>NC_045970.1:49156729-49456729 GCF_010909765.2 Amblyraja radiata | reverse complement strand
CACACACACACAGACACACACTCACACAGACAGACACACGCAGACACACACGCACAGACACACACACACACACACACAACAGAGACATACTGTATACACACACAGACATACACACACAGACATGCAGACACACGCGCACACACACACACACAAACATATACCTACACACAGAGCCACATAAATACACACACACACATACAGACACACAGAGTCATACTGTATACACACGCAGACAGACACACACACACAGACATACAGCCACACACACACACACAAAGACAGACACACGGACATACAGACACATGCACACACACACACAAACAGACATAGACACACACACAAACATATACCTACACGCAGAGCCACATAAACACACACACAGACACACACACACTAACAAACACATGGACAATCACCCACGCATACACACACAATCTCTCACACACAATCTCTCACACACAGTCACACACTCACACTGACACACACTCTCACACTCACAGTCTCTCACACTCACACACACTCTCTCACACACACTCTCACACACACACACTCACACACACTCACACACACTCACACACACTCCCTCACACTCACACACACTCACACACACTCCCTCACACTCACACACACTCACACACACTCACACACACTCCCTCACACTCACACACACTCACACACACTCACACACACTCTCTCACACATTCACACACACTCTCTCACACTCACACACACACACAGACACTGACCTGGTCAAAGTGGATGGCTTTAGACTCGTTCCCGTTGGCTGCTGGTTCGTGGCTGGTGCCGCGGATGGCAGAGAAGGCCGCCTTCAGCCCGCCGGGCCGAACCGTCATCACCAGCGCCACCCCCCCCTCACCACAGGCCTGTCTGGGCCTGGCCATCGGCCCCCCCTCACCGCCGGGCCCCTGCCGGGGGTCCGAGTCGCACAGCACCAGGCAGTGGCCCTCCAGGGCCACTGACTCTGTCTCGTTCTGGGCCCTGTAGGGGAGAGGGGGCAGGAGGAGGCGGGGCAGGAGGGTGAGGAGGAGGAGGGAGGGTCCCAGCCCCAACATGGCCGCCTGGGGCCCTACTGTCCGTCGTCGCGGCAACCCGCTGGAGGCTTGAGGCCCAGGCGAGGCCTAGTTACAGACTTTGGGCCTGCAGGGGTCAGGGGGTGTGGCGGGGGTCAAGGTCAGTCAGGGGTCTACTGACGACTGAGGAGGGGGGAGTTGTCGTCCGGACCCGGGGGTTTGGCCTCAGGCCTCGTCACCACGGCAACGTGGAACTGTGGGGGGAGGGGGAGAGAGAGTGGGGGGGAAAGAGAGAGGGGGAGAGTTAGGGGGGGGCAGAGAGAAGTGGCAGAGAGTAGAAGGGGGTAGAGAGGGGGCGAGGTTCTCTTCACCACCTCCAGTTTAAATTTCATTTGGAATATTTTGGAGGACCAAGAAACCAAGAACCAAGAACCAAGAACCAAGAGGGAGAAAGGAGGGGAGAGGGGGTGATGGAGAGAGAGAGAGAGAGAAAGAGTGGGGGGGGATGGAGAGTGGGGGGGAGGGAGTGGGGAGAGAGAGAGTGGGGGGGAGGGAGTGGGGAGAGAGAGAGTGGGGGGGAGAGAGTGGGGGGGAGAGAGAATGGGGGAGAGAGAGAGTGGGGGGAGGGAGAGGGGAAATGATTGTTTACTGACAGTGTACAGCACCAGTGTGTCGCACAGACAGTCTTCAGTTCCCTCCCACACTCCAAAGACGTACAGGTATGTAGGTTAATTGGCTTGGTACATATGTAAATTGTCCCTAGTGTGTGTAGGATAGTGTTAGTGTGCGGGGATCGCACCGGGGCCGGTGCAGACTCGGTGGGCCGAAGGGCCTGTTTCCACATTGTATCTGTAAACTAAACTAAACAAAACTATCAGCCTACAATTACAAGCCTGCAAGTCTTTGGAGTGTGGGAGGAAAATGGAGATCTCGCAATAAACCTACGCAGGTCACGGGGAGAACGTACAAACTCCGTACAGGCATTGTTATCATTACAGTGTTGCCATTCTTATCCACGATGCATCTAACCCCTCTTTCATGGCAATCAGTGCTCACGGAAGGGCTCACGAGTCCCGGACGTAGGCCCGGAAGTGGGGCAGGCATTCGACTCAGGGAGAACCCTCGACTGTCCGTTGCTGGGACATGTGAGCGGCCATCTTGGTCAGGTCCAGGGGCAAACCGATATGGAGGTCCCCCTTCCTCCCACCACTGAATAGCCGGCCGAACCTCCTCCTCCGTACCGGGAAACCTAAGATCAGGAGGGTGGAGCTGAAATGCAGCTAAAACTTGAGCTTTTTTTGCTTTGTGCTATTCATTCAGCAGAATGACTATACATGATTACAATCAAGCTGTCCACAATGCACAGATCCAGGATAAAGGGAGTAACGTTTAGTCCAAGGTAAAGTCCGATCATAGATAGACCGATGAGGTAGCTGGAAGGTCAGGACCGCTCTCTCGTTGGTGATAGGATGGTTCCGTTGCCTGATAACAGCTTGGAAGAAACTGTCCCTGAATCTGGAGGTGTCCGTTTTCACACTTCTGTGCCTCTTGCCCGTTGGGTGAGGGTAGGAAAGGGAGTGACCAGGGTGCGACTCATCCTTGATTATGCCTGACCCACTGAGCTACTCCAGCTTTTTGTCTGTTGTCCCATTGATCACCTTGTGCTCTCTTGCAGCGACACACTGAGGGAGTCCTTGTTGGTGAAGCTCGGCCAGCTTCAGTGCCACTTCACGTGGGGCCCACAGATGGACATCGTCGACCTGGACGACGTGAAGCAGAGGTTGCAGGATTCGATTATCATCGGCGGGAAGCACCAAGGCGTGCCGCACAACCAGCTGGCTTACATCAACTACCTGCAGGGCAACTGCGAAGAAGCTCTCCGTGACTTAGAGGAGGCGGAGAGACGTCTGAGGGAGATCCATGGGGATGGATTTGAGAGGAGGAGCATCGTCACCCATGGCAACCGGGCCTGGTTGCATTACCACATGGGGCAACTCAGCGAGGCCCAGTCCTACCTCGACAAGCTGGAGGTGATGTGTGGCCCCCTCACACAGGGCCCGCACGTCACGGTGCCCGAGGTGCTGGGGGAGAAGGGGTGGTCTTTGCTGAGCTCCCACTCTCAGTGCTACGAGGAGGCAAAGGAATGTTTCGCCAGGGCTCTGGAGGAAGATCCCGACAACACGGAGTGGAACATGGGCTACGCCACCGCTCTGTACCGTCTGGAACCGAGTTCCGTGATCCCGGAAAACCCCGAAGTTTGTCAGTTGGTGAGACAGCTGAGACGGGTGCTGGAGCTCGATCCGGGTAAATCTGTGGCCAGGGTGATGCTGGCCCTCAGGCTCCAAGCATTCCGGCAACAGGCAGAAGCGAATAAATTGGTTGAAGAAGCGTTGGGGACAAGCCCAGATTCTCCATTTATGCTCCGCTATGCAGCAAAGTTTTACAGAATGCAGCGCAATGTTGATAAAGCGATAGAGCTGTTGAAGAAAGCCTTAGAATTCACTCCGCACTCTTCCATCTTGCACCATCAAATGGGTATCTGTTACAGGGAAAAACTATTGGCTCTACGTAGAAATCAAGGCAGTCGAGACCCAGGCCTGGAGGCTGAGTTGATCGGCCATTGCAAGCACCATTGTGGAACGGCATTTCAACTGAAGCCATCGAATGTATTTGCAAAGCTGGATTTTGCCAGGATCTGCTTAATGAATGGTGAATCAGATAAAGCGGTGGAGATATACAACAAACTCCGGAGTTTAGAGGATGTTTCTCCAGATGAAAAGCAGGCAATAGAGTTACAGCTTGGATTATATGAACTGCATCATAACAATTCTGAATCAAACGCCATCCACCATTTTATGGAAGGCCTTAAAATCCGGCGCGGCACAACTTATTGTAAACTTTGTTACACTAAGTTGGAGCAGATTGCAAGAAGGCAAATTAACAGGAACCCGCACAACAGCAGAGCCTGGGGTACCCTGGGGTTTCTTCACCGAGAAGCCGGGGAGAATTCTGAAGCTGTTGAATGCTATGAAAAGGCCTTGCGGTGGGATCGTGGCAACGAAGAATATCTCAGCGCTCTTCGTGAATTGCGCCCTTCTACTTAGGCTGGAGATACCAGGACCAGGAGGTAAGGGCGAGAACGGTCCTTCCTCAACCATTCCTCACTAGAACATAGAACGTAACACAGTACAGCGCAGGAACAGTCCCTTCGGCCCACGGTGTCTGTGCAGAACACGATGCCAAGACCAAATGCTATCTGTCTCCATTCCCTGTATATCCATCGGCCCATCCAAAAGTCTGTCAAATGCCACAATCGTGCCTCAACCACCACTCACGGCAGCAAGTTCCGGGCGCACACAGCCCTCTGTGTAAAAAAAACATGCCCCGCACATCTCCTGTAGCTAATACCCTTGATCGATTGGCCAGGCGGGCGGAGGAATAGTTGATGGAATTTAATACAGAGATGTGTGAGGTGTTGCGTTTTGGGACGTCGAACAAGGGCAGGACCTACACAGTAAATGTTAGGCCTCTGGGTAGTGTTGTAGAGCAGAGGGATCTCAGAGTACAGGTGCATGGTTCCTTGAAGGTCGAGTCGCAGGTAGATAAGGTGGTCAAAAACGCTTTTGGCACTTTGGCCTTCATAGAAACATAGAAAATAAGTGCAGGAGTACGCCATTCGGCCCTTCGAGCCAGCACCGCCATTCAATATGATCATGGCTGATCATCCAACTCAGTATCCTGTACCTGCCTTCCCTCCATACCCCCTGAACCCTTTAGCCACAAGGGCCACATCTAACTCCCTCTTAAATATAGCCAATGAACTGGCCTCAACTACCTTCTGTGGCAGAGAGTTCCAGAGATTCACCACTCTGTGTGTGAAAAATGTTTTTCTCATCAGTCAGAGTATAGAAGTTGGGAGGTCATGTTGCAGTTGTATAAGACGTTGGTGAGACCACATTTAGAATATTGTGTTCAGGTCTGGGCACCAAGTTACAGGATAGATATTGTCAAGCTTGAAAGGGTTCAGAAAATGTTCACGAGGATGTTGCCAGGACTAGAGGGTGTGAGCTATAGGGAGAGGTTGAGTAGGCTGGGTCTCTACTCCATGGACGCAGGAGGATGAGGAGAGATCTTATCGGGGTATACAAAATCATGAGAGGAATAGATCGGGTAGATGCACAGAGTCGTTTGC
The DNA here is from genome assembly GCF_010909765.2 of Amblyraja radiata. Classification (NCBI taxonomy): domain Eukaryota; kingdom Metazoa; phylum Chordata; class Chondrichthyes; order Rajiformes; family Rajidae; genus Amblyraja; species Amblyraja radiata. The sequence goes on along the minus strand of NC_045970.1, from coordinate 49,451,506 downwards.
CCAGAGTAGGGGAATCGAGGAGCAGGGGACATAGGTTCAAGGTGAAGGGGAAAAGAGTTAATAGGAATCTGAGGGGTAGCTTTTTCACACAAAGGGTGGTGGGTGTATGGAACATGCTGCCAGAGGAATTAGTTGAGGCTGGGACTATCCCATCGTTAACGAAACAGTTAGACGGGTACATGGATAGGACAGGTTTGGAGGGATATGGACCAAGCAGAGGCAAGTGGGACTAGTGTAGCTGGGACATTGTTGGGTGGTGTGGGTGACTGGGGCTGAAGGGCCCCACACTGTATCACTCCATGACTATGAATCTATGACTTATATTCAATGCTTGGACCTATGAAGGCAAGCATAGTATATGGTGACAGACACAAAAAGCTGAAGTAACTCAGCGGGTCAGGCAGCATCTCTGGAGAAAATGAATAGGTGACATTTCATGTAAAGACCCTTCTTCAGAACTGAAACGTCACCTATTCCTTTTCTCCAGAGATGCTGCCTGACCCGCTGAGTCACCCCAGACTTTTGTGTCTATCCTCGGTGTAAACCAGCATCTGCACTTTCCTTCCTCATCTTACCGTACGCCTTCTTCACCACTCGATCTACGGGAAACGGACAAGTCACTCGCACAAATAACAGAAATGACGAGTACCGTGGGAACTCTTTATCTACCCCACGACCTCTTCACTCTGGTGACATCTTGCGTCAACTCGCCCCGTGAAAAAGCCCCATAACCGTACGCTTTCTTCACCACTCGATCTACTTGTGCGGCCACTTTCAGGGCGTTGTGGAGTTGGATGCCATGATTATTACAGAGTCTGACCAAGCTTGTGTGCGGTGCCTTAATGGAGACACTTGAAATGACATTTTGTTGATGATCTTCTGCAGGTTTGGTGCCCGTTTCTCTGACTGATCTACAGTGATCCCATCTCTCAACAAACCTTCACATTCAACCAGAGGTGGATCAGAGCTGCGTTGTGGAGGATGTGACGCCATTTCACGTGCGTCCGATGCGATGGTCAGAATAGAGGCACCAGCAGTGATTTCCCAGCCCGTTACTCAATGGTCACAAATTAACCTGGATTGTTTTGTCCACTAAATTCTGGAGTTAAAAGTTTAGGATTAAGTTTATTGTTGCCACGTGTACTAAGATACACTGAAAAGCTTTGTTTTGCTTCCTATCCAAACGGATCAGAGAATACTGTACATAAGTACAGCCGTTAAACTCAAGTACAATAGATAGAGCAAAGGGGAGATTAGTTCAGTTTAGTTCATGGTCACGTGTACTGTTAAAGGTTTAGGATTAAGGTTTATGTTCATTATTGTCACGTATACCGGGGGACAATGCAGAGCTTTGTGTTGCATGCTATCGAAATATATCAGAGGCTTAAGGTGAGGTGGGGGGGGGGAGTTAATGAGAACCTGAGGGGTGCAAAACTATAACAGAGGGAGTTAGAACTGATTTTTGTGTGAGAAGCACCATCGATGATGTGCAATCTGATTTAGTTTCTAGGATATAATGCCGACAATTACGAGTTTCAACTTTTTTGTTTAAAGTGTTATGAACATTGGGGCACGTTTCATGATCAATATTGTTTAACATTCTGTAATATCAGAGTTTGTGCATTAAAGCAATGAATAAATCACTCATAAAATGCGACAATTCTAGTGCATCATTACGCGTCAACGGTGCAGTCTAAGTGGTTTTCTTGGTCCACACTAAGGTGAACAGGATCAGCTCCAGGGGATTCAAGGGGCTACACGGTTGGGTAGCGGTAATGTTGCTGCCTTACAGCGCCAGAGACCCGGGTTCGACCCTGACTACGGGTGCTGACTGTACGGAGTTTGTACGTTCTCTCAGTGACCGTGTGGGTTTTCTCTGGGTGCTCCGGTTTCCTCCCACACTCCAAAGTCATACAGGGTTGTAGGTTAATTGGCTTTGGTATGACGTAAAATTGTCCCTAGTATGTAGGATAGTGTTAGTGCGCTAGGACTCGGTCGGCCGAAGGGCCTGTTTCCACGCCGTATCTCTAAAGTCTAAAACTTGCACTTCAGCTTTGAGCCGATATTAATAAAGTTTACGCTTGTTCAATGGTTCTTTATTGTCACGTGTACCGAGGTACAGTGAAAACATTTTTTTTGCATACAGCCCAGCAAGGTCTTACTATATATAGAAGGCCAATCCTGGATTAAGTACAAAGTGTACAGAAATAGTCCACTGAGACCATTTACAGGAGTCGCCAGGTTTTGGCGCCATTTTTCAAAGTCCCAGTTGCTTTAAGAGCAGCAGGTCATAAAGGCCCGTTGATAGGTATGTGTAGAAAGGAACTGCAGATGCTGGTTGACACCAAAGGTAGGCACAAAATACTGGAGTAACTCAGCGGGTCAGGCAGCACATCTGGAGAAAAAGGATGGCTGACGTTACGGGTCAGAATCCTGCTTCAGACTGAAAGTATAGTGGAGGGCACCAAAGGTAAATATAGGCCAGAATAAAACGAGGTCGGCAACAGATGAACAAGGACGGGTAGGTAGATGGTTGGAGATAAAAGTGGAAGGTGTGAGACAGGGTTGAAGAGTTGCAATCCTGGATTAAGTGCAAAGTGTATAGAAATAGTCCACCCAGACCATTAACAAGTGGTTTTGCCGCCGTTTTCAAAGTCCAAGTTGCTTTAGGTGCAGCTGGCCATGAAGGCCCGTTGTCCTGGCGACGTTGCCCTGTGGGCCTGGCCAAGGGAAGGTGTAGGAGTCCTCCACCGCTGCTCCACCGCTCTGTGCCGCTGTGGGCCGCCTCCATTCCGTGCGCTCCGTCTCCTGTTGCAATTTAGTTCACGGTCTTCCCTGCTCACACCTCCCCTTGATCAGCGAAGACCAAAGAAGCAGCTCTACTAGAAACATAGAAAATAGTTGCAGGAGTAGGCCATTTGGCCCTTCGAGCCAGCACCGCCATTCAATATGATCACGGCTGATCATCTAAACTCATTACTGCTTGCTCCCCATATCCCTTGATTCCTTTAGCCCTAAGAGCTAAATCTGACACTCTCTTGAAAACATCCAGTGAATTGGCCTCCACTGCCTTCTGTGGCAGAGAATTCCACAGATTCACAACTCACTGGGTGAAAGGTTTTTTCCTCAACTCAGTCCTAAAAGGCCTACCCCTTATAGACCTTCAACCCAGAGACATTAGGTTAGACGAACTAGGTACCAATGTCTGACCGTGGGAGTGTGTAGGGGGGTCACCTGAAATGAACGGAAATGGGTGTCTGCCGGGTACCACCCACTGAGTGTAGACATGGGGGACCCCCCAGGGGGCCAAAAAATGGATGCTAAATAGACGAGTGAGGAACCACTTAAATCCACTACCATGGTGTGCTCACTGCCATGTCTATATCAGCAACACAAGTGGCAGACATTTTTCCCGCTGCAAAAGGCCCGCCAGACCCCCCACAAAGGGCTTAAGAAATGGGCTAGCATATAGACGAGCAAGGTACCACTCACAAATAATGCTGAATGAACAAGTTGAGTTCATAGAGTACAAAATGGGTTACGCCAGACAAATAGTCCGCTGCACTACAGGTACCAGACACCCCAAAAATGGACACCCGAGACCCTGCTGTCCAACTAGGCTAGCCTAGATATTGTGGGTACCAGTTAAAACCAAGTTTGAATGATCTACCACACCTTGGGGAATATAAATGGACCTATGACAGAACAATTATCTGCTGCATTGGGCCTATCACACTCCCTAAATGGGCCTTTGGGCCAATCTAGGTTAGCCTAGATATTAAAGGTACCGGCTAAAATCAGGTTGAGATGATCAATCACAGCCTCGGAAATACAAAATGACCCATGTCAGAATAATAACCCATTGCCTTGGCCTTACCAGACTCCTCCCTAATAAGTCCTTGGGCTCAAATAGGCTAGTCTAGGTATTAAAGATATGAGCTCAACCAGGTTTATCTGATCAACCACAACCTTCGGCTAGTGAACACAAAGTGACTCATGTCAAAAAATTAACCACTTTATCGACCATTTCCACAACAACCCATTTCAATGAGAAAAGAGGGACAAGAGGCTAATAGTCAGTATAAACTGTTAGAGTGTCCTGTTTGGCTTTCTATATATTTGGCCATTTGGCTGAATGCGTTGACAAACTCTCCTTAGCTGCAGCCAAACAATACATCAACATCGCATTGGATGGAAGTTTTTGCAGTAAAGAATCACTGTTTACGTCTGTTTGAGGTAAGTTGTTTTACTTTGCTACAAAATTATAGTTTGCTGTTATAATGCCGGGATATCATGCATGATTCAGTTATAGTGTTCAGTTGATAATTTACATTAAAACCAATGCCATGGGGCAATGCCAAGCCCAGAGCACATGTCCTGAGAGAGGTACAATGACTGACACGTGGTTAGGATCAAGTATCGGCAAGTGCATATAAAAACCCTGTGGTATTTGTGCAATAAACATTGCTATTTAGGTCTAAGCACAATTTTTTTTATTTTTTTTAAAATACATTTTTATTAGAGGCATTTGCATAACATAATCCAAACTGGTACAGACTTTGTTTAGCGATTACATATTAAGTATCCAGGTTTCCAGGTACCCAGTTACCAAAGTAGCTGGGATCCTCCTTTATCAGTTACCTATTAACATTGCCTCTAATTATTTATTCATATTTATAGATAGAAAAAAAGAAAGAAAGAAAGAAATTAGAAAAATAGAATAAATTATCAATAATACAACATGAACTATCAATAATACAACAGGTCTAAGTACAATTTAAGGTGGAATATTATGTTATTTGATGGTGATTTATCTTAAATAGGGATGGACGTTAATTTGATAAGCTTGCAGAGTCATCTCCCGTCGTTAAGAAAAACTACGGAAAGCCGTATCAGACATCCTATAGTATGGACATAATTGCAATATCAGTCGTGATGCAGTGAGTGTATGCTTAAAATATTAAACTCAATAATGTTGTTTATTGTCAGGCTCAATTTGTGCCATTCTAGGATGTTTCATCTGTGGCATGGTCAGCAAATAGTTTGAAGCTACTTGTTCTGTACTTTAGATTCATTACATTCAGTCTCGTGTTTAAAATTGTAAGTATGAATTTTGGAACATTTGCAATATTTACTTACCTTCTTTCACAGATCAATAATATAGCAGTAGGCTCCCCTTGGTCATGACTGACCATGGGTGATGCACGTGATGTGTGGTCGGATGCAAGCCTGGGCGATGTCATATGGCGTTGCCCATGTAACACATCCCCCCTCTCCACGTCGCTGATCGATCCAAAGGAACAGCAGGGCCGTCACCAATTATTATCTCAATGGGGTTAGGTTAGGTAAGGGGGAGGTGCAGCGAGACCTGGGCGTCCTTGTACACCGGTCACTGAAAGTTGGCTTGCAGGTACAGCAGGCAATGAAGAAAGCTAATGGAATGTTGGCCTGCATAACAAGAGGATTTTAGTATAGGAGTAAAGAGGTTCTTCTGCAGTTGTAGAGGGCTCATGTGAGACCACATCTGGAGTATTGTGTACAGTTTTGGTCTCCTAATTTGAGGAAGGACATCCTTGTGATTGAGGCAGTGCAGCGTAGGTTCACGAGATTGATCCCTGGGATGGCGGGACTGTCATATGAGGAAAGATTGAAAAGACTAGGCTTGTTATCAATACAATACAATACAATTCAATTTATTGTCATTTGGACCCCTTGAGGTCCAAACGAAATGTCGTTTCTGCAGCCATACATTACAAACAAATAGACCCAAGACACAACATAATTTACATAAACATCCATCACATTGCTGTGATGGAAGGCCAAAAAAACTTATCTCTCCACTGCACTCTCCCCCCCGATGTCAGAGTCAAAGTCAAAGTCAAAGCCCCCGGCGGGCGATGGCGAATTGTCCCGCAGCCATTAAAGCCACGCAGGGTGATGCAAGGCCGCACACCGGGTCTTGATGTTAGAGCCCCCGGCGCGCGCTCGCAGTCCCGCAGCCATTCCAAGCCGCGCGGGGCAGTGCTGTAAAGCCCCGCTCAGGTGCTCTTCAACCCCGCAACTCGGGCGGGAGAAGTCGCCGTTGCGGAAGCCCTGAAAAGCGGTCTCCCAGCAGGGACCCGCGGGCTCCCGGTGCCGCCCGCCAAACCCGCAGTTGCAGCCACCGAATCTCCGGGGGTCGGGCCGCAGCAGCGTCCACCACAGCTCCACCCGCTCTGGACTCGGCCAGCTCCGCGACGGTGAGGTGAGACCACACTGTCACTGGAGTTTAGAAGGATGAGGGGGTATCTTATAGACCCCCCCCCCCCCCCCCAGTTGGGCAATTAAGGGACTATTTGGGGAGTCTGGTAAGACCAAGGCAATGGATTATTATTCTGGCATGGGTGATTTTGTATTTCCTAGGCTGTGATTGATCTTCTAAACCTGGTTTTAGCCGTTACCTTTAATATCTAGGCTAGTAGATGGGCCCAAGGGTCCATTTAAGGGGTCTGGTAGCCCAAGGCAACGGATAATTGTTCTGTCATATGTCATTTTATATCACCCAAGGTGTGATAGATCATTTAAACTTGGTTTTAACTGGTACCCATAATATCTAGGCTAGCCTAGTTGGACAGCAGGGTCTAGGGTGTCTATTTTTGGGGTGTCTGGTACCTGTAGTGCAGCGGACTATTTGTCCGGCGTAACCCATTTTGTACTCTATGAACTCAACTTGTTCATTTGGCATTATTAGTGAGTGGTACCTTGCTCGACTATCTGCTAGCCCCATTTTTTAAAGCCCTTTGTGGGGGGTCTGGCGGGCCTTTTGCAGAGGGATAAATTTCTGCTGTTTGTGTTGTTAGTATAGGCGTGGCAGTAAGCACACCATGGTAGTGGATTTCAGTGGTACCTCACATCTATTTAACACCTATTTTTTGGCCCCTTGGGGGGTCCCCTAGGTCTTCACGCAGCGGGTGGTGCCCGGCAGACTCCCAATTCCGTTCATTTCAGGTGACCCCCTACACACTCCCATAGTCAGACATTGGTACCTAGTTCATCTAACCTAACGTCTCTGGCTGAAGGTCTATTATTCTTAAACTGTGACCTCTGGTTCTAGACTCCCTGAACATCGATCAAACATTTTTCCTCCATCTAGCCTGTCCAATCTCTTAAGAATCTTATATGTTTCTATAAGATACCCTCTCATCCTTCTAAATTCCAGTGAATTTAAGCCCAGTCGACCTGTTCTTTCATCAGATGTCCGTCCCGCCATCTTGGGAATTAACCTGGTGAACCAACGCTGCACTCCCTCAATTTAGCAATACTGCTAAACGAAGGAGCGTTTCGAAGGTGGGAGGAGATGAGGTGGTGGAAAAGGGAAATACTTAGGGTGCAGATTCCTCTCTTGGGCGGCACGGTGGCACAGCGGGTGGAGCTGCTGCCTTACAGCACCAGAGGCCTGGGTTCGACCCTGACTCTGGGGGCTGTCCGTGTGGAGTTTGCATGTTCTCCCTGTGACCGCATGGCTTTCCTCCGGGTTCATCCCACATTCCAACAACAAGCAGGTTTGTAGGTTAATTGGCTTCTGTAAATTCCCCAACTGTGTAGATAATGTGAAAGTGGGATGACATCGAACGATCGGTGGTCTCCATGGTATCGATGGGCCGAAGGGCCTGTTTCCAGGCTGTGTCTCTAGACCTAAGGCCCCATCCTCACCCCCTGCTTCCAACCAGAGATGACTCCCCTGGTCACCCTCATGCTCCTAGTAATCTCATGGAACATCATTGGCTTCTAACTAATTTTTCCTTCCAAGGAAATCTCATGTTCCTTTTTTAACCTAAATACTCTTCTCTAGCCTCTCCTTCCTCAAGCTGCTCACTGGACCGCTGTTGCCCATGACTTTGGAGATACAGTGCAGAAACAGGCTCTTCGGCCCACCGAGTCCGTGACGACCAGCATCCCCGTACACCAGCACTATCCAACACACACTAGGAACAATTTACAATTTTACCAAAGCCAATTAACCTACAAACCTGTATGTCTGTTGTGTGGGAAACCTATTGCATCTGGAGTTCCCACTGTGGGCTCCTGTGCATCGGCAAGACCAAGCGTAGACTCGGTGACCAACTACATAAGTTCTAGGAGCAGAATTAGGCCATTCGGCCCATCAAGTCTCCGCCATTCCATCAAGTCTGATCTATGTTTTTTGCTGAAGCGGCACGGTGGCGCAGCGGTAGAGTTGCTGCCTCACAGCGCCAGAGACCCGGGTTCGATCCTGACCACGGGTGCTCTCTGTACGGAGTTTGTACGTTCTCCCCGTGACCTGTGTGGGTTTTCTCCGGTTGCTCCAGTTTCCTCCCACACTCCAAAGACGTACAGGTTGTAGGTTAATTGGCTTCAGTAAAAATGTAAATTGTCCCTAATATGTGTGCAGGATAGTGTTAGTGCGCTGGGACCGCTTGTCCGCGTGGACTCGGTGGGCCGAAGGGCCTGTTTCGGTGCTGTATCTCTAAACTGAACTAAACTAAACGTACGCTTGGTCTGCCAAGGCCTACTGGATCTCTGGTTACTAATTGATTTAACTCCCCTCCCCATTCCCACACTGACCTTTCTGCCCTGGGCCTCCCCCATTGCCACAGTGAGACCACAAGCAAACTGGAGGAAGAGCACCTCATATTCCACTTGGGTAACTTACAAAAGTAATGGTACGAACAATGACTTGTCCAACTTTAGGTAACTCTATGAATCCTCCCCCACCCCCACGCAACCTCCACAACTTTCCTCCCCCCTTCCCCCTCTCCTGTGCCTCACAGACTCCCACCAATCTCCCTGTGTCTCCCTCCCACTCTCCACTGCACAGAAAGCTACTAGGACTTTGAAAATGGAGCCAAAACCTGGCGAACTCTGGTGTATGGTCTCAGTGGACTATTTCTGTACACTTTGTACTTAAATATAGTAATACTTTGCTGGGCTGTATGCAAAATTAGAATCTCACTGCACCTCATGTATGCAAAAATCTAATTTCACTGCAACACGTGAAAATACCACTGAAGGAGGGTAAACATTATTATCAGCGTTAAAGGCTGGAGTGCAGGTTTTAGACTTTAGACTTGAAAGTTTTTGAGCTGACACTGTTCACTATAGAGTGGACCAAGAATACGACTTAGCCTCCAGCATTGACGCGGAATGATGCACCAAAGTTGTTGCATTTTATTACTGCTTTATTTATTATTTAAATGCTTTAGCTCTGATATTACAGCATGTTGTACAATATTGATCAGAAATGGTGGCGCAGCGGTAGAGTTACTGACTTACAGTGCCAGAGACCCGGGTTCGATCCCGATTACTGGTGCTGTCTGGAAGGAGTTATGCCCCTGTCCCACTTAGGAAACCTGAACGGAAACCTCTAGAGACTTTGCGCCCCACCTAATGTTTCCGTGCGGTTCCCGCAGGTTGCTGGTGGTTGCCGGTAGTGGGAGCAGATCGGGAGACTGACAAAAATCTCCGGGAACCGCACTGAAACCTTGGGTGGGGTGCAAAGTCTCCAGAGGTTTCTGTTCAGGTTTCCTAAGTAGGACAGGGGCATTAGTACGTTCTCCCCGCGACAGCGTGGGTTTTCTCCGGGTGCACTGGTCTCCTCCCACACTCTAAAGACTTACAGGTTTGAAGGTTAATTGGCTTAGTATAAATGTAAATAGTCCCCAGTGTGTGTAAATACCGTTAGTGTGCGGGGATTGCTGGTCGGCTCGGACTCGGTCGGCCGAAGGACCTGTTTCTGCTCTGTGTCGCTAAACTAAACTAAAAATATTGACCAGAAAAAGGTGCCCAAATGGTCATAAAGCATTAAACGAAAATTAAAATAACATATTGCATATGTTGGAACTCTTAAATGCAGGAGTGTATCCTGCAAACTAAATCAAATGGCAGCTCATCTATGGTGCTTCTTACACAACAATTAGTTCTCACCCCATCTTTTATAGTTTTGCACTCTGTATTTTACACTTTGTGTAGAAAGATGGTGTCGAACCCAGGCGATTATTTGCGTGCTAACCACAGAAGCAGATCTACAATCACATATTACAATCTCTAGTCCTGCAGCAACATTTCTTACACTGTGGACATGTCATAGAGATTGTAATCATGTATTGTCTTTCCGCTGACTGGTTACCACGCAACAAACGCTTTTCAATGCACCTCGGTACACGTGACAATAAACTAAACTGAACTAATCTCCCCTTTGCTCTATCTATTGTACTTGAGTTTAACGTCTGTACTTATGTACAGTATTCTCTGGTCTGTTTGGATAGGAAGCAAAACAAAGCTTTTCAGTGTATCTTAGTACACGTGACAACAATAAACTTAATCCTTATCCTTTTACCCCAGAATTTAGTGGACAAACAATTAACGTCCAGGTGAATTTGTGACCATTGAGTAACGGGCTGGGAAATCACTGCTGGTGCCTCTATTCTGACCATCGCATCGGACGCACGTGAAATGGCGTCACATCCTCCACAACGCAGCTCTGATCTACCTCTGGTTGAATGTGAAGGTTTGTTGAGAGATGGGATCACTGTAGATCAGTCAGAGAAACGGGCACCAAACCTGCAGAAGATCATCAACAAAATGTCAATTCAAGTGTCTCAATTAAGGCACCGCACACAAGCTTGGTCAGACTCTGTAATAATCATGGCATCCAACTCCACAACGCCCTGAAAGTGGCCGCACAAGTAGATCGAGTGGTGAAGAAGGCGTACGGTTATGGGGCTTTTTCACGGGGCGAGTTGACGCAAGATGTCACCAGAGTGAAGAGGTCGTGGGGTAGATAAAGAGTTCCCACGGTACTCGTCATTTCTGTTATTTGTGCGAGTGACTTGTCCGTTTCCCGAGCTTTTGCGTTAAATCTTGAATGAACATCGTGAACTACACGTGACACAAATGATGTAACTTTTTTTTTCACACACTATATATATCCTCCCTTGGTTGAATCGGCTCATTTGGAGACATGCCTATACTAAGTAATTTCGAGTACAGGATGTTGGTTTTTTTCATTGACGCGCTGCATGCAGCTGCCCACTATGTGCATCGAAAACGCTTGCTTGAAGGCAGAAGGGAGAGATTAATTAAAAAGAGAATTAAGAGGAAGTCTCACTGGGTGAAGCCCATCTTTCAACGGAGAGCTCAATTTGGACAATATGAGCAACTGCTTAATGTGCTGTGCGAAGAGGATACAAGTGCATTCAAAAACTTTGTCAGAATTTCACCCGAGCTCTTTAATGAGTTAAAGAATAATTTGGGACCTCTGCTGAAGAAGACTGACACTGTAATGAGAAAAGCACTGGAACCAGGGTTGCGCATAGCAATCACCCTCCGCTACTTGGCCTCAGGCGATTCTTATACAAGTCTATCTTACAACTTTCTGGTCGCCACCAGCACCATCTGGGAAGAAAAACATAAAAAGCTGGAGTAAGTCAGCGGGTCAGGCAGCATCTCTGGAGAAAAAGAATAGGTGACGATTCGAATCGGAACCCTTCTTCAGACAGCCTAATCGGAATTGAGTCTGAAGATGTGTCTCGTCCCGAAACATCAGCTTTTTTTCTCCAGAGATGCTGCTTGACTCGCTGAGTTACTCCAGCTTTTTGTGTCTGTCTTCGGTTTAAACCAGCATGTGCAGTTCACTCCTTACACGGGTCTCTGTACAACATTGATTGGTAGCGTTCCGGACCCCTGGACCCGAGGACTCCGACCTGTATCTCTCAAAGAAGTACATGTGAAAAATTTCTCACGGACCATAAAAATGCGTAACCTTTCAGTAAAGTCCCTTTTAAAGTCCCTTTTAAAGATTATAGTTATTTTCTTGAATCACATTAACATAACTCATGAATATGTTGATGTCCATATGCGGATGCAAATCTTTATTTTTATTTATTTTTTAAATTCAATCCCACAGAAGATAATTTTTACTCACCTTCTGTCCCCTCTGTCCAGCTTCCGGGTTCACCGTTCGCAGGAGTTCCCACGGTACCCGCAAGAGTTATTACGGATATCGCACTGGCCACTACGTCCATATAATGTTGCAATACTCAACCACAAGTGTACAAGTCAATCTTGGAGAAATTCAAACTTTCTTGAATTTTCTCCCGAGTGACCAAGTTACACGATGACCTGCCGTTAGCGCTACGGTGGTCCACGGTGGTCCACGAATGCCGTACTGTTATCGCACGAGGTTCCCACGATGTTAAACTCCGGTTAACTCTTGCGTCAAGTCGCCCCGTGAAAAGGCCGCTTAAGATGAGGAAGGAAAGTGCAGATGCTGGTTTACACCGAAGATAGACACAATAGTCTGGGGTGACTCAGCGGGTCAGGCAGCATCTCTGGAGAGAAGGAATAGGTGACGTTTAGGGTCTGAAGAAGGGTCTTGGTCCTGAAATGTCACCTATTCCTTTTTTCTAGAGATGCTGCCTGACCCACTGAATTACTGCAGTTTTTTTTGTCCATCACCGTATACTATGCTTGCCTTCATAGGTCCATGTATTGAGTATGTCATAGAGTCACGATGCAGCTTTATTGGACTTTGGTAATTTGGAGATCATTTGGAGTATCACATGTAGTTCAGGGCGCCCCATTGCTGTAAGGATGTGGAGGCTTTGGAAAGGGTGCAGAGGAGGTTCCTGGACTAGAGGGTATCAGCTATTGGAGATGTGCGGGGCATGTTTTTTTTACACAGAGGGCTGTGTGCGCCCGGAACTTGCTGCCGTGAGTGGTGGTTGTGGCACGATTGTGGCATTTGACAGACTTTTGGATTGGCCGATGGATATGCAGGGAATGGAGGCGGATAGGATTTGGTCTTGGCATCGTGTTCTGCACAGACACCGTGGGCCGAAGGGCCTGTTCCTGCGCTGTACTGTGTTACGTTCTATGTTCCAGTGAGGAATGGTTGAGGAAGGACCTTTCTCTCCCTTACCTCCTGGTCCTGGTATCTCCAGCCTAAGTAGAAGGGCGCAATTCACGAAGATATTCTTCGTTGCCGCGATCAAACCGCAAGGCCTTTGATTAGCATTCAACAGCTTCAGAATTCTCCCCGGCTTCTCGGTGAAGAAACCCCAGGATACCCCAGGCTCTGCTGTTGTCCGGGTTCCTGTTAATTTGCCTTCTTGCAATCTGCTCCAACTTAGTGTAACAAATTTTCCAATATTTCGTGCCGCGCTGGATTTTAAGGCCTTCCATAAAATGGTGGATGGCGTTTGATTCAGATTTGGTGTGATACAGTTCATATAATCCAAGCTGTAACTCTATTGCCTGCTTATTATCTGGAGTGACATCCTCTAATCTCCGGAGGATGTTGTATATCTTCACCGCCCTGTCTGATTCACCATTCATTAAGCAGATCCCGGCAAAATCCAGCTGTGCAAGAATAAACGATGGCTTCAGTTGAAATGCCTTTCCAAAATAGTGCTTGCAATCGTCGATCAACACAGCCTCCAGGCCTGGGTCTGCAATGCCTTGATTTTTACGCAGAGCCATTAGCTTTTCTCTGCAACACATACCCATTTGATGGTGCAAGAAGGGAGAGCGCGGACTGAATTCTAAGCCTTTCTTCAACAGCTCTATCGCTTTATCAACATTGCGCTGTATTCTGTAAAACTTTGCTGCATAGCGGAGCACAAATGGAGAATCTGGGCTTGTCCGCAACGCTTCTTCAACCAATTCATTCGCCTTTTGCTGGAACTCTTGGAGCCTGAGGGCCAGCATCACCCTGGCCACAGATTCACCCGGATCGAGCTCCAGCACCCGTCTCAGCTGTCTCACCGACTGACTCACTTCGGGATTTTCCGGGATCGCGGAAATCGATTCCAGACGGTACAGAGCGGTGGCGTAGCCCATGTTCCACTCCGTGTTGTCGGGATCTTCCTCCAGAGCCCTGGCGAAACATTCCTTCGCCTCCTCGCAGCACCGTGAGCGGGAGCTCAGCAAAGACCACCCCTTCTCCCCCCACACCTCGGGCACCATTGCCGTGACGTGCGGGCCCTGTGTGAGGGGGCCACACATCACCTCCAGCTTGTCGAGGTAGGAGTGGGCCTCGCTGAGTTGCCCCATGTGGTAATGCAACCAGGCCCGGTTGCCATGGGTGACGATGCTCCTCCTCTCAAATCCATCCCCGTGGATCTCCCTCAGACGTCTCTCCGCCTCCTCTAAGTCACGGAGAGCTTCTTCGTAGTTGCCCTGCAGGTAGTTGATGTAAGCCAAGTGGTTGTGCGGCACGCCTTGGTGCTTCCCGCCGATGATAATCGAATCCTGCAACTTCTGCTTCACGTCGTCCAGATCACTGTCGTACATCTGTGGGCCCCACGTGAAGTGGCACTGAAGCTGGCCGAGCTTCACCAACAAGGACTCCCTCAGTGTGTCGCTGCAAGAGAGCACAAGGTGATCAATGGGACAACACACAAAAAGCTGGAGTAGCTCAGTGGGTCAGGCATAATCAAGGACGAGTCGCTCCCTGGCCACTTCTACCCTCACCCATCAGGCAAGAGGCACAGAAGTGTGAAAACGCACACCTCCAGATTCAGGGACAGTTTCTTCCAAGCTGTTATCAGGCAATTGGTGCATACTGTAGGAAGTCTTTTAACTTACATTTGAATGCAACATTTATGCTTGAAATTGGAATAGGTATGAATAAGGTTAAACTAAATTACATTCCACAGTAGAGCCAGGCTCTGATCAAGAGGTGCAGCACATGAATGACCTCATGTATGGAAATGAGATAATAATTCATGCTGTTATGAAAACATATAGAGAAAAAAAAGATAGAAGCAAGGCAAGAATTGTCAGACTTCCATCATTGTTCTGCACAAATAAATTAATCAACCTTACTCTTTGACTATAGAAACAATACGAAATCAATGAAATTAAGCTATATTGGATTGGATTGGATAGCCTTTATTGTCATTCAGGCCGAAGTCTGAACGAAATTGTAGCAGTCATACATACAATACAATACAATAAAAACCAACAATAAACACATATTAACATCCACCACAGTAGTTCACCCAGCATCCCCTCACTGTGATGGAGGCAAAAGTCTTAGGGCTGCAGTCTCTTCCCTCCTCTTCTCCCTCTGCGCTGAGGCGATCCCCCACCGGGCGATGTTAAAAACTGTCCCGCGGCTCAATCACCGCGCCCCGGGGTGGTCGAAGCTGCCGCCCACCAGTCCTGCTGACGCAGCCGCTGGCCCGCGGCCGAACCCCGGTCTCAGGCCACCACCGCCAGAACACCGTCCCAGCCACCGGAGCACCGTTCCAGCCCCGAGCCGGATCGCCCCCACGTGAGTACCGTTACTGTCTCAGCCCCGCGCCAGGCCGCCCCGACATGGGCGCCGTACCTCCCTCGGGCTGGGCCGCCCCGACTTGGGCGTTGCTTCTTCCCCGGGCCGGGCCGCCCCGACATGGGCGCCGCTCCTCCCTCGGGCTGGGCCGCCCCGACATGGGCGCCGCTCCTCCCTCGGGCTGGGCCGCCCCGACATGGGCACCGCTCCTCCCTCGGGCTGGGCTGCCCCGACATGGGCGCCGCTCCTCACTTGGGCTGGGCCGCCCCGACATGGGCGCCGCTCCTCCCTTGGGCTGGGCCGCCCCGACATGGGCGCCGCTCCTCCCTCGGGCTGGGAACGCCGTACCTCCCCGAGCTCGGCCACTGCGACGGGAGCACCGTTCCTTCCTCAGGCCAGGCCGCCCTTCCGGGAGCATCACAGCCCCTCCCGGAAGCACTGTTCCAGCCCCGATGTGGTCATAGGGAGAATGTACAAATTGGGAGAATAGGGAGAATGTACAGACAGCACCAAATAGGGAGAATGTGCAGACAGCACCTAAAGTCAGGATCAAATCTGGGTCTGTGGTGCTGCAAGGCAGCAACTCTACCGCTGCGCCACCGTGCCACCCCATTAAATTATTTTTTCTGTAATATATTTATTATGGTGTCACGTCAATAAAGAGGAACACATGATTCTGATTTCTGCCCTTAGTTGGATAACACACATCTCCAGTCATTGTGTTTTACATCTATATGGCTGGTTTTCAACCTCTTCAGTCTGAAGGTCTCGACCCGAAACATCACCCATTCTTTCTCTCCAGAGATGCTGCCTGTCCCGCTGAGTTACTCCAGCTTTTTGTGTCTATTTTCAGTTTAAACCAGCATCTGCAGTTCCTTCTTACACTCTTTGTTAAGAGAAACAGGTCCTATTCTCATAATATTATTCACCTCAACTAATTATTTTCTTCACCTCCGTTGCTGCAGAGAATACAATCCCAGTTATCAAATCTTTCTTCAAAGTGAAAGAAAAATTCCAGCCCTGCCAACATCTTCATAAATCTCCCCTGGGTCATCTCAAGAGCAATTGCACCCTTTCTACAATATGTCATTGTCTTACAGCATGGAAATAGGCCCTTCATCCCAACTTGTCCATGCAGATCGAGATGCCCCATCCAAACTAGTCCCATTTTTTAAATTTTTTTTTAATTTATTAGAAATAAGTACAATGCATTGGTACAAAAATTATGTTAACAAATTACATTCTCTGTACAACTTCCTTTTTTTAAAATTAAAGAGAGAAGTGAGAAAAGAGAGAGGAAAAAGAGGTTGTGAAAAGTGAAGAATAGACTAATGAACGTGAGTGAAAAACAGATAAAGAAAACGTGAAAAAAAGGAATAAGTGAAGAAGGAAAGCAGGAGGGAGATTATTCATTCGCCACAAGGAGATGAATTTTTTATATTCTAAATCATCTTTCACCCATACCTGAAACTTTTAGTTTTCATGATACTATGTTACCACATGAATCCAATAAATCAATAAATGGGGACCAACTCATTAAGAATTGGTCTTGTTTGTCTATTAGGAGGAGTCTCATTTCTTCCAAATGTGCTGTGTCCAGCATATTACTGATCCACATTTTAAATGTTGGTATATTAGCATTTTTCCAAAATTTAAGTATAAGTTTTTTTGCTGTTATTAACCCATAATTGAAAAATGAGTTTTGGTGTGTATTTAATTTGTTCCCATCTCCACTTACTCCAAATATAATCATTTCAGTATTAGGCTCTATTGTTGTCTTAAATAGCTTTGAGAATATATCAAATATGTCACACCAAAATTTATAAAGTTTTGTACAAGAGACAAATGAGTGCGTAATATTGGCATTTTGAGAAAGACATTTATCACAAATGGGAGAAATATTTGGATAAAATTTATTCAACATAGTTTTGGAATAATATAATCTATGTAATATTTTAAATTGGATTAAATTATGTCGAGCATTGATCGAACAGTTATGTACGTATCAAATATTTTTCCCATGTTTCTATTGAGATTTTTGTCATTAATTATTTTTCCCAGTCTTCTCTAAATGCCTCTGTTGATGGTAATTCTATGTTTAAAATACTGTTATACAAGTATGATATTTACTTGAAGAGGATTTCCAAAGTCTACAGAGTGATTTAGGCCATTTGGAAGAATGGGCTGAAAGATGGCAGATGGAGTTTAATGCTGATAAATGTGAGGTGCTACACCTTGGCAGGACAAATCAAAATAGGACGTACATGGTAAATGGTAGGGAATTGAAGAATACAGTTGAACAGAGGGATCTGGGAATATGGTGAGACCAAATCTGGAGTATGGTGTACAATTTTGGTCGCCCAATTATAGGAAGGATGTCAACAAAATAGAGAGAGTACAGAGGAGATTTACTAGAATGTTGCCTGGGTTTCAATAACTAAGTTACAGAGATAGGTTGAATAAGTTAGGTCTTTATTCTCTGGAGCGCAGAAGGTTAAGGGGGGACTTGATAGAGGTCTTTAAAATGATGAGAGGGATAGACAGAGTTGATGTGGACAAGCTTTTCCCTTTGAGAATAGGGAAGATTCAAACAAGAGGACATGACTTCAGAATTAAGGGACTGAAGTTTAGGGGTAACATGAGGGGGAACTTCTTTACTCAGAGAGTGGTAGCGGTGTGGAATGAGCTTCCAGTGGAAGTGGTGGAGGCAGGTTCGTTGGTATCATTTAAAAATAAATTGGATAGGCATATGGATGAGAAGGGAATGGAGGGTTATGGTATGAGTGCAGGCAGGTGGGACTAAGGGAAAAAAGTTGTTCGGCACGGACTTGTAGGGCTGAGATGGCCTGTTTCCGTGCTGTAATTGTTATATGGTTATATTAATTTTTTTGACTCCGCATTGATATTCATTACTTCTTCCAGTGGGTCTAAAATTATACTTTGGAATCTTGGTATATATTTCTTCATAAAATCACCACCTGTAGGTAATTAAAATATTGATTGATATTCAATTAAAATTTTGATTTTAGATGTTGGAATGATAATAAATTTCCCAATACATACAAGTCACCTACCTTTTTAATTCCCACTCTTTCCCATTGATTATATGTTTTATCCATACCAGATGGTTTAAATACTGGGTTATTCACTATTGGTGTTAGCACTGATAAGTTTCTTAATTTTAAAGTTAATTTTATTTGTTTCCAGATTCGTATTGTATTTTGTATAATTGGATTCTTCTTATATAACATATTATTCAGCTTTATTGGTCCTAAATCGTAGGGGACGCAATCCTCTTTATCCATTCTTATCAATTCCAACTGTTGAGCAGACTATCCAACCAATAAATTATATTCTTAATATGTACTGCCCAATAATAGTATAGAAAATTAGGTAGTGCAAATCCCCCCACCTCTTTGGGTTTGCACAAGTGATCTCTTTTAATTCTATGTGCTTTATAATCCCAAATAAAATTAAAAATATTCGAGTCTAATTTAAAAAAAAAGTGTTTTGGTATATATATTGGTATAGATTGGAATAAATATATTATTTGTGGTAGCGCTATCATTTTTATAGCGTTTATTCTGCCGATTAATGATAGTGGGAGCGTTCTCCAAAATTTAATCAGGGAATCAAATTTATTGTATGAATACATTATATTAAAAAGGCGTCTCAAATTGTTAGATGATTGTCTTTTAAGTATAAACCCTGTTTGGTCCAGATTTATCAATTTATTAATATATTTACTCAATCTTCTTGCTAAAATTCTTGATAAAATTTTCTTATCTGTATTTAGGAGTGATATGGCTCGATATGAGCCCGGTTCTTCTAAGTCCTTATCTTTTTTAGGTATTTGCGTAATTGTGGATTCGGCTAATGTTTCTGGTAATTTATTTTCGGTAAAGGCATACATATATAATTTAAGTAACCGTGGTACCATTAACTCCTGAAAACCTTTATAAAATTCATTATTAAAACCATCTGGTCCTGGCGTTTTCCCATTTTTCAGCTCTTTTATTGTTTCACATTTCTTCCCTTGTGATCTGAGCTCCTAATTCCTCTTGTTCCAAACTATCCAATTTTGGCAGATTACAATTATCTAAAAAATCTACAATTTTATTGTCTTCTATTTTAATATTAGACGTATATAAGTTTTGATAAAATTGGGCAAACCTTTTATTAATATCCTGGGGTAACGTTAATAGTTCCCCATTCTCTGATTTGATTTTAGTAATCGTCTTTTCCTTTTCCTGTTTCTTCAATTGTCTAGCCAGAAGTTTATGTGGTTTATCACCAAATTCAAACTGTGCCTGTTTTGTGATCTGAAATAATCTTATTACTCTTGCCGATAATATTCGATTAAGTTTAAATTTCAATAATGTGATCTTATTATGTTTATCTATAGTTGGGTCTTTTGCGTTATCTAATTCTAATATTTTAATTTCCTTTTCTAAAGTCTCTTGTTCTATGGAGTTCTTTTTATTTTGGTAACTTTGATATGAGATTATAACTCCACGTATAAATGCCTTAAAAGTTTCCCATAATAAAGATGGTGAAATGCCTGGTGTCTCATTTGTATCAAAAAAGAATTTCATTTGTTGTTTTAATGTTTTAAAGGTCCCTATTAAATTCCCGCCCCTCAGTGTCCTCTAGTTCTTGATTCACTTACTCTGGGTAAAATACTCTGTGCATTAATCCTATATATTCCTCTCATGATTTTGAACACCTCTATAAGATCACCCCTCATCCTCCTGCACTCCAAGGAATAAAGACCCAGCCTGCTCAACCTCTCCCTATAGCTCAAACCCTCGAGTCCTGGCAACATCCTGATAGATCTTCTCTGCACCCTTTCCAGCTTGACAACATCTTTCCTATTACACGGTGCCCAAAATTGAACACGATACTCTAAATGTGGCCCGACCAATGTCTTATATAAGTGTAACATGACCTCTCAACTCCTAGCGGGTGGCGGGTTGGCGCAGCGGTAGAGCTATTACCTTTCAGCACCAGAGACCCGGGTTCGATCCTGACTACGGGCGCTTGTCTGTACGTTCTCCCCGTGACCTGCGTGAGTTTCCTCCAAGATCTTCAGTTTCCTCGCACACCCCAAAGACGTACAGGTTTGTAGGTTAATTGGCTGGGTATCAATGTAAATTGTCCCCAGTGTGTGCAGGATAGTGTTAATGAGCGGGGATCACTGGTCGGGGCGGTCTCGGCGAGTCGGCGGTGCTGTTTCCGCGCTGCAAGTCTAAAGACTAAAAACTAAGCTTCTCTACTCATCCACCTAATGTCGGCGTCAGTGCCTGGGAAGGTCCTGATCTCCGATATCACTGCACAAAGTGAAGATGTCCCTTACCTCATGCTGCTGTTCAGGATTCCGTCTTGCTTCCGAGAACTGGCTGGACCAGAGACGGTGTGCGGTGTTTTTATAGTCCACTGGGTGGGCTGAGTCCAAATAGTTCACTCCCTGAAAGTGGAAATGAAACTGGAAACTGAAACAATCAAGTCTTAACTCTTTGGGGACATGTTTCCGGAGTGAATCCCCACACACATGAGTGGACTTTATTAAGTCGTTCAATCACTTGTAGCATACATTACATGCATATGCTATACCATAACATCCCCCCTTTTTCCAAAAGAGAAAAACCTACAGATGTAGAATGTATGCTCGCTTTTTTTCAAGTAAAAATTCCTTTCCATTTCATTATCTAACTTTCGTAAACTTGGCCAACATACTTGTAACCTCATACAGACCATCAAATCACAATGACAGCTTTATGATGTACCTTAAACAATGAAAATCTTGAACAATTTGAAAAAATTGCTTCTTTATGGGCCTGTCCCACTTGGGCGATATTTTTAGGCGACTGCCGGCGACTAGGCTTTCGCCACATGGTCGCCGGGGTGTTGCCTGTATGGCCGTGAGTCGTCTCTGCAGTCGCCCAAAGAGTCGTAGCGTCTTTCTGGTCGCCGCTGGATTTTCAACATGTTGAACATTTTTCGTCGACAGTGGGTCTGACGCCAATGAGCGTAGCTTGACTTCTCCTGACGTAGGGGCTGTCGTAGGTTGTCACCAGGTGACATAGGTTGTCGCCAGGTTAACGTAGGTTGTCACCAGGTGACATAGGTTGTCGCCGGTGGTGACCGGTTTTCTTTTGTTGTTAAAGTGATGATTCTATATAGATTTTTTATAGGCAATTTCAAATTTTATGTGATTATAATATTTTTGTACGCACTGTTGTATGTTCTTATCAACCTTTTTGTTGTTAAGCCTTTTGTTTGTTTCAATATCAATAAAGGAAATGCTTGACATTTTGAATGCAAATTGATGTGTGAAGATATTATATTTCAGAGTAGTGTCTCATGGCATCACTTTCAAATATTTAAATTTCATATATTTTGATCAATAAAACAAACACAAACACAAGCATTGCCCTGCATTAAAAATTAAACTCTTTTGGGAGGATGTGGGTGGCCCTGAAAAGGGACTTGTGGTCTGTTGTGGGCTCTCATCCTGGAGTGGTGGACTTCTGTTTGTGGTGTGGGCTGTTTGCTGCTGGTCTTCAGATCATGTCGCTCTGCCATGGTACACTGCCTAGTTCAGAGTTGAAGTAAGTGCAGAGATGGTCTCTCTGGTCCTTGGCTCTCTTGTTGCCGGTGCTTCCTGGCAATCTCTCCAGTGCCACCATGGGTGCAGCCTGTCCTCCAGCTCTCCATGAGCCTGGCGTGATGTTGCCTGTCTGGTTGTCCACTCGGTCACCCTGCTGCTGCAGCACTTCTGGTACGGATCAGGTTGTGGAGGGCACATGCTGCGTAGACAATGGTCACCACATTTTTGGGCTCCTGCTACATCGTAGTCCGCAAGCATCTGAATCTGCTGGCGAGGATACCAAAGGCGTTTTTCCACGACACTCCTAGCCCTGGACAGCCTGTAGTTGAAGATCCTCTGCTCCCTTGACATCTGCCTGTGAGGGTGTGGCTTCATCATCCATGACCTGAGTGGGAAGGCATCATCAGCAACCAGTGTGCAATGGATGTCAGGGTTGTCTTCTCCTGGCAGAGGTTCTGGATCAGGATAGCCTGCTCACTCTTCTTCCAGTGCCTGCCCAAGGGAGGTCTCTCTCCAGATCCCACCATCTGTGACACTGCCACGTGTGCCCACATCCACAAACAGGAAGTTGTAGTTTGCATCCTCCACAGCTAAGAGTACGATGGAATGGAACTTCTTGTAGTTGAAGTACATTGAAGCTCCCTTGGGTGGACACCTGATGGCCACATGCTTGCCGTCCACTGCCCCACATGTGTGCAGGACGTTCCATCTGGAATCAAAGCCCTGCGCCACTCTCGTCCACTCATCTGGTGTACTTGGGCAGTCCATGACTTCATCTTCATAAGCATTGATGATGGCCTCACAGGTCTCTCGGACAACCTTGCTGATGGTGTTGTGGGCCACAAGAAAGTTGTAGGAGAGGCTCTTGTAGGTGTCTCCTGATGCCAGGTAGCGGAGGGTGATGGCTCGGCGCAGGCCTGGTTCCAGTGGCTTCCTCATGGAGGTCTCCGTTTTCTCCAGGAGAGGGCCCACCCTTGTCTTCAGCTCCTGAAACAGTTCAGGGGGGAACCTGGTGAAGTGTCTGAAGGCAGCCTCATCATCTTGCTGGAGCTCAGTTATCAGGTTTTCATACTGGCCCAACCTGGGTCTGTTTAGGGACAAGGACTTCAACCTCTTCTTGGGCTTCTTCTTCCCCATTCTTCTTGTCCTTCTGTCTTGCTGATCTTTCAGCATGAGGGCTGCTACAAGCAGCAGGGCTTCTCCTGCTTGTGAGAGCAAAGCCCTCCGAAGTTTCTCCATGGTAGTCATGACACAGAATGATTGGAAACCCCATCCTACAACCCCGTTTATAGAAAAACTGGGCGATTCCATTGTTTTGGGGCCAACATGACGTGAATTGTCTTCAGTTGTCATCGACAGGGTTGTTGCTTGTCGCGGGTAGACGTAGGTTGTCGTAGGTGTCTTCGTAGGTTGTCGTAGGTGTGGTCATAGGTGGACGTCCTAGGTGGCGACGATTGGGTCACCGGTTGTCCGGAGCTTGCCGTAGCTTGACATCGACTAGGTGGTAGGTTGTTGTAGCTTGTCGTAGACATTGTCGTGGGGGGGGGGGGGAGGTCCAGTCGCCGTTTTTTCAGTGACCTGATACGACTATGACAGTCACCGGCAGTTGCCTAAGAATTGCCAAAGTGAGACAGGCCCATAACTGTGCAATGTGAACACACATCCATTACAGTGTTTCCACTTTGAAGGAAATTACTCGAAATGCGGGACATTCTGGTTGTCTTCGGGTAATTTTAGGGAAATTGAATAATTTCGGTAAATTTCCGCAACAGGCCCATGAAGGGGTGTAAAGGTAATACACACAGCAATGCCGGTTTGTCGCTCAAAGGTTTAACCAGAGTACTGTCAGTTTAATGCGTGGGAATTTAAACAAAGAGCTGTCGGCTGCAGCGCTATGTGCTTTAAACATAGTGCTATGGCCACAGCGCTATGGGTCACAGACTGTTCGGGAAAATTATCGTATAACAATGAGTCTTTGGAATTCTCTTTCTCAGTGGAAGTTGTGCCTTTGATTATTTTTCAGGCAGTGGTAGAATTCTGGATAAGTAAAGTGGTGAAAGGTTACCAGTGGGCGGTGGGATTGCAGTTCCATTGGGATTGGCCTTGATCTTACAGAACGGTGGGTGTGCTCAAGGGGCCGAGAGGGAGGGGTGGAGAGAGGGAGAGGAGGGAGTGCGGAGAAAGAGTGGGAGCGGGAGGAAGAGAGGGAGAAGGAGGGAGGGAGAGAGGGAGGACGGAGAGAGAGGAGGGAGAGGGGGAGGGAGGGGAAGCGAGAGAGGGAGGGAGAAAAAAGGATTGGGGAGAGAGAGGGAGGAAGAGAGAGAGGGGGAGGGAGGGAGGGAAAGGGGAGGAGGGAGGGAGAGAAACGGGGAGGGATAGTGAGAGAGAGAGGGAGGGAGAGAGAGATGGAGAGAAGGAAGGAGGGAGGGGGAGGGAGAGAGGGAGAGACGGAGGGAGAGGGAGGGAGAGAGAGAGAGGGAGCGAGGGAGGGAGAGTGAGAGAGGGACGAAGAGGGGGAGAGTGGGAGGGAGGGAAAGGGGAGGGAGTGAGAGAGGGAGGGATGGAGGGAAGGAGGAAGGAAGAGAGGGAGAGTGGGAGGGAGAGAGAGCAGAAACTGAGACACATGAGAGCAGGTTGAAAAAACAAAGACAACGAAAGCTGTTGGAGGCAACAAAAGCTGCTTTGCATAATACTGTACAAGTGATTAACAGAAGCAGGCAGATACGGTGCAGTTACATAGATCTGTTTTGCCTTGTTCTTCTTTGTGTTGATAACGTGTGCCCGCAAAAAAACCAACGACAAATAGCACGCAGGAAGCATTTTTGAGAATTACAGGAAATACCATTAAATTCCAGGAAATTTTGGATTCTATTTAAGGCGTGGAAGCACTGTTCCATTACCAAGAACTTGTAATATGTGCAAACAGATGGTGAGCACCGCTCACAGGGTAAAGAAAATGCTTTTCCATGACCGTTTGACCAAGCTGTGACTCAGAGGTGTCTCCCATCTCAAATCGATCCCTTTGGTTTTATTCCTAATCCCGGGACCCCAAAGAACAAATAAGGCGTCACTGTTAATTGTTCAAGTTTATTCACCCAGGGGGAGACTCGTTCCAATTGTCCGGGATTAGGGAAGCACGTATATAATTCAGTGCGATGCGTTCGCTTATGTTCATGGCTGGTTTCAAGTCAAGTCAAGTTTATTCGTCACATACACATACGAGATGTGCAGTGAAATGGAAAGTGGCAATGCTCGCGGACTTTGTGCAAAAAGACAAACAAACAACCAAACAAACTACAAACAGGAAGCTGTAAATAAAGAAGGGTTTCGGCCCGAAACGTCGCCTATTTCCTTCGCTCCATAGATGCTGCTGCACCCGCTGAGTTCCTCCAGCAATTTTGTGTACCTTCGATATTCCAGCATCTGCAGTTCCCTTTTGGCAGTCTGAAGAAGGGTTTCGGCCCGAAACGTCGCCTATTTCCTTCGCTCCATAGATGCTGCTGCACCCGCTGAGTTCCTCCAGCAATTTTGTGTACCTTCGATATTCCAGCATCTGCAGTTCCCTTTTGAACACAGCTGTAAATACTTCCTGTTTTAACAAGAAGCTGTAAATACTGGCCTTTTAAAACAAATTCTGTATGGCTTCCTTTTACCTCTAGTCTTGCAGGAGGACATCCAAGTTCAAACTTCTTTTTTCCAGTTTCCAATTCTTTTGCAATAAGTTAGGTGTACGTCAGAAGATCCTTCAGAGGGGCGCCTGGACCTGATGGTATACCCGGGCGTGTTTTGTAAACCCGTGCGGAACAAATGGCTGGAGTTTTTACGGACATTTTCAACCTCTCACTTCTCAGGTCTGAGGTTTCCACCTGCTTTAAAAGGGCATCAATAATACCGGTGCCCAAGAAGAGCAAGGTGACGTGCCTCAATGACTATTGACCTGTGGCACTAACGTCGGTGGTGATGAAGTGCTTTGAGAGGCTATTCATGGCACAAATCAAATCATACCTCGACAAAAACCTGGTCCCACTGCAGTTCGCTTACCACCACAACAGATCAACAGTGGATGCAATCTCACTGGCTCTCCAATCCGCTCTGGACCACTTGGACAACAAAAACTCATATGTCAGGCTGTTATTCATTGACTACAGCTCGGCATTTAACACAATCATCCCCTCCAAGCTGGTTACCAAGCTCTCAGATCTGGGTCTCTGCGCATCCCTCTGCAATTGGATCCTCGACTTCCTCATTCACAGACCACAGTCTGTCCGTATTGGTGGAAATGTGTCATCTTCGATAACAATCAGCATGGGAGCACCTCAAGGCTGCGTGCTCAGCCCCCTGCTGTACTCACTCCATACTCATGACTGCGTAGCCGGATATAGTGCGAACTCCATCATCAAGTTCGCTGACGACACCACTATTGTGGGACGTATCACTGATGGGGACGAGTCAGAGTATAGAAGCGAGATCGATCGATTGACCAAATGATGCCAGCACAATAACCTGGCTCTCAACACCAGCAAAACCAAGTAACTGATTGTGGACTTCGGAAGGGGTAGGATGGGGTCCCACAGTCTCGTTTATATCGGGCATGGAAATTGCTATCAAAATATGGGGGGGGGACAGGGGGAAAACAATTTCTTGGTGCACACTCACACACATAACACACGAGGCTTCGGAAGCTTCAGCTGTGGGCCCTGTGAATGGTAATTTCAGCTCAATCCAGTGCTAAATGCAGCTCAACTCTGCCTGTCTGGCCGGGTTAACCTACAGCGCTGCCTGGACTGACGGGACACCAGTCCGGAGCCATGGAGCTAGCGCTACTTCTCCGTGCTGGCTATAAGCCTGGGCCATATTTCCCGTAAGTCCAGGCAGGGCTGTAGGTTAACCTGGTGGGACAGGCAGAGTTGAGTTAGATTTAGCGCTGCTTCTCTGCGCTGGCTGTGGGCCTGTGGGCACTGCTCTCGTCTGACTCCCGACGTCTCTGGCCACCCCCGGGCGTGGGGAAGGGGCGGAACTCGGGTTGGGACGGGGATGGTCCAGTGGCGGTTCATCAGCGATTGCAGCGCCGGAGACCCGGGATCGAACCTGGCTGCGGATGAAGCGCAGATTTGTGTCCAGGGCTACCAAGAGTGTTTTTCACTTGTGACCTATGACCTGGGTAAGTCTCCCTCCTCCATTCACCACGTTCTATCCTCAGTCCCACTTCCCAACTTCTGCCTCCCTCCTCCAATCATTGCACTGAAACATCATGTCCCGCCCCCACTGCCGACGGCCAAATTCCTGGGCGTGGATATTTCCAAAGATCTCTCCTGGTCCCAGAACACTGATGCAATCATAAAGATAGCACATCAGCGCCTCTACTTCCTGAGAAGATTACGGAGAGTCGGTATGTCAAGGAGGACTCTCTCGAACTTCTACAGATGCACAGTAGAGAGCATGCTGACCGGTTGCATCGTGCCTTGGTACGGAAACCTGAGCGTCCAGGAGCAGAAAAGGCTGCAAAAGGTTGTAACCACTGCCCAGTCCATCATTGGTTCTGACCTCCCTTCCATCGAGGGGATCTATCGCAGTCGCTGCCTCGAAAAGGCTGCCAGCATCATCAAGGACCCACACCATCCTGGCCACACACTCATCTCTCCGCTGCCATCGGATAGAAGGTACAGGAGCCTGAAATCTGCATCATCCAGATTCAGGAACTGCTTCTTCCCCAAAACCATCAGACTATCAAACACAATTTCAAACACACTATGAACTATAACAACCTATGCACATTATCAGTTTACTGATGTGTGTAGATATGCAGTGGCTTGCAAAAGTTTTCATACCCCTTGAACTTTTCCACATGTGGGAGGTCATGGAGTCTGAGTGCCCTCCAGACATCCACATCTGCGCCAGGTGCGTCGAGATGGGGCTCCTAAGGTACCGTGTTAGGAACCTGGAACAGCAACTCGATGACCTCTGTCTGCTCAGGGAGAGCGAGGAGGTCATAGATAGGAGTTACAGGGAGGTGGTCACTCCAAGACCACGGGAGACAGAAAACTGGGTCACAGTTAGGGTGGGCAACGGGCAGAGGCAGGGACTGGTGAGTACCCCGGTGGCTGTACACCTTGTAAATAAGTACTCATGTTTGAGTAAGGGTGGGGGAGACAGCCTACCTGGGGGCAGCGACAGCGGCCGGGCCTCTGGCACAAAGACCGGTCCTGTTGCTCAGAAGGGTAAGGAAAAGAAGAGGAGGGCAATTGTAATAGGGGACTCTATAGTCAGGGGGTCGGATAGGCGATTCGGTGGACGCAGACAGGAGACCCGGATGGTAGTTTGCCTCCCTGGTGCCAGGGTCAGCGATGTGTCTGAACGGATCCAAGAAATCCTGAAATGGGAGGGAGAGGAGCCTGAGGTTGTGGTGCATATAGGTACCAACGACATAGGTAAAAAAAGAGAAGAGGTCCTGAAAGAAGAATTTAGAGAGTTAGGTAGAGAGTTAAGGAGAAGGACTGCAAAGGTAACAATCTCAGGATTACTGCCTGTGCCACACGACAGTGAGAGTAGGAATGGAGCGAGGTGGAGGATAAATGCGTGGATGAGAGACTGGTGCAGTGGGTATGGATTCAAGTTTCTGGATCATTGGGACCTCTTTTGGGGAAGGTGCGACCTGTACAGAAAGGACGGGTTGCACTTGAACTCGAGGGGGACCAATATCCTGGCGGGGAGATTTGCAAAGGCTACTGGGGTGACTTTAAACTAGTATGGTTGGGGGGAGGGACTCAAATTGGGAAAGCTAGCAGTCAGTGTGTGAGGCAGGAGGCAGAGAATGGTAGCACTCTGACCCAAAATGTAGGGGAGAGAGAAGAAAAAGACAATAAACAGAAAATAAGAGAGGGTGGGTTTCTTAAATGTGTATATTTTAATGCTAGGAGCATTGTAAGAAAGGTGGATGAACTCAGAGCCTGGATTGACACCTGGAAGTATGATGTTGTGGCGATCAGTGAAACATGGTTGCAGGAGGGCTGTGATTGGAAACTAAATATTCCAGGATTTCGTTGCTTCAGGTGTGATAGAATTGGAGGGGCAAGAGGTGGAGGTGTTGCATTGCTTATCAGGGAAGATATTACAGCAGTGCTTTGGCAGGATAGATTAGAGGGCTCGTCTAGGGAGGCTATTTGGGTGGAACTGAGAAATGGGAAAGGGGTAGCAACACTTATAGGGGTGTATTATAGACCGCCAAATGGGGAGCGAGAATTGGAAGAGCAAATATGTAAGGAGATTGCAGATATTAGTAGTAAGCACAAGGTAGTGATTGTGGGAGATTTCAATTTTCCACACATAGACTGGGAAACACATTCTGTAAATGGGCTGGATGGGTTGGAGTTTGTAAAATGTGTGCAGGATAGTTTTTTGCAGCAATACATAGAAGTACCTACTAGAGAAGGGGCGGTGCTGGACCTCCTGTTAGGAAATGAGACGGGTCAGGTGGCAGAGGTATGCGTTGGGGAACAGTTCGGGACCAGTGATCACAATACCATTAGTTTCAATATAATTATGGAGAGGGTCAGAACCGGACCTAGGGTTGAGATTTTTGATTGGAGAAAGGCTAACTTTGAGGAGATGCGAAAGGATTTAAAAGGAGTAAATTGGGTCATTTTGTTTTATGGGAAAGATGTGGAAGAGAAATGGAGTACATTTAAAGGTGAAATTTTAAGAGTACAGAATCTTTATGTCCCTGTTCGGTTGAAAGGAAATAGTAAAAATTGGAAAGAGCCATGGTTTTCAAGGGAAATTGGACACTTGGTTCGGAAAAAGAGGGAGATCTACAATAATTATAGGCAGCATGGAGTGAATGAGGTGCTTGAGGAGTATAAAGAATGCAAAAAGAATCTTAAGAAAGAAATTAGAAAAGCTAAAAGAAGATATGAGGTTGCTTTGGCAAGTAAGGTAAAGTAAATCCAAAGGGTTTCTACAGCTATATTAATAGCAAAAGGATAACGAGGGATAAAATTGGTCCATTAGAGAGTCAGAGTGGACAGCTATCTGCAGAGCCAAAAGAGTTGGGGGAGATATTGAACAATTTATTTTCTTTGGTATTCAGGAGTGGGAGGGAGGGAAAGGGGAGGGAGTGAGAGAGGGAGGGATGGAGGGAAGGAGGAAGGAAGAGAGGGAGAGTGGGAGGGAGAGAGAGCAGAAACTGAGACACATGAGAGCAGGTTGAAAAAACAAAGACAACGAAAGCTGTTGGAGGCAACAAAAGCTGCTTTGCATAATACTGTACGTGATTAACAGAAGCAGGCAGATACGGTGCAGTTACATAGATCTGTTTTGCCTTGTTCTTCTTTGTGTTGATAACGTGTGCCCGCAAAAAAACCAACGACAAATAGCACGCAGGAAGCATTTTTGAGAATTACAGGAAATACCATTAAATTCCAGGAAATTTTGGATTCTATTTAAGGCGTGGAAGCACTGTTCCATTACCAAGAACTTGTAATATGTGCAAACAGATGGTGAGCACCGCTCACAGGCTAAAGAAAATGCTTTTCCATGACCGTTTGACCAAGCTGTGACTCAGAGGTGTCTCCCATCTCAAATCGATCCCTTTGGTTTTATTCCTAATCCCGGGACCCCAAAGAACAAATAAGGCGTCACTGTTAATTGTTCAAGTTTATTCACCCAGGGGGAGACTCGTTCCAATTGTCCGGGATTAGGTAAACCCGTGCGGAACAAATGGCTGGAGTTTTTACGGACATTTTCAACCTCTCACTTCTCAGGTCTGAGGTTTCCACCTGCTTTAAAAGGGCATCAATAATACCGGTGCCCAAGAAGAGCAAGGTGACGTGCCTCAATGACTATTGACCTGTGGCACTAACGTCTGTGGTGATGAAGTGCTTTGAGAGGCTATTCATGGCACAAATCAAATCATACCTCGACAAAAACCTGGTCCCATTGCAGTTCGCTTATCACCACAACAGATCAACAGTGGATGCAATCTCACTGGCTCTCCACTCCGCTCTGGACCACTTGGACAACAAAAACTCATATGTCAGGCTGTTATTCATTGACTACAGCTCGGCATTTAACACAATCATCCCCTCCAAGCTGGTTACCAAGCTCTCAGATCTGGGTCTCTGCGCATCCCTCTGCAATTGGATTCTCGACTTCCTCATTCACAGACCACAGTCTGTCCGTATTGGTGGAAATGTGTCATCTTCGATAACAATCAGCATGGGAGCACCTCAAGGCTGCGTGCTCAGCCCCCTGCTGTACTCACTCCATACTCATGACTGCGTAGCCGGATATAGTGCGAACTCCATCATCAAGTTCGCTGACGACACCACTATTGTGGAACGTATCACTGATGGGGACGAGTCAGAGTATAGAAGCGAGATCGATCGATTGACCAAATGATGCCAGCACAATAACCTGGCTCTCAACACCAGCAAAACCAAGTGACTGATTGTGGACTTCGGAAGGGGTAGGATGGGGTCCCACAGTCTCATTTATATCGGGCATGGAAATTGCTATCAAAATATGGGGGAGGACAGGGGGAAAACAATTTCTTGGTGCACACTCATACACATAACACACGAGGCTTCGGAAGCTTCAGCTGTGGGCCCTGTGAATGGTAATTTCAGCTCAATCCAGTGCTAAATGCAGCTCAACTCTGCCTGTCTGGCCGGGTTAACCTACAGCGCTGCCTGGACTGACGGGACACCAGTCCGGAGCCATGGAGCTAGCGCTACTTCTCCGTGCTGGCTATAAGCCTGGGCCATATTTCCCGTAAGTCCAGGCAGGGCTGTAGGTTAACCTGGTGGGACAGGCAGAGTTGAGTTAGATTTAGCGCTGCTTCTCTGCGCTGGCTGTGGGCCTGTGGGCACTGCTCTCGTCTGACTCCCGACGTCTCTGGCCACCCCCGGGCGTGGGGAAGGGGCGGCACTCGGGTTGGGACGGGGACGGTCCAGTGGCGGTTCATCAGCGATTGCAGCGCCGGAGACCCGGGATCGAACCTGGCTGCGGATGAAGCGCAGGTTTGTGTCCAGGGCTACCAAGAGTGTTTTTCACTTGTGACCTATGACCTGGGTAAGTCTCCCTCCTCCATTCACCGCGTTCTATCCTCAGTCCCACTTCCCAACTTCTGCCTCCCTCCTCCAATCATTGCACTGAATCATCATGTCCCGCCCCCACTGCCGACTGCCAAATTCCTGGGCGTGGATATTTCCAAAGATCTCTCCTGGTCCCAGAACACTGATGCAATCATAAAGATAGCACATCAGCGCCTCTACTTCCTGAGAAGATTACGGAGAGTCGGTATGTCAAGGAGGACTCTCTCGAACTTCTACAGATGCACAGTAGAGAGCATGCTGACCGGTTGCATCGTGCCTTGGTACGGAAACCTGAGCGTCCAGGAGCAGAAAAGGCTGCAAAAGGTTGTAACCACTGCCCAGTCCATCATTGGTTCTGACCTCCCTTCCATCGAGGGGATCTATCGCAGTCGCTGCCTCGAAAAGGCTGCCAGCATCATCAAGGACCCACACCATCCTGGCCACACACTCATCTCTCCGCTGCCATCGGATAGAAGGTACAGGAGCCTGAAATCTGCATCATCCAGATTCAGGAACTGCTTCTTCCCCAAAACCATCAGACTATCAAACACAATTTCAAACACACTATGAACTATAACAACCTATGCACATTATCAGTTTACTGATGTGTGTAGATATGCAGTGGCTTGCAAAAGTTTTCATACCCCTTGAACTTTTCCATATGTGGGAGGTCATGGAGTCTGAGTGCCCTCCAGACATCCACACCTGCGCCAGGTGCGTCGAGATGGGGCTCCTAAGGGACCGTGTTAGGAACCTGGAACAGCAACTCGATGACCTCTGTCTGCTCAGGGAGAGCGAGGAGGTCATAGATAGGAGTTACAGGGAGGTGGTCACTCCAAGACCACGGGAGACAGAAAACTGGGTCACAGTTAGGAAGGGCAACGGGCAGAGGCAGGGACTGGTGAGTACCCCGGTGGCTGTACACCTTGTAAATAAGTACTCATGTTTGAGTAAGGGTGGGGGAGACAGCCTACCTGGGGGCAGCGACAGCGGCCGGGCCTCTGGCACAAAGACCGGTCCTGTTGCTCAGAAGGGTAAGGAAAAGAAGAGGAGGGCAATTGTAATAGGGGACTCTATAGTCAGGGGGTCGGATAGGCGATTCGGTGGACGCAGACAGGAGACCCGGATGGTAGTTTGCCTCCCTGGTGCCAGGGTCAGCGATGTGTCTGAACGGATCCAAGAAATCCTGAAATGGGAGGGAGAGGAGCCTGAGGTTGTGGTGCATATAGGTACCAACGACATAGGTAAAAAAAGAGAAGAGGTCCTGAAAGAAGAATTTAGAGAGTTAGGTAGAGAGTTAAGGAGAAGGACTGCAAAGGTAACAATCTCAGGATTACTGCCTGTGCCACACGACAGTGAGAGTAGGAATGGAGCGAGGTGGAGGATAAATGCGTGGATGAGAGACTGGTGCAGTGGGTATGGATTCAAGTTTCTGGATCATTGGGACCTCTTTTGGGGAAGGTGCGACCTGTACAGAAAGGACGGGTTGCACTTGAACTCGAGGGGGACCAATATCCTGGCGGGGAGATTTGCAAAGGCTACTGGGGTGACTTTAAACTAGTATGGTTGGGGGGAGGGACTCAAATTGGGAAAGCTAGCAGTCAGTGTGTGAGGCAGGAGGCAGAGAATGGTAGCACTCTGACCCAAAATGTAGGGGAGAGAGAAGAAAAAGACAATAAACAGAAAATAAGAGAGGGTGGGTTTCTTAAATGTGTATATTTTAATGCTAGGAGCATTGTAAGAAAGGTGGATGAACTCAGAGCCTGGATTGACACCTGGAAGTATGATGTTGTGGCGATCAGTGCAACATGGTTGCAGGAGGGCTGTGATTGGAAACTAAATATTCCAGGATTTCGTTGCTTCAGGTGTGATAGAATTGGAGGGGCAAGAGGTGGAGGTGTTGCATTGCTTATCAGGGAAGATATTACAGCAGTGCTTTGGCAGGATAGATTAGAGGGCTCGTCTAGGGAGGCTATTTGGGTGGAACTGAGAAATGGGAAAGGGGTAGCAACACTTATAGGGGTGTATTATAGACCGCCAAATGGGGAGCGAGAATTGGAAGAGCAAATATGTAAGGAGATTGCAGATATTAGTAGTAAGCACAAGGTAGTGATTGTGGGAGATTTCAATTTTCCACACATAGACTGGGAAACACATTCTGTAAATGGGCTGGATGGGTTGGAGTTTGTAAAATGTGTGCAGGATAGTTTTTTGCAGCAATACATAGAAGTACCTACTAGAGAAGGGGCGGTGCTGGACCTCCTGTTAGGAAATGAGACGGGTCAGGTGGCAGAGGTATGCGTTGGGGAACAGTTCGGGACCAGTGATCACAATACCATTAGTTTCAATATAATTATGGAGAGGGTCAGAACCGGACCTAGGGTTGAGATTTTTGATTGGAGAAAGGCTAACTTTGAGGAGATGCGAAAGGATTTAAAAGGAGTAAATTGGGACATTTTGTTTTATGGGAAAGATGTGGAAGAGAAATGGAGTACATTTAAAGGTGAAATTTTAAGAGTACAGAATCTTTATGTCCCTGTTCGGTTGAAAGGAAATAGTAAAAATTGGAAAGAGCCATGGTTTTCAAGGGAAATTGGACACTTGGTTCGGAAAAAGAGGGAGATCTACAATAATTATAGGCAGCATGGAGTGAATGAGGTGCTTGAGGAGTATAAAGAATGCAAAAAGAATCTTAAGAAAGAAATTAGAAAAGCTAAAAGAAGATACGAGGTTGCTTTGGCAAGTAAGGTAAAGTAAATCCAAAGGGTTTCTACAGCTATATTAATAGCAAAAGGATAACGAGGGATAAAATTGGTCCATTAGAGAGTCAGAGTGGACAGCTATCTGCAGAGCCAAAAGAGTTGGGGGAGATATTGAACAATTTATTTTCTTCGGTATTCACCAAGGAGAAGGATATTGAATTATGTGAGGTAAGGGAAACAAGTAGAGTAGCTATGGAAACTATGAGATTCAAAGAAGAGGAGGTACTGACACTTTTGAGAAATATAAAAGTGGATAAGTCTCCAGGTCCGGACAGGATATTCGCTAGGACATTGAGGGAAGTTAGTGTAGAAATAGCAGGGGCTATGACAGAAATATTTCAAATGTCATTAGAAACGGGAATAGTACCGGAGGATTGGCGTACTGCGCATGTTGTCCCATTGTTTAAAAAGGGGTCTAAGAGTAAACCTAGCAATTATAGACCTGCTAGTTTGACGTCAGTGGTGGGCAAATTAATGGAAAGGATACTTAGAGATAATATATATAAGCCTCTGGATAAACAAAGTCTGATTAGGAACAGTCAACATGGATTTGTGCCTGGAAGGTCATGTTTGACTAATCTTCTTGAATTTTTTGAAGAGGTTACTCGGGAAATTGATGAGGGTAAAGCAGTGGATGTTGTATATATGGACTTCAGTAAGGCCTTTGACAAGGTTCCTCATGGAAGGTTGGTTAAGAAGGTTCAATGGTTGTGTATTAATGGTGGAGTAGCAAGATGGATTCAACAGTGGCTGAATGGGAGATGCCAGAGAGTAATGGTGGATGGTTGTTTGTCAGGTTGGAGGCCAGTGACTAGTGGGGTGCCACAGGGATCTGTGTTGGGTCCACTGTTGTTTGTCATGTACATCAATGATCTGGATGATGGTGTGGTAAATTGGATTAGTAAGTATGCAGATGATACTAAGATAGGTGGGGTTGTGGATAATGAAATAGATTTTCAAAGTCTACAGAGAGATTTATGCCAGTTGGAAGAGTGGACTGAAAGATGGCAGATGGAGTTTAATGCTGATAAGTGTGAGATGCTACATCTTGGCAGGACAAATCAAAATAGGACATACATGGTAAATGGTAGGGAATTGAAGAATGCAGGTGAACAGAGGGATCTGGGAATAACTGTGCACAGTTCCCTGAAAGTGGAATCTCATGTAGATAGGGTGGTAAAGAAAGCTTTTGGTGTGCTGACCTTTATAAATCAGAGCATTGAGTATAGAAGTTGGGATGTAATGTTAAAATTGTACAAGACATTGGTGAGGCCAATTCTGGAGTATGGGGTACAATTTTGGTCGCCTAATTATAGGAAGGATGTCAACAAAATAGAGAGAGTACAGAGGAGATTTACTAGAATGTTGCCTGGGTTTCAGCAACTAAGTTACAGAGAAAGGTTGAACAAGTTAGGGCTTTATTCTTTGGAGCGCAGTAGGTTAAGGGGGGACTTGATAGAGGTCTTTAAAATGATGAGAGGGATAGACAGAGTTGACGTGGATAAGCTTTTCCCACTGAGAGTAGGGAAGTTCAAACAAGGGGACATGACTTGAGAATTAAGGGACAGAAGTTTAGGGGTAACATGAGGGGGAACTTCTTTACTCAGAGAGTGGTGGCTGTGTGGAATGAGCTTCCAGTGAAGGTGGTGGAGGCAGGTTCGTTTTTATCATTTAAAAATAAATTGGATAGTTATATGGACGGGAAAGGAATAGAGGGTTATGGTCTGAGCGCAGGTATATGGGACTAGGGGAGAATACGTGTTCGGCACGGACTAGAAGGGTCGAGATGGCCTGTTTCCGTGCTGTAATTGTTATATGGTTATATGGTTATATGGAGTATAGGAGCAGGGAGGTTCTACTGCAGTTGTACAGGGTCTTGGTGAGACCACACCTGGAGTATTGCGTATAGTTTTGGTCTCCTAATCTGAGGAAAGACATTCTTGCCATAGAGGGAGTACAGAGAAGGTTCACCAGAATGATTCCTGGGATGTCAGGACTTTCATATGAAGAAAGACTGGATAGACTCGGTTTGTACTCGCTGGAATTTAGAAGATTGAGGGGGGATCTTATAGAAACTTACAAAATTCTTAAGGGGTTGGACAGGCTAGATGCAGGAAGATTGTTCCCGATGTTGGGGAAGTCCAGAACAAGGGGTCACAGTTTAAGGATAAGGGGGAAATCTTTTAGGACCGAGACGAGGAAAATATTTTTCACACAGAGAGTGGTGAATCTCTGGAATTCTCTGCCATAGAAGGTAGTTGAGGCCAGTTCATTGGCTATATTTAAGAGGGAGTTAGATGTGGCCCTTGTGGCTAAAGGGATCAGGGGGTATGGAGAGAAGGCAGGTACAGGATACTGAGTTGGATGATCAGCCATGATCATATTGAATGGCGGTGCAGGCTCGAAGGGCCGAATGGCCTACTCCTGCACCTATTTTCTATGTTTCTTTGTTTCTTTGTTTCTACCTTTAAAAAGGAGATGAGGAGGAATTTCTTTAGCCAGAGGGTGGTGAATCTGAATTCATTGCCACAGACGGCTGTGGAGGCCAAGCCAATAGATATTTTTAAGGCAGAGAGAAATAGATTCTTGATTAGTACAGGTGTCAGGGGTTATGGGGAGAAGGCAGGACAATGGGATTGAGAGGGAAAGATGGATCAGCCATGATCAAATGGTGGTGTAACCTTGATGGGCCGAATGGCCTAATTCTGATCCTATAACTTGAACATCAATTCATAACAGCTGCAAAGGCCAAGTTTTGGGGTATTTTTAAAGTGGGGATTAACAGGTACTTGATTAGTACGGGTGTGAGAGGATATGGGGAGAATGCAGGTGAATGGAGAAAGGGAGGGAAAGAGAGATCAGCCATTGAGTGATGGAATAGACTCGATGGGCTGAATGGCCTAATGCTGCTCTTATGACGTGAACCTTATGAAAATCGTACAAGGACTGGAGATTTCCTGTCTTCCAGTCAAGGTTCATAAATCATAGGAGCAGCATTAGGCTATTCGACCCATCAAGGTTACTCCACGGACCTATCATTCCCCTTCGGTGCCATTCTCCTGTCTTTTCCCCATAAACC
This sequence comes from Amblyraja radiata, assembly GCF_010909765.2. Classification (NCBI taxonomy): domain Eukaryota; kingdom Metazoa; phylum Chordata; class Chondrichthyes; order Rajiformes; family Rajidae; genus Amblyraja; species Amblyraja radiata. The sequence goes on along the minus strand of NC_045970.1, from coordinate 49,413,669 downwards.
CTCTAAACCTGTCCAGTCCATGTACCTGTCCAAATGTTTTCTAAATGCCTCAACTACCTCCTCCGGCAGCTCGTTCCATGCACCCACTACCCTTTCTGTAAAAAAGGTGCCCCTCAGGTCCCTATTAAATTCCCCCACCCCCCTCACCTTATACCTGTGTCCTCTAGTTCCTGATTCACCCACTCTGAGTAAAAGACTCTGTGCATTAATCCTATTCCGCTCATGATTTTGAACACTTCTATAAGATCACCCCTCATCCTCCTGCACTCCAAGGAATAAAGACCGAGTCTGCTCAACCTCTCCCTATAGCTCAAACCCTCGATTGCTGGCAACACCCTGATAGATCTTTTCACCCTTTCCAGCTTGACAACATCTTTCCTATAACACGGTGCCCAAAATTGAACACGATACTCTAAATGTGGCCCGACCAATGTCTTATATAAGTGCAACTTGACCTCTCAACTCCTAACGGGCGGCGGGTTGGCGCAGCGGTAGAGCTATTGCCTTTCAGCACCAGAGACCCGGGTTCGATCCTGACTACGGGCGCTTGTCTGTACGTTCTCCCCGTGACCTGCGTGAGTTTCCTCCGAGATCTTCGGTTTCCTCCCACACCCCAAAGACGTACAGGTTTGTAGGTTAATTGGCTGGGTATCAATGTAAAATTGTCCCCAGTGTGTGCAGGATAGTGTGGTCGGGGTGGACTCGGTGTTTCCGCGCTGTATCTCTAAAGACTAAAAACTAATCTTCTGTACTCGGTATCGGTGTCAGTGCCTGAGAAGGTCCTGATCTCCGAAATGTGCATAGTGAAGATGTCCCTTAAGGGCCTGTCTCACTTGGCGATTTGTTCGGTGACTGCCGGCGTCATATCATTGTCGCCAAATGACTTTGAACATTTCAAAATCCAGCGGCGATAAAAAGAAATGTTGCGACACTTGAAAAAGTGAGAGCAGATAGTTCACTCCCTGAAAATGGAAATGTAACTGAAACTGGAACAATCAAGTCTTACTTTTCCTCCGTACAGCCGAGTTGTGGAACTGAAAAACCTTGGTTCAAATCCAAAACCAGTGATGTTAGGCTTACAGACAAGTGCGGGCAAACATTCACTTCAAATGTTAATCCTTACACGTGCAAATTATAACCACGTCTCAAGAGTTAAGATTAGGATTAAAAATAATAATAATAATAATGACAATGACATGGTGGAGGAATGTCTTCAGCCAGAGGGTGTTGAATCTGTGGAATTTATTGCCACGGAAGGCTGTGGAGGCCAAGTCAATGGATATGTTTAAGGCAGAGAGAGAGATAGATTCTTGATTAGTACGGGTGTCAGGGGGTTATGGGGAGAAGGCAGGAGAACGGGAAAGAGAGGGAAAGATAGATCAGCCATAATTGAATGGTGGAGTAAACTCGATGGGCCGAATGGCCTAATGCTGCTCTTATGACTTATGAACCTTATGAAAATCGTAGAAGGACTGGAGATTTCCTGTCTTCCAGTCAAGGTTCATAAATAATAGGAGCAGCATTAGGCCATTCGGCCCATCGAGTCTGCTCTGCCATTCGATCATGGCTGATCTATTTTTATCTCTCAAACCCATGATCCTGCCTTCTTCCTGTGACCTTTGACACCTTTACCAATCAAGTTGAAGAGTTGCAATCCTGGATTAAGTGCAAAGTGCATAGAAATAGTCCACCCAGACCAATCTAAATCTTTCTTTAACGTTGTGATAGTACCTGCCTCAACTACCTCCTCTGGCAGCTCGTTCCTACACTCACCACACATGGTGGAAGAAAGTTAACCCCTCAGGTTCTCATTAACTCCCCCCCACCCACGCCCCCACCCCCCCCCCCCCCACCCCACTTCACCTTAAGCCTCTGATATATTTCGATAGCATGCAACACAAAGCTCTGCATTGTCCCCCGGTATACGTGACAATAATGAACATAAACCTTAATCCTAAACCTTTAACAGTACACGTGACCATGAACTAAACTGAACTAATCTCCCCTTTGCTCTATCTATTGTACTTGAGTTTAACAGCTGTACTTATGTACAGTATTCCCTGGTCTGTTTGGATAGGAAGCAAAACAAAGCTTTTCAGTGTATCTTAGTACACGTGACAACAATAAACTTAATCCTAAACTTTTACCCCAGAATTTAGTGGACAAACAATTAACGTCCAGGTGAATTTGTGACCATTGAGTAACGGGCTGGGAAATCACTGCTGGTGCCTCTATTCTGACCATCGCATCTGACACACGTGAAATGGCATCACATCTGTAAAGGATTCTGTCCGAGGCAAGGCTCCGTTGTGACCAGCACAAAAGACACGTCCACACCGAGTTATAGTTCAAGAGCTCGTTTATTCTCCAATCACTGCCTTTTATCTTGAAGGCCACTTGACCTCAGTCACGAGGCTCAGGCACGAGTTTCTGTTACAAGACTTTACAGGCACTGGTATTTACACTATATACATATTACATGTATTACATAACGTACAAAGACATCACATCTCCCTCGTTACTTTAAAGACATCACATCTCCCTCTTCAGTTTAAAGATGTTATATCTCCCTCTTCACTTTACAGATCTTACATCTACCCCTTTTCACTTTGTTTATCATCTCCCCTGATATCCACTTTAAACAAACTCTAGCAAAGGGCCTCTCTCAATTGCCTTCTGCTGCGACTGGGAGACTGGCTCCTACCTCTCGCTCTAGCTAGGCTTCTGGGGACTTATTCTGGCTTCTGGGAGATGTTGGCAGGTCTGGAATTTTTTTTTCACTTTGAAGAATGATTTGATAACTGGGATAGTATTCTCTGCAGCAACGGAGGTGAAGAAAAGACTTCGTTGAGATAAATAATAACATGAAAATATGACCTGTTTTGCTTAACAAAGTGTGTAGGAAGGAACTGCAGATGCTGGTTTAAACTGAAGATGAACACAAAAAGCTGGAGTAACTCAGCGGGACAGGCAGCATCTCTGGAGAGAAAGAATGGGTGATGTTTCGGGTCGAGACCTTTAGACTGAAGAGGTTGAAAACCAGCCATGTAGATGTAAAACACAATAACTTGAGATGTGTGTTATCCAACTAAGGGCAAAATCAGAATCATGTGTTCACCTTTATTGACGTCAACACTTCAAGAGTTCAGAGTCTTTCCTTTGAACATCACAGAGGACACTATCAAGGTGTCCTATTTTAGCCCAATATAAACATTACAATTCGTCAGTATAAAAATTCTCATCAGGAATACATTACAGAGAAAATAATTTAATGGGGTGGCACTGTGGTGCAGCGGTAGAGTTGCTGCCTTACAGCACCACAGACCCAGGTTTGATCCTGACTACGGGTGCTGTCTGTACAGAATTTGTACATTCTCCTTATGACCACATGGGTTTTCTCCAGATATTCCGGTTTCTCCCACATCCGAAAGTGTAGGTTTGTAGGTTAATTGTCTTCTGTAAATTGTCCCTGGCATGTAGGATAGAACTGGCGTATGGTAGATTGCTGGTCAGTGTGGACTTGGTGGGCCGAAGGGCCTTTTTCCATATATCTTAATTTAATTGAACCATTTACTTGGTTGAATATGTGGCATTATTTTCGTCTTGTTTCTATAGTCAAAGTGGGGCGATCCTCACCCCTCTCCCCCCCCCCCTCCCCTGCTGCACTCCCTCGGGCTTGATCATTGCACTCCCTCGCAATTTCTCACTCTCAACTCTCACCCAATGTTGGCAGCCCAGCATTATTATCATCATTATTATTATTATTATTATTATTATTATTAATCCTAATATTAACTCTTGAGATGTGGTTATAATTTGTACGTGTTGGGATGAAAAATTGAAGTGAATGTTTGCCCGCACTTGTCTGTAAATCCAACATCACTGGTTTGGGATTTGAACCAAGGTTTTTCAGTTTCACAACTAGACTGCACAGGTAATAGGTAAGACTTGATTGTTCCTGTTTCCAGTTTCAGTTTCATTTCCACTTTCAGGGAGTGAACTATTTGGACTCAGCCCATCCAGTGGACTATAAAAACACCGTCCACTGTCTCTGGTCCAGCCAGTTCTCGGGAGGAAGACAGATTCCTGAACAGCAGCATGAGGTAAGGGACATCTTCACTTTGCACAGTGATATCGGGGATCAGGACCTTCTCAGGCACTGTTGCTGACATTAGGTGGATGAGTAGAGAAGCTTAGTTTTTAGTCTTTAGAGATACAGCGCGTAAACAGCACCTCCGGCTCACCTAGTCCGCCCCGACCAGCGATCCCCGCACATTAACTAGCAGTGTTACAAAATTTTGAGATTTAAAAAATCAAGTCTGCAATTTATCCCATCAGATAAAGCATAAAAAGAAGTTTAATTTGACGCCTAATTCACTTTCATATCTTCTGTATTAAAAAAGTTATTGCCATTTTCATACTCGGAAATTAGCATCTTGTTCCCTATTGCTTTTCCATTGACAACACAAAAGCTGTGATCGAGGACAGTCAAAACCCATAACCTTCCTTAAAAATTAACAGAACTGAATGAAATTTTCAGTTAATGTAGATTGAAGCATTCTGAAACAAATATAAAACATCTTACTTGGATGACCTGAAATTAAAGCATCTAATTAGTTAATTACCTAATTGTAGCTAATTACAAAATTGCCCGTTGTGACGGAAATAGTAAAAACACCCAGACTGCCTTGAAAATTCAAAAATGTGATATTCTCAAGATCAGAACTTTAATATTATTGTATTATACGCTGTAAGTCCGTAACAGATAGGTAAATAAATTACAATTTCTAACAATAGACCAACTCTTTATGGAGAAGATCAGTTGCTAGCTGGTACATTGGCATATCATAATCAGTAGCATCATCATACTCCTCAGATTGTAACCAATAAGCAACTCTGTACATCTTGTTTTTCCTCAACTTTTCAATTTTGGCATTGTAAACTACAAGTTTTTGCTGTTCAAACCACGCATGACATGCCTTTCTGCCCACTACTTTCCCATTAAGAATAGTCTGTAGATTCCATTTCTTAAGAAAAGGATATATTTTTTTAAATAGCCTAAGTATCCAAATAACAAACTAATCCCATTCACACGAGAATTCACGATATAACATGATTTTAAATCTCACTGTCATGAATTCATATGCCAGATGGAAGGAATTTGATGTTTAATTCCCATAAATTAATCTAGAAACATCCACTCAATATAATCAACATTTTAATTTTTTTGCACAATCCATGGGACTAAAACTGATATTTAGTATAAAAATATTGAATATGGGTGGACTATAACACAAAATATAGACGATTTAGATGCTCTTATGAGATGATTGTCCAAGAAAAAGAGCATTTAAATCATCTTGCGAGTGGGTTTTTCTGGAACGCGATCGATTGGAAAGTTGGGGTTGCGGTGAATTTGAACTCCATATCGGCAGGAAAAACACTGCCGGTTCGTATGGTGCCCAAATTACATTTTCGCAACGTAAAATCAGATTAAAGCCATCCCAAGAAGCAAGTTTATATGTAAAAGAGACGAGTTACCCTTTATTTTGCCCCGTTCTTGCGATCCGTCACATTGTAGGCGTTGAGGGCGTTAGAAGTCGCATTTTATTTAAATTAAATTATTAAATTGTCTTGCGATTAAAAAAATAAAATCGGGAATGGAAGTCGGATCGATTATTCTTCAGCAGCTGGCAGCCCGAGGAAGTCTGCCGCCGCCATTCAATGTGATCATGGCTGATCATCCACAATCATTATCCCGTTCCTGCCATCTCCCCCGACTCCGCTATCATTCAGAACCCTATCTAGCTCTCTCTTGAAAGTATCCAGAGAACCGGGCTACACAGCCCGCCGAGGCAGAGAAATCCACAAACTCACATCTCTCTTTGAGAAAAAATGTTTCCTCATCTCCGTTCTAAATGTCTTATCCCTTATTCTTAAACTGTGGCCCCTGGCTCTGGACTCCACCAACATTGGGAAAATGTTTCCTGCCTCTAGTGTGTCCAAACCCTTTATAATCTTATATGTTTCTATAAGATTTCCTCTCATCCTTCTAAATTCTAGTGAATACAAGCCCAGTTGACCCATTCTTTCATCATATGTCAGTCCCGCCATCCCGGGGATTAACCTGGTGAACCTACGCTGCACTCCTGTCACTGCTTTCCAAATGCGCTGTTATAACATTTTTAATAATCAACTCCAGCATGTTGGCCAGTTGGAGGCCACACCTTGTGTATTGTGTGCAATTTTGGTCTCCTAATTTGAGGAAGGACATTCTTGCTTTTGAGTGAGTGCAGTGTTGGTTCACCAGGTTAATTCCCGGGATGGCGGAACTGGGCTTGTCTTCACTGGAATTTAGAAGGATGAGAGGGCATCTTATAGAAACATATAAGATTATAAAGGGTTTGGACACACTAAAGGCAGGAAACATTCTCCCAATGTTGGTGGAGTCCAGAGCCAGGGGCCACAGTTTAAGAATAAGGGATAAGACATTTAGAACGGAGATGAGGAAATATTTTTTCTCAAAGAGAGTTGTGAGTTTGTGGAATTCTCTGCCTTGGTGGGCGGTGTAGCCCGGTTCTCTGGATACTTTCAAGAGAGAGCTAGATAGGGTTCTGAAAGATAGCGGAGTCGGGGGAGTTGGCAGGAATGGGATAATGATTGTGGATGATCAGCCATGATCACATTGAATGGCGGTGCTGGCTCGAAGGGCCGAATGGCCTTCTGCACCTATTGTCTATTACATTGGTTCCCACCCCCCTGCCCTGTTAGTTTAAACGTGACCTTTCTACACTCTCTTTCCCGTTAACTGCACGCATGCACTTCCACGTTGTTGTCTCCACCCCCCCCACTGTATAGTTTAAACCCACCCGTGCAGCATTAGCAAAGCTGCCTGCCAGAATGCGGTCCCCCTCCAATTAAGGTGCAACCCGTCCCTGTTGTCCAGGTCACCCCTGCCCCAGAAGAGATCCCAGTGATCTAGAAATCTAAATCCCTGCCCCCTGCACCAACACCTCAGCCACACATTCAGCTCCCCTATCTCCCTGTTCCTTCCCTCAGTAGCACGAGGTACTGGAAGCAAAGCAGAGCATCGTCACCTCTTCTTTTCCCCAGAGATGCTGCCTGAGCCGCTGAGTTACTCCAGCTTTTGGTGTCTGTCTTCGGTTTTAAGCCAGCATCCGCTGTTCCTTCCTACACATTAAGGAAGACCTTCTTGAGCAAAAGCTGCTGTATAACCTACAATGTTAATGTTTAGTTTAGTTTAGAGATACAGCGTGGAAACAGGACCTTCGGCCCACCAAGTCCGTGCCGACCAGTGATCCCTGCGCTTTTACACCATCCTACACACACTAGGGACAATTTACAATTATACCAAGCCTGGGCGGCCACGGTGGCACAGCAGTGGGGTTGCTGCCTTACAGTGCTTGAAGCGCCGGAGAACTGGGTTCGATCCCGACTACGGCTGCTGACTGTACGGAGTTCGTTCGTTCTCCCCATGACATGCGTGGGTTTTCTACAAGATCTTCGGTTTCCTCCCACACTCCAAAGACGTACAGGTATGTAGGTTAATTGGCTTGGTACATATGTAAATTGACCCTAGTGTGTGTAGGATAGTGTTAGTGTGCGCGGATCGCACCGGGGTCTGTGCAGACCCGGTGGGACGAAGGGCCTGTTTCCACATTGTATCTATAAACTAAACTAAACTAAACAAAACTATCAGCCTACAATTACAAGCCTGCAAGTCTTTGGAGTGTGGGAGGAAACTGGATATAGAAACATAGAAAATAGGTGCAGGAGTAGGCCATTCTGCCCTTCGAGCCTGCACCGCCATTCAATATGATCATGGCTGATCATCCAACTCAGTATCCTGTACCTGCCTTCTCTCCATACCCCCTGATCCCTTTAGCCACAAGGGGAACATCTAACTCCCTCTTAAATACAGCCAATGAACTGGCCTCAACTACCTTCTGCGGCAGAGAATTCCAGAGATTCACCACTCTCTGTGTGAAAAAAGTTTTCCTCATCTCGGTCCTAAAAGATTTCCCCCTTATCCTTAAACTGTGACCCCTTGTTCTGGACTTCCCCAACATTGGGAACAATCTTCTTGCATCTAGCCTGTCCAACCCGTTAAGAATCATGTAAGTTTCTATAAGATCCCCCCTCAAACTTCTAAATTCTAGAGAGTACAAACCGAGTCTATCCAGTCTTTCTTCATATGAAAGTCCTGACATCCCAGAAATCAGTCTGGTGAACCTTCTCTGTACTCCCTCTATGGCAAGAATGTCTTTCCTCAGATTAGGAGACCAAAACTGTATGCAATACTCCAGGTGTGGTCTCACCAAGACCCTGTACAACTGCAGTAGAACCTCCCTGCTCCTATACTCAAATCCTTTTGCTATGAATGCTAACATACCATTCGCCTTCTTCACTGCCTGCTGCACCTGCATGCCTACTTTTAATGACTGGTGTACCATGACACCCAGGTCTCGTTGCATCTCCCCCTTTCCTAATCGGCCACCATTCAGATAATAATCTACTTTCCTGTTTTTGCCACCAAAGTGGATAACCTCACATTTATCCACATTATACTGCATCTGCCATGCATTTGCCCACTCACCCAGCCTATCCAAGTCACCTTGCAGCCTCCTAGCATCCTCCTCCCAGCTAACACTGCCCCCAGCTTCGTGTCATCCGCAAACTTGGAGCTGTTGCATTAAATTCCCTCCTCCAAATCATTAATATATATCGTAAATAGCTGGGGTCCCAGAACCGAGCCTTGCGGTAACCCACTAGTCACCGCCTGCCATTGTGAAAAGGACCCGTTTACTCCTACTCTTAGCTTCCTGTCTGCCAACCAGTTCTCTATCCACATCAAAACTGAACCCCCAATACCGTGTGCTTTAAATTTGTATACTAATCTCTTATGTGGGACCTTGTCGAAAGCCCAGATATAACACATCCACTGGTTCTCCCTTATCCACTCTACTAGTTACATCCTCGAAAAATTCTATAAGATTCGTCAGACATAATTTACCCTTCATAAATCCATGCTGACTTTGTCCAATGATTTCACCACTTTCCAAATGTGCTGCTATCCCATCTTTACTAACTGATTCTAGCAGTTTCCCCACTACCGACGTTAGACTAACTGGTCTGTAATTCCCCGTTTTCTCTCTCCCTCCCTTTTTAAAAAGTGGTGTTACATTAGCTACCCTCCAATCCTCAGGAACTGCTCCAGAATCTAAAGTTTTGAAAAATTATCACTAATGCATCCACTATTTCTGGGGCTACTTCCTTAAGTACTCTCGGATGCAGCCTATCTGGCCCTGGGGATTTATCGGCCTTTAACCCATTCAATTTACCTAACACCACTTCCCGGCTAACCTGGATTTCACTCAGTTCCTCCATCTCATTTGACCCCCGGTCCCCAGCTATTTCCGGCTGATTTTTTATGTCTTCCTTAGTGAAGACAGAACCAAAGTAGTTATTCAATTGGTCTGCCATGTCATTGTTCCACATGATCAATTCACCCGTTTCAGACTGCAAGGGACCTACATTTGTTTTAACTAATTTTTTTCTCTTCACATATCTATAAAAGCTTTTGCAGTCAGTTTTTATGTTCCCTGCCAGTTTTCTTTCATAATCTATTTTCCCTTTCCTAATTAAGCCCTTTGTCCTCCTCTGCTGGTCTCTGAATTTCTCCCAGTCCTCTGGTAGGCTGCTTTTTCTGGCTAATTTGTACGCTTCATCTTTTGTTTTGATACTATCCCTGATTTCCCTTGTTATCCACAGATGCACTACCTTCCCTGATTTATTTTTTTGCCAAACTGGGATGAACAATTGTTGTAGTTCATCCATGCAGTCTTTAAATGCCTTCCATTGCATATCCACCGTCAACCCATTAAGAATCAATCGCCAGTCTATCTTGGCCAATTCACGTCTCATACCCTCAAAGTTACCTTTCTTTAAGTTCAGGACCCTTGTTTCTGAATTAACGATGTCACTCTCCATCCTAATGATAAACTCAACCATATTATGGTCACTCTTGCCCAAGGGGCCACGCACAACAAGACTGCTAACTAACCCTTCCTCATTACTCAATACCCAGTCTAGAATAGCCTGCTCTCTCGTTGGTTCCTCTACATGTTGGTTTAGAAAACTAACCCGCATACATTCCAAGAAATACTCTTCCTCAGCACCCTTGCCAATTTGATTCACCCAATCTATATGTAGATTGAAGTCACCCATTATAACAGTTTTACCTTTGTTGCACGCATTTCTAATTTCCTGTTTGATGCCATCCCCAACTCCACTACTACTGTTAGGTGGCCTGTACACAACTCCCACTAGCGTTTTCTGCCCCTTAGTGTTTCGCAGCTCTACCCATATCGATTCCACATCCTCAAAGCTAATGTCCTTCCTTTCTATTGCGTTAATCTGCTCTCTAACCAGCTACCCCACCTCCTTTCCCTTTCTGTCTATCCCTCCTGAATATTGAATATCCCTGGATGTTCCGCTCCCAGCCTTGGTCACCCTGGAGCCATGTCTCCGTGATCCCAACTATATCATAGTCATTAATAGCTATCTGCACATTCAACTCATCCACCTTATTACGAATGCTCCTTGCATTGAGACACAAAGCCTTCAGGCTTGTTTTTACAACACTCTTACCCCTTATACTATTATGCTGAAAAGTGGCCCTTTTTGATTTTTGCCCTGGATTTGCCGGCCTGCCACTTTTAGTTTTCACCTTGCTACCTATTGCTTCTACCCTCATTTTACACCCCTCTGTCTCTACGCTCACACATTTAAGAAACCCTTTCCCTTTAACTCCATCCTCCACTATCCCATTCGACACCCCACCCCCCTTATTCAGTTTAAAACCACTCGTGTAGCAGTGGCAAACCTGCCTGCCAGAATGCTGGTCCCACACCTGTTAAGATGCAATCCATCCCTTTTGTACAGTTCTCCCTTACCCCAAAACAGATCCCAGTGATCTAAGAATCTAAATCCCTGCCTCGTGCACCAGTTCCTCAGCCACACGTTCAGGTCCCGTATCTCCCTGTTCCTGCTCTCGCCAGCATGAGGAACTGGAAGCAAACTGCAGATAACAACCCTGGAGGTCCTGCTTTTCAGCATTTTTCCGAGCTCTCTAAAGTCACGCTGCAGAATATTCATCCCCTTCTTTCCCACATCGTTTGTGCCGACATGCACTACCACTTCCGGATGTTCACCTTCGCCCTTGAGGATTTTCTGCACTCTGTCCGTGACATCCTGGATCCGGGCACCAGGAAGGCAGCACACCATCCTCGCATCCCGTCTGTTGCCGCAGAAACCCCTGTCCGTACCTCTCGCAATGGAGTCTCCCATTACAATGGCGTTGCCTGCCTTAGGCATTTTTGGATTTGGCTCAACAGCCCTATTCGCATCGCAAGCCAGTCCGCCGCTCAGTGTAAACACGTCTTCTGTCCCGACAGCTTCTAAGTGGGTGAACCTGTTCACAAGAGGTACAACACCCGGGGACGTTGGCATTCCATGCTTCCCTCCCTTTCTCACTGTCTCCCACCTTCTCTCTTCCAGTACCTTAGGTGTAACAATCTTACTGTAGGACTTGTCGAGGAACGACTCCGTTTCTCGGACGAACCGGAGGTCATCCACTTGCTTCTCCAGTTCCCCAACACGGTCCTTCAGGAGCTCTACCTGGGTGCACGTCTCGCATTTGTAGCAGCCAGAGGCACCAGCGGTGTCCTTGACCTCCCACATACTGCAAGCATCGCACTGGATCAGCTTGCCTGACATCTCCTTCTTTCGTCTCTACCTCTCAAGCGTATTGCGTGGTCTCCTCTCCGAAGACTCTCGAGCCAAAGACTCTCACTTTTCTCACAGGGCACTTCCCTCACAAGGCCGCTCATCACTGCCGCTCCCCAAGAGCAGTCTTGCTTAAATTGACTGATACATTGCCTGATTTATCAATTTACAAACCAAATTCCTCAGTTTTCAACTGTTTTCCTGGCACTGACACTTCTCTCCTCCCACTCGGGCTTGAGCCAATCAGTCGTATCTCTTGCTAATCTCCTCCTGCTGTTGCTCTCAAAGCTGCAGCAGTTCTGAGCAAAGATCCTATAGCAGAGCAAGATGGGTTACTCTCACGCAAACGTGTAGTACGCTCATGGGCGGATTCATGGGTGATTATATGACTCATTTTAGCAACCAGCCCCAGCCATCTTGTTCCGCCATCTTGTTCCGCCATCTTGCTTCCGGCCAAAGATTGAATCCGCAGTGGGGAGAGGGAGTGCGCGGCCCGGGGCAGCGGGGAGAAGGAGTGCGCGGCCCGGGGAGAGGGGGTGCGCGGCCCGGGGCAGCGGGAAAGGGCGTGCGCGTCCCGGGGAGAGGGAGTGCGGGGCCCGGGGAGAGGGAGTGTGGGGTCCGGGGAGAGGGAGTGCGGGGCCCGGGGAGAGGGAGTGTGGGGCCCGGGGAGAGGGAGTGTGGGGCCCGGGGAGAGGGAGTGTGGGGCCCGGGGAGAGGGAGTGTGGGGCCCGGGGAGAGGGAGTGCGGGGCCCGGGGAGAGGGAGCGTGGGGCCCGGGGAGAGGGGGTGTGGGGCCCGGGGAGAGGGAGAGGGGGTGTGGGGCACGGGGAGAGGGAGTGGTGGGGACAGGGGAGAGGGGAGAGGGGCGTGTGGGGCCCGGGGAGAGGGAGTGTGGGGCCAGGGGAGAGGGGGTGCGGGGCCCCGGGGAGAGGGGGGGTGGGCACGGGGAGAGGGAGAGGGAGTGTGGGGCCCGGGGAGAGGGAGAGGGGTGTGGGGCCCGGGGAGAGGGAGTGTGTGTGGGGCCCGGGGAGAGGGTGTGTGTGGGGCCCGGGGAGAGGGAGAGGGGGTGTGGGGCCCGGGGAGAGGGAGTGGGGGGCCCGGGGAGAGGGAGTGTGGGGCCCGGGGAGAGGGGGTGTGGGGCCCGGGGAGAGGGAGTGTGGGGCCCGGGGAGAGGGGGTGTGGGGCCCGGGGAGAGGGAGTGCGGGGCCCGGGGCAGCGGGGAGAGGGGCATAGGAGGGGGGGAGACATTGTAGTGTGGGGGCAGGCGAGGGAGTGCCGGGGGGGGGGGGGAGAGGGGATAAGGCCTAGTGTGTGTGAAGTTGCGGGGAGGTTTACAATGTTTCTTATTTAATGTCCCTTGTCTAGTCTGAAATAAAGTTCATCATTGGATCAGAAGAAATATAATTGTGTGTGTTATATGATTATATACATTTATATCACATTCATGTATGTGTGTTTATAAACATTTTATTCTTTAACAAGAATTAACAGAATTATGAACTAACAATTATGAATCTAACCCTATATCGCTCACAAAAACTTCCCCCACAATGTCAATTACCCTGCGAGTCGGGTCGGTTCCGGTTACTACAAAATCAACCCAAACACTGCTTGTGAGACATTTAAAAAGAAATGATTTAAAAAACATTAAAAATATATTGCTCCGCTATAGGATCTTTGGTTCTGAGTAAAGTCTGCCTGTGCTTGGCTTTTACTTTTCAACTGTTTTCACCCCTCTGACTCACTTCTCTCCTTCCAATCGGGCTAGAGCCAATCAGTCTGATCTCTTGCTAAACTCCTCCTGCTGTTGCTCCCAAAACTACAGCAGTTCTGAGTAAAGTCTGCCTGTGCTTAGTTTCTACTTTTCAACTGCTTTCACCCCTCTGACTCACTTCTCTCCTCCCACTCGGGCTAAAGCCAATCAGTCTGATCTCTTGCTAATCTCCTCCTGCTGTTGCTCTCGCATTAAACCTACGCAGGTCACGGGGAGAACGTACAAACTCCGTACAGACAAGCATTGTTATCATTACAGTGTTGTCATTCTTATCCACGATGCACCTAACCCCTCCTTCCCTCCTTCATGGCAATCAGTGCTCACGGAAGGCCTCACGAGTCCCGGACGTAGGCCCGGAAGTGGGGCAGGCGGTCGACTCAGGCAGAACCCTCGACTGTCCGTTGCTGGGACATGTGAGCGGCCATCTTGGTCAGGTCCAGGGGCAAACCGACATGGAGGTCCCCCTTCCTCCAGCATGACCAAGCGACCGAACCTCCTCCTCCGTACCGGGAAACCTAAGATCAGGAGGGTGGAGCTGAAATGCAGCTAAAACATGAGCTTTTTTTGCTTTGTGCTATTCATTCAGCAGAATGTCTATACATGATTACAATCAAGCTGTCCACAATGCACAGATCCAGGATAAAGGGAGTAACGTTTAGTCCAAGGTAAAGTCCGATCATAGATAGACTGAGGTAGCTGGAAGGTCAGGACCTCTCTCTAGTTGGTGATAGGATGGTTCAGTTGCCTGATAACAGCTTGGAAGAAACTGTCCCTGAATCTGGAGGTGTGCGTTTTCACACTTCTGTGCCTCTTGCCCGTTGGGTGAGGGTAGGAAAGGGAGTGACCAGGGTGCGACTCATCCTTGATTATGCCTGACCCACTGAGCTACTCCAGCTTTTTGTGTGTTGTCCCATTGATCACCTTGTGCTCTCTTGCAGCGACACACTGAGGGAGTCCTTGTTGGTGAAGCTCGGCCAGCTTCAGTGCCACTTCACGTGGGGCCCACAGATATACGACAGTGACCTGGACGATGTGAAGCAGAGGTTGCAGGGTTCGATTATCATCGGCGGGAAGCACCAAGGCGTGCCGCACAACCAGCTGGCTTACATCAACTACCTGCAGGGCAACTGCGAAGAAGCTCTCCGTGACTTAGAGGAGGCGGAGAGACATCTGAGGGAGATCCACGGGGATGGATTTGAGAGGAGGAGCATCGTCACCCATGGCAACCGGGCCTGGTTGCATTACCACATGGGGCAACTCAGCGAGGCCCAGTCCTACCTCGACAAGCTGGAGGTGATGTGTGGCCCTCTCACACAGGGCCCGCACGTCACGGCAATGGTGCCCGAGGTGTTGGGGGAGAAGGGGTGGTCTTTGCTGAGCTCCCGCTCTCAGTGCTACGAGGAGGCGAAGGAATGTTTCGCCAAGACTCTGGAGGAAGATCCCGACAACACGGAGTGGAACATGGGCTACGCCACCGCTCTGTACCGTCTGGAATCGATTTCCGGGATCCTGAAAAAACCCGAAGTGAGTCAGTCGGTGAGACAGCTGAGACGGGTGCTGGAGCTCGATCCGGGTGAATCTGTGGCCAGGGTGATGCTGGCCCTCAGGCTCCAAGCATTCCGGCAACAGGCAGAAGCGAATGAATTGGTTGAAGAAGCGTTGCGGACAAGCCCAGATTCATATGTGCTCCGCTATGCAGCAAAGTTTTACAGGAAACAGCACGATGTTGATAAAGCGATAGAGCTGTTGAAGAAAGCCTTAGAATTCACTCCGCGCTCTTCCTTCTTGCACCATCAAATGGGTATCTGTTACAGGAACAAGCTATTGGCTCTGCGTGAAAATCAAGGCAGTCGAGACCCAGGTGTGAAGGCTGTGTTGATCAACCATTGCAAGCACCATTTTGGAACGGCATTTCAACTGAAGCCATCGGATGTATTTGCAAAGCTGGATTTTGCCAGGATCTGCTTAATGAATGGTGAATCAGATAAAGCGGTGGAGATATACAACATCCTCCGGAGTTTAAAGGATGTTATTCCAGATGAAAAGCAGGCAATAGAGTTACAGCTTGGATTATATGAACAGCATCACACCAAATCTGAATCAAACGCCATCCACCATTTTATGGAAGGCCTTAAAATCCAGCGCTGCACGGAAAATTGGAAAACTTGTTGCACTAAGTTGGAGAAGATTGCAAGAAGGCAAATTACCAGGAACCCGAACAACAGCAGAGCCTGGGGTATCCTGGGGTTTCTTCACCGAGAAGCCGGGGAGAATTCTGAAGCTGTTGAATGCTATGAAAAGGCCTTGCGGTGGGATCGTGGCAACGAAGAATAT
Source organism: Amblyraja radiata (assembly GCF_010909765.2). Taxonomy (NCBI): domain Eukaryota; kingdom Metazoa; phylum Chordata; class Chondrichthyes; order Rajiformes; family Rajidae; genus Amblyraja; species Amblyraja radiata. Next base: position 49,397,754 of record NC_045970.1, on the reverse strand, counting down.
CTCAGCGCTCTTCGTGAATTGCGCCCTTCTACTTAGGCTGGAGATACCAGGACCAGGAGGTAAGGGCGAGAAAGGTCCTTCCTCAACCATTCCTCACTAGAACATAGAACGTAACACAGTACAGCGCAGGAACAGGCCCTTCGGCCCACGGTGTCTGTGCAGAACACGATGCCAAGACCAAATCCTATCTGTCTCCATTCCCTGCATATCCATCGGCCAATTCAAAAGTCTGTCAAATGCCACAATCGTGCCTCAACCACCACTCACGGCAGCAAGTTCCGGACGCACACAGCCCTCTGTGTAAAAAAAACATGCCCCGCACATCTCCTGTAGCCAATACCCTCTAGTCCAGGAACCTCCTCTGCACCCTTTCCAAAGCCTCCACATCCTTGCAGCAATGGGGCGCCCTGAACTACATGTGATACTCCAAATTAACTCCAAATAACCAAAGTCCGATAAAGATGCATCATGCCTCCCTGACTGATACAAAAGTTAGTGGTTTTGCAGATAGTGAAGATGGTTGTGAAAGATTGCAGCAGGATCTTGATCGATTGGCCAGGTGGGCGGAGGAATGGTTGATGGAATTTAATACAGAGAAGTGTGAGGTGCTGCATTTTGGAACTTCGAACAAGGGCAAGACCTACACAGTAAATGTTAGGCCTCTGGGTAGTGTTGTAGAGCAGAGGGATCGCAGAGTACAGGTGCATGGTTCCTTGAAGGTCGAATCGCAGGTAGATAAGGTGGTCAAAAACACTTTTGGCACTTTGGCCTTCATAGAAACATAGAAAATAGGTACAGGAGTTGGCCATTCGGCCCTTCGAGCCTGCACCGCCATTCAATACGATAATTGCACTGGCGGCAGCCCTGTCAGCAGCGTGTCAGTTTTTTCAACCTTTTTTATTTTTTTAGTATGTCTTAAAGTATGTTTTTAATGTTTCTTTGTGTGTTTTGTGTGGGGGGTGGTGTGGGGGGGCTGAGGGGGAAACCGTTTTGGCCGCCTCCTCCATGGAGAGGCGACTTTTTCCAGGTCGCCTCCCCCGTGGCCTAACAATCAGGATCGGCGCGGCCTTTCCCGGAGACGCGCCCGGGACTTCAGCGGCGGGCGCAGCGTGGACTCTCGCCGTGGAGCGGGTGAGCCCTCGCTGGGGCTCGCTGGAGGGGAGCGTTCCGCTTTGCTGGCCCGCGGCAGCCGGCAGCCTGAAGCCGCAGTCTGCAGAGCTCCAGCTGGCGCGGTGTCTGCAGCCCGGGATCACTCGTGGGAGACCCGGGGGGGAGAAGAAGCTCCGAATGCCGGCCCGCGGCCAACTTCTACCGCGGGCCCGGCGAGGACTCCATCACCCCTGGAGGGGAGCTTCAACCGCCGGCCCTGCCGACTTTTGTGTCTATCCTCGGTGTAAACCAGCATCTGCACTTTCCTTCCTCATCTTACCGTACGCCTTCTTCACCACTCGATCTACTTGTGCGGCCACTTTCAGGGCGTTGTGGAGTTGGATGCCATGATTATTACAGAGTCTGACCAAGCTTGTGTGCGGTGCCTTAATGGAGACACTTGAAATGACATTTTGTTGATGATCTTCTGCAGGTTTGGTGCCCGTTTCTCTGACTGATCTACAGTGATCCCATCTCTCAACAAACCTTCACATTCAACCAGAGGTGGATCAGAGCTGCGTTGTGGAGGACGTGACGCCATTTCACGTGCGTCCGATGCGATGGTCAGAATAGAGGCACCAGCAGTGATTTCCCAGCCCGTTACTCAATGGTCACAAATTAACCTGGACGTTAATTGTTTGTCCACTAAATTCTGGAGTTAAAAGTTTAGGATTAAGTTTATTGTTGTCACGTGTACTAAGATACACTGAAAAGCTTTGTTTTGCTTCCTATCCAAACGGATCAGAGAATACTGTACATAAGTCCAGCCGTTAAACTCAAGTACAATAGATAGAGCAAAGGGGAGATTAGTTCAGTTTAGTTCATGGTCACGTGTACTGTTAAAGGTTTAGGATTAAGGTTTATGTTCATTATTGTCACATATACCGGGGGACAATGCAGAGCTTTGTGTTGCATGCTATCGAAATATATCAGAGGCTTAAGGTGAGGTGGGGGGGGGGGGGGGGTTAATGAGAACCTGAGGGGTACAAAACTATAAAAGAGGGAGTTAGAACTGATTTTTGTGTGAGAAGCACCATCGATGATGTGCAATCTGATTTAGTTTCTAGGATATAATGCCGACAATTACGAGTTTCAACTTTTTTGTTTAAAGCGTTATGAACATTGGGGCACGTTTCATGATCAATATTGTTTAACATTCTGTAATATCAGAGTTTGTGCATTAAAGTAATGAATAAATCACTCATAAAATGCGACAATTCTAGTGCATCATTACGCGTCAACGGTGCAGTCTAAGTGGTTTTCTTGGTCCACACTAAGGTGAACAGGATCAGCTCCAGGGGATTCAAGGGGCTACACGGTTGGGTAGCGGTAATGTTGCTGCCTTACAGCGCCAGAGACCCGGGTTCGATCCTGACTACGGGTGCTGACTGTACGGAGTTTGTACGTTCTCTCAGTGACCGTGTGGGTTTTCTCTGGGTGCTCCGGTTTCCTCCCACACTCCAAAGTCATACAGGGTTGTAGGTTAATTGGCTTTGGTATGACGTAAAATTGTCCCTAGTGTGTAGGATAGTGTTAGTGCGCTAGGACTCGGTCGGCCGAAGGGCCTGTTTCCGCGCCGTATCTCTAAAGTCTAAAACTTGCACTTCAGCCTTGAGCCGATATTAATAAAGTTTACGCTTGTTCAATGGTTCTTTATTGTCACGTGTACCGAGGTACATTGAAAACAAATTTTTTGTATACAGCCCAGCAAAGTATTACTATATATATAAGGCCAATCCTGGATTAAGTACAAAGTGTACAGAAATAGTCCACTGAGACCATTTACAGGAGTCGCCAGGTTTTGGCGCCATTTTTCAAAGTCCCAGTTGCTTTAAGAGCAGCAGGTCATAAAGGCCCGTTGATAGGTATGTGTAGAAAGGAACTGCAGATGCTGGTTGACACCAAAGGTAGGCACAAAGTACTGGAGTAACTCAGCGGGTCAGGCAGCACATCTGGAGAAAAAGGATGGCTGACGTTACGGGTCAGAATCCTGCTTCAGACTGAAAGTATAGTGGAGGGAACCAAAGGTAAATATAGGCCAGAATAAAACGGGGTCGGCAACAGATGAACAAGGACGGGTAGGTAGATGGTTGGAGATAAAAGTGAAAGGTGTGAGACAGGGTTGAAGAGTTGCAATCCTGGATTAAGTGCAAAGTGTATAGAAATAGTCCACCCAGACCATTAACAAGTGGTTTTGCCGCCGTTTTCAAAGTCCAAGTTGCTTTAGGTGCAGCTGGCCATGAAGGCCCGTTGTCCTGGCGACGTTGCCGTGTGGGCCTGGCCAAGGGAAGGTGTAGGAGTCCTCCACCGCTGCTCCACCACTCTGTGCCGCTGTGGGCTGCCTCCGTTCCGTGCGCTCCGTCTCCTGTTGCAATTTAGTTCACGGTCTTCCCTGCTCACACCTCCCCTTGATCAGCGAAGACCAAATAAGCAGCTCTACTAGAAACATAGAAAATAGTTGCAGGAGTAGGCCATTTGGCCCTTCGAGCCAGCACCGCCATTGAATATGATCACGGCTGATCATCTAAACTCATTACTGCTTGCTCCCCATATCCCTTGATTCCTTTAGCCCTAAGAGCTAAATCTGACTCTCTCTTGAAAACATCCAGTGAATTGGCCTCCACTGCCTTCTGTGGCAGAGAACTCCACAGATTCACAACTCACTGGGTGAAAGGTTTTTTCCTCAACTCAGTCCTAAAAGGCCTACCCCTTATAGACCTTCAGCCCAGAGACATTATGTTAGACAAACTAGGTACCAATGTCTGACCATGGGAGTGTGTAGGGGGTCACCTGAAATGAACGGAAATGGTGTCTGCCGGGTACCACCCACTGAGTGTAGACATGGGGGACCCCCCAGGGGGCCAAAAAATGCGTACTAAATAGATGAGTGAGGTACCACTTAAATCCACTACCATGGTGTGCTCACTGCCACGCCTATATCAGTAACACAAGTGGCAGACATTTTTCCCGCTGCAAAAGGCCCGCCAGACCCCCCACAAAGGGCTTAAGAAATGGACTAGCATATAGACGAGCAAGGTACCACTCACAAATAATGCTGAATGAACAAGTTGAGTTCATAGAGTACAAAATGGGTTACGCCAGACAAATAGTCCGCTGCACTACAGGTACCAGACACCCCAAAAATGGACACCCTAGACCCTGCTGTCCAACTAGGCTAGCCTAGATATTATGGGTACCAGTTAAAACCAAGTTTAAATGATCTACCACACCTTGGGGAATATAAATGGACCTATGACAGAACAATTATCTGAGCATTGGGCCTATCACACTCCCTAAATGGGCCCTTGGGCCAATCTAGGTTAGCCTAGATATTAAAGGTACCGGCTAAAATCAGGTTGAGATGATCAATCACAGCCTCGGAAATACAAAATGACCCATGTCAGAATAATAACCCATTGCCTTGGCCTTACCAGACTCCTCCCTAATAAGTCCTTGGGCTCAAATAGGCTAGTCTAGGTATTAAGGATATGAGCTCAACCAGGTTTATCTGATCAACCACAACCTTCGGCTAGTGAACACAAAGTGACTCATGTCAAAAAATTAACCACTTTATCGACCATTTCCACAACAACCCATTTCAATGAGAAAAGAGGGACAAGAGGCTAATAGTCAGTATAAACTGTTAGAGTGTCCTGTTTGGCTTTCTATATATTTGGCCATTTGGCTGAATGCGTTGACAAACTCTCCTTAGCTGCAGCCAAACAATACATCAACATCGCATTGGATGGAAGTATTTGCAGTAAAGAATCACTGTTTACGTCTGTTTGAGGTAAGTTGTTTTACTTTGCTACAAAATTATAGTTTGCTGTTATAATGCAGGGATATCATGCATGATTCAGTTATAGTGTTCACTTGATAATTTACATTAAAACCAATGCCATGGGGCAATGCCAAGCCCAGAGCACATGTCCTGAGAGAGGTACAATGACTGACACGTGGTTAGGATCAAGTATCAGCAAGTGCATATAAAAACCCTGTGGTATTTGTGCAATAAACATTGCTATTTAGGTCTAAGTACAATTTTTTTTTTTTTTTAATACATTTTTATTAGAGGCATTTGCATAACATAATCCAAACCGGTACAGACTTTGTTTAGCTGTTACATATTAAGTATCCAGGTTTCCAGGTACCCAGTTACCAAAGTAGCTGGGATCCTCCTTGATCAGTTACCTATTAACATTGCCTCTAATTATTTATTCATATTTATAGATAGAAAAAAAGAAAGAAAGAAAGAAATTAGAAAAATTGAATAAACTATCAATAATACAACATAAACTATCAATAATACAACAGGTCTAAGTACAATTTAAGGTGGAATATTATGTTATTTGATGGTGATTTATCTTAAATAGGGATGGACGTTAATTTGATAAGCTTGCAGAGTCATCTCCCGCCTTTAAGAAAAACTACGGAAAGCCGTATCAGACATCCTATAGTATGGACATAATTGCAATATCAGTCGTGATGCAGTGAGTGTATGCTTAAAATATTAAACTCAATAATGTTGTTTATTGTCAGGCTCAATTTGTGCCATTCTAGGATGTTTCATCTGTGGCATGGTCAGCAAATAGTTTGAAGATACTTGTTCTGTACTTTAGATTCATTACATTCAGTCTCGTGTTTAAAATTGTAAGTATGAATTTTGGAACATTTGCAATATTAACTTACCTTATATCACAGATCAAGAATATAGCAGTAGGCTCCCCTTGGTCATGACTGACCATGGGTGATGCACATGATGTGTGGTCGGATGCAAGCCTGGGCAATGTCATATGGCGTTGCCCATGTAACACATCCCCCCTCTCCACGTCGCTGATCGATCCAAAGGAACAGCAGGGCCGTTACCAATTATTATCTCAATGGGGTTAGGTTAGGTAAGGGGGAGGTGCAGCGAGACCTGGGCGTCCTTGTACACCGGTCACTGAAAGTTGGCTGGCATGGGTGATTTTGTATTTCCTAGCACAGCAGGCAATGAAGAAAGCTAATGGAATGTTGGCCTTCATAACAAGAGGATTTCAGTATAGGAGTAAAGAGGTTCTTCTGCAGTTGTAGAGGGCTCATGTGAGACCACATCTGGAGTATTGTGTACAGTTTTGGTCTCCTAATTTGAGGAAGGACATCCTTGTGATTGAGGCAGTGCAGCGTAGGTTCACGAGATTGATCCCTGGGATGGCGGGACTGTCATATGAGGAAACATTGAAAAGACTAGGCTTGTTATCACTGGAGTTTAGAAGGATGAGGGGGTATCTTATAGAAACATATATAGAATCTTATAGACCCCCCCCCCCCCATTTGGGCAATTAAGGGACTATTTGGGGAGTCTGGTAAGACCAAGGCAATGGATTATTATTCTGGCATGGGTGATTTTGTATTTCCTAGGCTGTGATTGATCTTCTAAACCAGATTTTAGCCGGTACCTTTAATATCTAGGCTAGTAGATGGGCCCAAGGGTCCATTTAAGGTGTCTGGTAAACCCAAGGCAACGGATAATGGTTCTGTCATATGTCATTTTATATCCCCCAAGGTGTGATAGATCATTTAAACTTGGTTTTAACTGGTACCCATAACATCTAGGCTAGCCTAGTTGGACAGCAGGGTCTAGGGTGTCTATTTTTGGGGTGTCTGGTACTTGTAGTGCAGCAGACTATTTGTCTGGCGTAACCCATTTTGTACTCTATGAACTCAACTTGTTCATTTGGCATTATTTGTGAGTGGTACCTTGCTCGACTATCTGCTAGTCCATTTTTTAAAGCCCTTTGTGGGGGGTCTGGCGGGCCTTTTGCAGAGGGATAAATTTCTGCTGTTTGTGTTGTTAGTATAGGCGTGGCAGTAAGCACACCATGGTAGTGGATTTCAGTGGTACCTCACATCTATTTAACACCTATTTTTTGGCCCCTTGGGGGGTCCCCCAGGTCTTCACGCAGCGGGTGGTGCCCGGCAGACTCCCAATTCCGTTCATTTCAGGTGACCCCCTACACACTCCCATAGTCAGACATTGGTACCTAGTTCATCTAACCTAATGTCTCTGGGCTGAAGGTCTATTATTCTTAAACTGTGACCTCTGGTTCTAGACTCCCTAAACATCATCAAACATTTTTCCTCCATCTAGCCTGTCCAATCTCTTAAGAATCTTATATGTTTCTATAAGATACCCTCTCATCCTAAATTCCAGTGAATTTAAGCCCAGTCGACCTGTTCTTTCATCAGATGTCCGTCCCGCCATCTTGGGAATTAACCTGGTGAACCTACGCTGCACTCCCTCAATTTAGCAATACTGCTAAACGAAGGAGCGTTTCGAAGGTGGGAGGAGATGAGGAGGTGGAAAAGGGAAATACTTAGGGTGCAGATTCCTCTCTCGGGCGGCACGGTGGCACAGCGGGTGGAGCTGCTGCCTTACAGCAGCAGAGGCCTGGGTTCGACCCTGACTCTGGGGGCTGTCCGTGTGGAGTTTGCATGTTCTCCCTGTGACCGCATGGCTTTCCTCCGGGTTCATCCCACATTCCAACAACGAGCAGGTTTGTAGGTTAATTGGCTTCTGTAAATTCCCCAAATGTGTAGATAATGTGAAAGTGGGATGACATCGAACGATCGGTGGTCTCCATGGTATCGATGGGCCGAAGGGCCTGTTTCCAGGCTGTGTCTCTAGACCTAAGGCCCCATCCTCACCCCCCGCTTCCAACCAGAGATGACTCCCCTGGTCACCCTCATGCTCCTAGTAATCTCATGGAACATCATTGGCTTCTAACTAATTTTTCCTTCCAAGGAAATTTCATGCCTCCTTTTTTAACCTAAATACTCTTCTCTAGCCTCTCCTTCCTCAAGCTGCTCACTGGACCGCTGTTGCCCATGACTTTGGAGATACAGTGCAGAAACAGGCTCTTCGGCCCACCGAGTCCGTGACGACCAGCATCCCCGTACACCAGCACTATCCAACACACACTAGGGACAATTTACAATTTTACCAAAGCCAATTAACCTACAAACCTGTATGTCTGTCGTGTGGGAAACCTATTGCATCTGGAGTTCCCAATGTGGGCTCCTGTGCATCGGCGAGACCAAGCGTAGACTCGGTGACCATCTACATAAGTTCTAGGAGCAGAATTAGGCCATTCGGTCCATCAAGTCTCCGCCATTCCATCAAGTCTGATCTATGTTTTTTGCTGAAGCGGCACGGTGGCGCAGCGGTAGAGTTGCTGCCTCACAGCGCCAGAGATCCGGGTTCGATCCTGACCACGGGTGCTCTCTGTACGGAGTTTGTACGTTCTCCCCGTGACCTGTGTGGGTTTTCTCCGGTTGCTCCAGTTTCCTCCCACACTCCAAAGACGTACAGGTTGTAAGTTAATTGGCTTCAGTAAAAATGTAAATTGTCCCTAATATGTGTGCAGGATAGTGTTAGTGCGCTGGGACCGCTTGTCCGCGTGGACTCGGTGGGCCGAAGGGCCTGTTTCGGTGCTGTATCTCTAAACTGAACTAAACTAAACGTACGCTTGGTCTGCCAAGGCCTACTGGATCTCTGGTTACTAATTGATTTAACTCCCCTCCCCATTCCCACACTGACCTTTCTGCCCTGGGCCTCCCCCATTGCCACAGTGAGAGCACAAGCAAACTGGAGGAAGAACACCTCATATTCCACTTGGGTAACTTACAAAAGTAATGGTACGAACAATGACTTGTCCAACTTTAGGTAACTCTATGAATCCTCCCCCACCTCCACCACTTTCTTCCCACCTTCCCCCTCTCCTGTGCCTCACAGACTCCCACCAATCTCCCTGTGTCTCTCTCCCACTCTCCACTGCACAGAAAGCTACTAGGACTTTGAAAATGGACCCAAAACCTGGCGAACTCTGGTGTATGGTCTCAGTGGACTATTTCTGTACACTTTGTACTTAAATATAGTAATACTTTGCTGGGCTGTATGCAAAATTAGAATCTCACTGCACCTCATGTATGCAAAAATCTAATTTCACTGCAACACGTGAAAATACCACTGAAGTAGGGTAAACATTATTATCAGCGTTAAAGGCTGGAGTGCAGGTTTTAGACTTTAGACTTGAAAGTTTTTGAGCTGACACTGTTCACCGTAGAGTGGACCAAGAATACGACTTAGCCTCCAGCATTGACGCGGAATGATGCACCAAAGTTGTTGCATTTTATTACTGCTTTATTTATTATTTTAATGCTTTAGCTCTGATATTACAGCATGTTGTACAATATTGATCAGAAATGGTGGCGCAGCGGTAGAGTTACTGACTTACAGTGCCAGAGACGCGGGTTCGATCCTGATCACTGGTGCTGTCTGGAAGGAGTTATGCCCCTGTCCCACTTAGGAAACCTGAACGGAAACCTCTGGAGACTTTGCGCCCCACCTAATGTTTCCGTGCGGTTCCCGCAGGTTGCTGGTGGTTGCCGGAGGTTGCAGGTAGTGGGAGCATATCGGGAGACTGACAAAAACCTTCGGGAACCGCACGGAAACCTTGGGTGGGGTGCAAAGTCTCCAGAGGTTTCCGTTCAGGTTTCCTAAGTGGGACAGGCGCATTAGTACGTTCTCCCCGCGACAGCGTGGGTTTTCTCCGGGTGCACTGGTCTCTTCCCACACTCTAAAGACTTACAGGTTTGTAGGTTAATTTGCTTAGTATAAATGTAAATAGTCCCCAGATTGTGTAAATACCGTTAGTGTGCGGGGATTGCTGGTCGGCTCGGACTCGGTCGGCCGAAGGACCTGTTTCTGCTCTGTATCCCTAAACTAAACTAAAAATATTGACCAGAAAAAGGTGCCCAAATGGTCATAAAGCATTAAACGAAAATTAAAATAACATATTGCATATGTTGGAACTCTTAAATGCAGGAGTGTATCCTGCAAACTAAATCAAATGGCACCTCATCTATGGTGCTTCTTACACAACAATTAGTTCTCACCCCATCTTTTATAGTTTTGCACTCTGTATTTTACACTTTGTGTAGAAAGATGTTGTCGAACCCAGGCGATTATTTGCGTGCTAACCACAGAAGCAGATCTACAATCACATATTACAATCTCTAGTCCTGCAGCAACATTTCTTACACTGTGGACGCCTCGATTGTAATCATGTATTGTCTTTCCGCTGACTGGTTACCACGCAACAAAAGCTTTTCAATGCACCTCGGTACACGTGACAATAAACTAAACTGAATTAATCTCCCCTTTGCTCTATCTATTGTACTGAGTTTAACGTCTGTACTTATGTACAGTATTCTCTGGTCTGTTTGGATAGGAAGCAAAACAAAGCTTTTCAGTGTATCTTAGTACACGTGACAACAATAAACTTAATCCTTATCCTTTTACCCCAGAATTTAGTGGACAAACAATTAACGTCCAGGTGAATTTGTGACCATTGGGTAACGGGCTGGGAAATCACTGCTGGTGCCTCTATTCTGACCATCGCATCGGACGCACGTGAAATGGCGTCACGTCCTCCACAACGCAGCTCTGATCCACCTCTGGTTGAATGTGAAGGTTTGTTGAGAGATGGGATCACTGTAGATCAGTTAGAGAAACGGGCACCAAACCTGCAGAAGATCATCAACAAAATGTCAATTCAAGTATCTCCATTAAGGCACCGCACACAAGCTTGGTCAGACTCTGTAATAATCATGGCATCCAACTCCACAACGCCCTGAAAGTGGCCGCACAAGTAGATCGAGTGGTGAAGAAGGTGTACGGTAAGATGAGGAAGGAAAGTGCAGATGCTGGTTTACACTGAGGATAGACACAAAAGTCTGGGGTGACTCAGCGGGTCAGGCAGCATCTCTGGAGAAAAGGAATAGGTGACGTTTGGGGTCTGAAGAAGGGTCTTGGGCCTGAAATGTCACCTATTCCTTTTCTCTAGAGATGCTGCCTGACCCACTGAATTACTCCAGTTTTTTGTGTCCGTCACCGTATACTATGCTTGCCTTTATAGGTCCATGTATTGAGTATGTCATAGAGTCACGATGCAGCTTTATTGGACTTTGGTAATTTGGAGATCATTTGGAGTATCACATGTAGTTCAGGGCGCCCCATTGCTGTAAGGATGTGGAGGCTTTGGAAAGGGTGCAGAGGAGGTTCCTGGACTAGAGGGTATTGGCTACAGGAATGTGCGGGGCATGTTTTTTTTACACAGAGGGCTGTGTGCGTCCGGAACTTGCTGCCGTGAGTGGTGGTTGAGGCACGATTGTGGCATTTGACAGACTTTTGAATTGGCCGATGGATATGCAGGGAATGGAGACAGATAGGATTTGGTCTTGGCATCGTGTTCTGCACAGACACCGTGGGCCGAAGGGCCTGTTCCTGCGCTGTACTGTGTTACGTTCTATGTTCTAGTGAGGAATGGTTGAGGAAGGACCTTTCTCGCCCTTACCTCCTGGTCCTGGTATCTCCAGCCTAAGTAGAAGGGCGCAATTCACGAAGAGCGCTGAGATATTCTTCGTTGCCACGATCCCACCGCAAGGCCTTTTCATAGCATTCAACAGCTTCAGAATTCTCCCCGGCTTCTCGGTGAAGAAACCCCAGGATATCCCAGGCTCTGCTGTTGTACGGGTTCCTGTTAATTTGCCTTCTTGCAATCTTCTCCAACTTAATGCAACAAGTTTTACAATATTTCGTTCCGCGCTGGATTTTAAGGCCTTCCATAAAATGGTGGATGGCGTTTGATTCAGATTTGGTGTGATACAGTTCATATAATCCAAGCTGTAACTCTATTGCCTGCTTATTATCTGGAGTGACATCCTCTAAACTCCGGAGGTCGTTGTATATCTTTACTGCCCTGTCTGATTCACCATTCATTAAGCAGATCCCGCCAAAATCCAGCTGTGCAAAAATAAACGATGGCTTCAGTTGAAATGCCGTTCCAAAATGGTGCTTGCAATGGCCGATCAACTCAGCCTCCATGCCTGGGTCTCGACTGCCTTGATTTTTACGCAGAGCCATTAGTTTTTCCCTGTAACACATACCCATTTGATGGTGCAAGAAGGAAGAGTGCGGAGTGAATTCTAAGGCTTTCTTCAACAGCCCTATCGCTTTATCAACATCAAGCTGTATCCTGTAAAACATTGCTGCATAGCAGAGCACAAATGGAGAATCTGGGCTTGTCCGCAACGCTTCTTCAACCAATTCATTCGCTTCTGCCTTTTGCTGGAACTCTTGGAGCCTGAGGGCCAGCATCACCCTGGCCACAGATTCACCCGGATCGAGCTCCAGCACCCGTCTCAGCTGTCTCACCGACTGACTCACTTCAGGGTTTTCCGGGATCGCGGAAATCGATTCCAGACGGTACAGAGCGGTGGCGTAGCCCATGTTCCACTCCGTGTTGTCGGGATCTTCCTCCAGAGTCTTGGCGAAACATTCCTTCGCCTCCTCGTAGCACTGAGAGCGGGAGCTCAGCAAAGTCCACCCCTTCTCCCCCAACACCTCGGGCACCATTGCCTTGACGTGCGGGCCCTGTGTGAGGGGGCCACACATCACCTCCAGCTTGTCGAGGTAAGACTGGGCCTCGCTGAGTTGTCCCATGTGGTAATGCAACCAGGCCCGGTTGCCATGGGTGACGATGCTCCTCCTCTCAAATCCATCCCCGTGGATCTTCCTCAGACGTCTCACCGCGTCCTCTTAGTTACGGAGAGCTTCTTCGCAGTTGCCCTGCAGGTAGTTGATGTAAGCCAGCTGGTTGTGCGGCACGCCTTGGTGATTCCCGCCGATGATAATCGAATCCTGCAACCTCTGCTTCACGTCGTCCAGGTCACTATCGTACATCTTTGGGCCCCACGTGAAGTGGCACTGAAGCTGGCCGAGCTTCACCAACAAGGACTCCCTCAGTGTGTCGCTGCAAGAGAGCACAAGGTGATCAATGGGACAACACACAAAAAACTGGAGTAGCTTTGTGGGTCAGGCATAATCAAGGACGTGTCACACCGTGGTCACTCCCTCTCCTACCTTCACCCAACGGGCAAGAGGCACAGAAGTGTGAAAACGCACACCTCCAGATTCAGGGACAGTTCCTTCCAAGCTGTTATCAGGCAATTTGTGAATACTGTAGCGAGTGTTTTAACTTACATTTGAATGCAACATTTACGCTTTAAATTGGATTAGGTATGAATAAGGTTAAGCTAAATTACTTTCCTAATTACATTCCACAGTCGAACCAGGCTCTGATCAACAGGTGCAGCACATGAATGACCTTAGTATATTCATGTATGGAAATCAGATTATAATTCATGCTGTTATGCAAAGATATAGAGAAAAAACCTATAGAAACAAGGCAAGAATTGTCTGACTTCCATCACTGTTCTGCACAAATAAATTAATCAACTTTACTCTTTGACTATAGAAACAAAACAAAATCAATGAAATTAAGTTCTGTATGTAAAACATATATATGGAAACAGGCCCTTCGGCCCAGCATGTCCACACTGAACAGCAATCTACCATACACCAGTTCTATCCTGCACTCCAGTGACCAATGATGGAAATGGGGGGGTACGCAGGGGTACGGCGTTCCCCTAGTTTTCAACTTCCTACTCAGGTTTACTGAGCTCTGCAGAAAGATTCGAGCCATTTCTCACTTCATTCAACTAAGACGAAAACGATTTGTTAACTGCCACTGTTAGCACTTGTTAACAGCCAGCAGTTAACAGTGGTTATACAAGATTTCATTCATTGATACATTGATCCACATTCCTCAGTAAATGTAATTGTGTTTAAACACCGTGTTCCTTTGAATAAAATTCAAGGGAGAATTTCTTAAACTCACTGTCAGGGCTACCGGACCGCGAGCACGGGCTCAGGTAAAGTCATGTTATTTTATTTTTCCATGTTATATTATTTGCCTCTCTGCCTCTGTGCCTCTCTGCTGTTCTCCCCTCCCCCCGCTCTCCCCTCTCCGCCCACTCTCCCCGCTCTCGAAAACTCGATTCTGTATTTTTGGAGGTATTTTGGAGAAACGAGATGCATAAAATGTCAGGGTTCAGGTATACAAACCTTCAAAAGCAAATGATATGCTACATTTTCAAATGGGAAATAATGCTTAAGAAGACAATAGAAAATTTGTATAAATCATTGGTTGTGCATTGAATAATGTGTTCAATTTTTCTGGAACGATATGTCCTTCAGCTAACAAAAATAATGAATAATTAGTCTGAGTTTGTCAATTAGTTAATGGTGCAGTAACGCTTGGCTAGCAGTCACCGTTGAATGGTATTTGATAAACTAGTTAAGAGGGAGAAGGATGAGTCAGAAAACAAGGCTCTAAATTTAAGTAAACTTTGGGAAAGTGAGGCAGAAGAATAGACTATGCAGAGCATTGACAAACAATGTGAAATGTTCCAAGATCTTCTTGGTAATAGACCTGTACATTTTGAATTGAATTGAAATTATTTGTCATTCAAAAATGAAAGCAAAGAAATGAATGTTATCCCTCACAACTAAGTTCAGGTAGACATTAACATGGATAAGGGAGAGCCAATGGATGTAGTGTACCTGGACTTTCAGAAAGCCTTTGGTAAGGTCCCACACAGTGGGCAAAATCAGAGCACATGGTGTTGGGGATAAGGTATTGACATGGATAGAAATTGGTTGCAGGCAGGAAACAAAGAGTAGGAATTAACAGTTCCCTTTCAGAATGGCAGATAATGACTAGTGCGGTGCCTCAAGGTGCTGGGACCGCAGCTATTCACAATATATATTAATGATTTAGATGAAGGAATTAAAAGTAACATTAGCAAATTTGCAGATGACACAAAGCTGGACGGCAGCGTGAACTGTGAAGAGGATGTTATGAGGATGCAGGGTGACGTGGATAGGTTGGGTGAGTAGGAAGATGCTTGGTAGATGCAGTATAATGTGGATAAATGTGAGGTTATCCACTTTAGTGGCAAGAACAAGAGGCAGATTATCATCTGAATGGCAGGTACACAAAATGCTGGAGTAACTCAGCGGGTCAGGCAGCATCTCTGGAGCAAAGGAATTCCCCTCCCCCCCCGTCTCTTCCCCCCACCCCCTGGGAATGTGGGCCGGCCCAGGTGCTCTGTGTCCAGCTGGGGTCCGGGGGAGGTGAGGGTCAGTGACACGGGGGTCGGGCACCGCAGCGGTGCCTTAGCCCGAGATTCATCTCCGGAGGTGGCACCGACACCCCAACAAACCCGGTCCGCTCCTGGCTCCGGGCAGGGGTTAAAACTCCATGGGGTGTGGACAGAGCGGCCGACGGACACAGAGCCGCCGGAGGTGAGGGTGTGAGCGGTGCCTCAGGGGTCGGTGCTGGGACCACCGCCGTGTCTCACTTATCACACCACCTGCACGGGAATGTGTAGTTTAGTTTAGTGTCTAAACCCCTTCACGGGCCGGTAGTTTGACACCCCTGCTTTAAACTGATGCCCTCTAGTTCTTGAATCACATTTCCCACCTTATATTTTCCCCTCGTGGTTTTTACTCACCTCTAAAACAATTTCTGCTTTATTTTGAATTTCCAGCGCCTGCAGATTTTGGTTCCATGAATGTTAAATGGAATAATTAGACTGCAGTTACATTGCCATTTAAATAGCGTGCGATGGGCTTAAGACAATCAAATTGCTCGTTCTTTACGGGAAACCCGCCGACAGAAAACTATTCTCATTGGTGAGTGTGGAGGAGATCTGGAAACCTTGGGCGAATTGAAATGATCGTGACTTTCTTTATTGAATCTTTTTTTTATAATATATATTTTTGAGCGTGAGAAGTTCTGTGATCGGCGTGAGAGCGTGAGAATTTAGTGATATGCGTGAGTCTCACGCTCAATGCCTAACGGGCGGCGGGGTGGTGCGGCGGTAGAGCTATTGCCTTGAAGCATCAGAGACCCTGGTTCGATCCTGAGTACGGGTGCTTGTCTATAGGTTCTCCCCGTGACCTGCGTGAGTTTCCTCCAAGATCTTCGGTTTCCTCCCACACCCCAAAGACGTACAGGTTTGTAGGTTAATTGGCTTGGTATCAATGTAAATTGTCCCCAATGTGTGCAGGATAGTGTTAATGTGCGGGGATCGCTGGTCGGGGCGGACTCGGTGAGCCGCAGTTGCTGTTTCCGCGCTGTATCTCTAAAGACGGAAAACTTTTATAGGCCATTCTCACGGGGCGACTTGATGCAAGAGTTAACCAGAGTTGAACATCATGGGAACCTCGTGCGATAACCGTACGGCATTCGTGGACCACCGTGGACCACCGTGGCGCTAACGGCAGGTACTCATGTAACTTGGTGACTCGGGAGAAAATTCAAGCTTGAATTTCTCCAAGAGTGACTTGTACACTTGTGGTTGAACATTGCAACATTATATGCACGTAGTGGCCAGTGCGATATCCGTAATAACTCTTGTGTTTACCGTGGGAATTCCTGCGAACGGTGAACCCGGAAGCTGGACAGAGGGGACAGAAGGTGAGTAAAAATTGTCTTCTGTGGCATTGAATTTAAAAAATAAAGATTTGCATCCGCATATGGACATCAACTTATTCATGAGTTATGTTAAGAAAATAACTATAATCTTTAAAAGGGACTTTACTGAAAGGTCCCGCATTTTTATGGTCCTTGAGAAATTTTTCACATGTACTTCTTTGAGAGATACAGCTCGGAGTCCTCGCCGACTAGCGATCGATGCCTTTCCGAAGCAGTGTCCGGAACGCGACCAATCAATGTTCTCCAGAGACCCGTGTAAAGGAGTGAACTGCACATGCTGGTTTAAACCGAAGACAGACACAAAAAGCTGGAGTAACTCAGCGAGTCAAGCAGCATCTCTGGAGAAAAATAGGTGATGTTTCGGGACGAGACATCTTCAGACTCAATTCCGATTAGGATGTCTGAAGAAGGGTTCCGATTCGAATCGCCACCTATTCTTTTTCTCCAGAGATGCTGCCTGACCTGCTGACTTACTCCAGCTTTTTATGTTTTTCTTCCCAGATCTGACTTACCTGCTGAGTTACACCAACATTTTGTGTCCTTTTGTGCATATTAACCAGCATCTGCAGGTCATTTAGACATTACCTAACTTCAGATTTTAGAGATATAGCGCGGAAACAGGCCCTTCGGCCCACCGAGTCCGCGCCGACCACCTATTCTTATACACTCCAGGGACAATTTTACAATGTTACCGAAGCCGATTAATTTACAAACCTGTTAGCTCTGGAGTGTGAGAGGAAACCGGTGCACCCATGGTCAGGATCGAACCCCGGTATCTGGGGCTGTGAGGCAGCAACTCTACCACTGTGCCGCATGTAGTCAGATTTAATAAATTGCTGGTGTTGCTTCCAAAGACAGAGGCACTGATAATATTAGATCAGAATTGCATCTTTCCGCTAATAGAGTCAATTATTAGTCAATTAATAATAGAATCAATTATTGTTGGTGACATTTCACCTACGAATATCAGACTATTTTCGCAGAGGTAAGGGCCAATTAGGCATAGCAAAAGGTATGAACACTTTTAAACGTTTTTTCCCGACTATTTTGTCAAATGCAAATACAGGGAGAATGATCAAAGTGCTCACATGGCTCACTCTGTTAGAAGCGATCTGAGTTTAAATGTTCCGTGTATTCCTTCTTAAAGTATACATTTTTGTGTGGCCAGGGGTGCGATTGAGAACAGCTGGGAAAGGGCGGAGGGGGCGTCACGAATAACAGCGATTCCCTGGCCATATTATGGCCCATTCCCCAACCGTAACATTAATCAAGCTCTGTCTAACTCCGCCTTCACACCATCCCCCTGTGACATGGGTTAGTCATCGCTGGGCGGGCTGTGGGCCGAATGGCCTGCCAGAGACTTGACACTGAGATCCATTGTGCAGGAAGGAACTGCGGATGCTGGTTTTTACCGAAGATAGACACAAACGCCACCTGTTCATTTTCTCCAGATATGTTGCCTGACCCATTGAGTTACTCCAACATTTTGTGTCTGTGTTCACTATGGTTCCTTCTTGGGATCACACTATCCCTAGCCAACAATTGGCCTATCAGGGAACCAAATATAGACATAAAGTGCTGGAGTGACTCAGTGGGTCAGGCAGCATTTCTGGAGGAAAGGGTTAGGCGACATTTCGGGTCGGGACCCCTCTTCAAAATACCCTGCTGAGGTCATCTGTTGTTGGCCCTGATTTGTCCCGGTCTTTTCTTGCTTCCAGTTCCCCCCTACAATCATCCCGAAGAAGTGTCCCGACCAAAAATGGAATCTATTCCTTTTCTCCAGAGATGCTGCTTGGTCCGCTGAGTTACTCCAGCATTTTGTGTCTAACCGTCAGTCTACCGTGGGAACCCTTTAACTCAGCGGGCAGGCAGCAGTTGATTGTCACTCCCTTCAGTTTCCCAGGGGGTCGGGACGGGACTGGAGTTGGGAGGGAAAGGTGGGGGAGTCAAGGGAGAGGAGGGGGAGACAGATGGGGGTGTCTTCATTTACTGGCGGCGGGTGTCTGTCACTGAAACAGGCAGGTGAGATTTCACATCCACCTTGTGTGTGCCTCTCTCTCTCTCCCTCCCTCCCTCTCACACAGGCTGAGAGACTCTGCCTCTGTGAGTGTACGTCTCTTTCTCCCCCTCTCCCACACACAGTAAGACCGAGGTACTGTGCTCAGTCCATCTGTGTCTCCCACATACACAGTAAAACTCTGCTTTGTGTGTGTATATACGTCTCCCCTCATTTCTCTCTCTCTCCCCCACCCCTCTCTTTCTCCCCCTCCCCCACCACTCTCTTTCTCCCCCTCACCACCCCTCTCTTTCTACCCCCACACACAATAAGACCGATGTATACTGCTTAGTCTCTCTTCGCTCCCACACACACAGATAGACCAAGGTCATGTGCGCCCTTTCTCTTCCGCCAGTCACCCCGAAGTACATCACACTGCCTCTGTGCCTCTCTCTCTGTCTCTCTCCCCCTCTCTCCTAAGTAATGTGGCATCTTCCTGCAGTAAAGTCACGGCATTAGTACAGGCATGTCTCCAAATGAGCCAATTCAACCTAGGGAGGATATTTATAGTGTGTGGAAAAAAAAGTGACATAATTTGTGCCACGTGATGTTTTTACAACACTTCACAATGTTCATTCAAGATTTAACGGGGAAGCTCGGGAGACGGACAAGACACTCGCACAAATAACAGAAATGCCGAGTACCGTGGGAACTCTTTATCTACCCCCCGTTATATCGTGTGATATCGTGCTAGACCACGACCACTTCACTCTGGTTACATCTTGCGTCAAGTCGCCCCGTGAGAAAGCGCTTTAAAGACTGAAAACTAAGCTTTTCTACTCATCCACCTAATGTCGGCGTCAGTGCCTGAGAAGGTCCTGATCTCCGATATCTCTGTGCAGAGTGAAGATGTCCCTTACCTCATGCTGCTGTTCAGGATTCCGTCTTCCTTCCAAGAACTGGCTGGACCAGAGACAGTGTGCGGTGTTTTAATAGTCCACTGGGTGGGCTGAGTCCACATAGTTCACTCCCTGAAAGTTTGTTAACTCGTGCAATCTCTCGTAGCATACATTACATGCATATGCTATACCATAACATTCCCCCTTTTTCCAAAAGAGAAAAATGTACAGATGTAGAATATGCTCGCTTTTTTTTTTCAAGTAAAAATTCCTTTCCATTTCATTATCTAACTTTCGTAAACTTGGCCAACACACATGTAACCGCTTTGCTTGTGTGGATGGTGCACAGCCGCGCCTCTCTTGCCGCACGGCTGTCTGATTCTGTGGACAGCAGCAGCAGTCGGTGAAAGCTTGCAGATGTGATTCGGCAGTCTCGGCACTCTTCCAGACTCTTGCAGATGTCGATACGTCCGCTGAGAGCGAGCTTGCAGCAAACGTTCCCCGTCTGCGACTCGCTTTTGCCAAGCACGGTCTTCTCACGGAGCAAGCTGTCCATCATACACTGGCAGGAATTACAGGACATCGCTGGTGTTCTCAGGCTAGCGAGGAACGATTCAAAGTTCTCACCTGCTTCTTGCTGTCTCTTGCTGAAGAGGTATCGCTCATAAGTCTCATTCTTCTCGCCAATGGCGTAGCTCTCGAACGCGTGAATGATCTCGGCCAGTTCATGGCTCTCCTGGTCGTTGGCGAACACGAAACTGTCGTAAATCTCCAGTCCTGACGGGCCAATTGTATGGAGCAACAATGCCTCCAAGGACCACTGTAAATTGGAGGAGCAGCACCTCATATTTCGCTTGGGCAGTTTGCACCCCAGCGGTATGAGCCAAAGCTCTTATAGCGGAGATCTTTGGTATGAGCATTGATTTCTCTAATTTCAGGTAGTCCTTACTTTCTCCTCCCCTTCTCAGCTCTCTCTCAGCCCACTGGCTCCACCTCTTCCTTTCTTCTTCCCGCCCCCTCACATCAGTCTGAAGAAGGGTTTCAACCCGAAACGTTGCCTATTTCCTTCGCTCCATAAATGCTGCCTCACCCGCTGAGTTTCTCCAGCATTTTTGTCAACCTATGTTAGATTTACAGACAAGTGAAGGCAAACATTCACTTCCATTTTAATCCTTACACGTGCAAATTATAACCACGTCTCAAGAGTTAAGATTAGGATTAATAATACCAATAATAATGACAATGATGTCAGGGACCAGAGGGCACAGACTCAGAATAAAACGACAGCCCTTTAGAAAGGAGATGAGGAGGAATTTCTTTAGCCAGAGGGTGGTGAATCTAAATTCATTGCCACAGGCGGCTGTGGAGGCCAAGTCAATAGATATTTTTAAGGCAGAGAGAGATAGATTCTTGATTAGTACAGGTGTCAGGGGTTATGGGGAGAAGGCAGGACAATGGGATTGAGAGGGAAAGATAGATCAGCCATGATCAAATGGTGGCGTAACATTGATGGGCTGAATGGCCTAATTTTGATCCTATAACTTGAACATCAATTCATAACAGCTGCAAAGGGCACGTTTTGGGGTCTTTTTAAAGTGGGGATTAACAGGTACTTGATTAGTACGGGTGTGAGGGGATATGGGGAGAATGCAGGTGAATGGGGAAAGGGAGGGAAAGAGAGATCAGCCATTGAGTGATGGAATAGACTCGATGGGCTGAATGGCCTAATGCTGCTCTTCTGACTTGTGAACATTATGAAAATCGTAGAAGGACTGGAGATTTCCTGTCCATTTCAAAGTCCAGCGGCGACAAAAAAAATGTTGCGACACTTGAAAAAGTGGGAGCAGATAGTTCACTCCCTGAAAATGGAAATGAAACTGAAACTGGAACAATCAAGTCTTACCTTTCCTCTGTACAGCCGAGTTGTGCAACTGAAAAACCTTGGTTCAAATCCAAAACCAGTGAGGTTAGGCTTACAGACAAGTGCGGGCAAACATTCACTTCAAATTTTAATCCTTACATGTGCAAATTATAACCACATCTCAAGAGTTAAGATTAGGATTTATCAATCAATATCAATATCAATATTTTATTACATGTCATTTGAACCTCAGTGAGGCTCAAACGAAACTCCGTTTCCACAGCCATACAAACAAAGACAATTTCCTACAGACATACACACAATTCAATTTAAAAAACTTCCATCACAGTGAACCCACTGTGATGGAAGGCAAAGTCTTTTCTCTCCCCTGTTCTCCATTTCTCTCCCGATGTCGAGCCCCAGGCGGGCGATGATAAGTCCCACGGCCATTTTAGTCCGCGCGGGGCGATGTACGGCCCCGCTCCCGGTCTAAAGCGGCCTTTTCACGGGGCGACTTGACGCAAGAGTTAACCGGAGTTTAACATCGTGGGAACCTCGTGCGATAACAGTACGGCATTCGTGGACCACCGTGGACCACCGTAGCGCTAACGGCAGGTCATCGTGTAACTTGGTCACTCGGGAGAAAATTCAAGAAAGTTTGAATTTCTCCAAGATTGACTTGTACACTTGTGGTTGAGTATTGCAACATTATATGGATGTAGTGGCCAGTGCGATATCCGTAATAACTCTTGCGGGTACCGTGGGAACTCCTGCGAACGGTGAACCCGGAAGCTGGACAGAGGGGACAGAAGGTGAGTAAAAATTATTTACGAGAAGTCACGTTGCGGGAGCTCCGGAAAGCGGTCTCTCCACCCGGACCCGCGAGCTCCCGACACCCCGACAGTCCACCGGACCTGCGGCTGCAGCTGGAGCCTCCGAGCTACGTGGTCGGGCCGCAGCAGCGAGTCACCACCGCTCCCCACGCACCGATGCCGGCCAGCCCCACGATGGTAAGTCCGCAGCTCCGCAGGCTCGGTGACTGGAGCCCCCGGGTCGTTCAGGCTGGAGGCCGCTCCACGGTGCTAGGCCCCAACGACAACGGACACCCGACAGGAAAAAGGTCGAGTCTCACGTACAGGGAAGAGATTTTAAAAATTTTCCCCCTTCCCCCCCCCCCCCCCCCCTCCACATATACACAGTTAAAAACACTGTTAAAAAACACAAACAGCTACATTTAACTAGACAAAAATATTTACAATATATATTAATGATTTGGACGAAGGAATTGAATGCAACATCTCCAAGTTTGCGGATGACACGAAGCTGGGGGGGCAGTGTTAGCTGTGAGGAGGATGCTAGGAGGCTGCAAGGTGACTTGGATAGGCTGGGTGAGTGGGCAAATGCATGGCAGATGCAGTATAATGTGGATGAATGTGAGGTTATCCACTTTGGTGGCAAAACAGGAAAGTAGACTATTGTCTGAATGGTGGCCGATTAGGAAAAGGGGAGATGCAACGAGACCTGGGTGTCATGGTACACCAGTCATTGAAAGTAGGCATGCAGGTGCAGCAGGCAGTGAAGAAAGCGAATGGTATGTTAGCATTCACAGCAAAAGGATTTGAGTATAAGAGCAGGGAAGTTCTACTGCAGTTGTACAGGGTCTTGGTGAGACCACACCTGGAGTATTGCGTACAGTTTTGGTCTCCTAATTTGAGGAAAGACATTCTTGCCATAGAGGGAGTACAGAGAAGGTTCACCAGACTGATTCCTGGGATGTCCGGACTTTCATATGAAGAAAGACTGGATAGACTCGGCTTGTACTCGCTAGAATTTAGAAGATTGAGGGGGGATCTTATAGAAACTTACAAAATTCTTAAGGGGTTGTACAGGCTAGATGCAGGAACATTGTTCCCGATGTTGGGGAAGTCCAGAACAAGGGGTCACAGTTTAAGGATAAGGGGGAAATCCTTTAGGACCGAGATGAGGAAAACATTTTTCACACAGAGAGTGGTGAATCTCTGGAATTCTCTGCCGCAGAAGGTAGTTGAGGCCAGTTCTTTGGCTATATTTAAGAGGGATGCGGCCCTTGCGGCTTAAGGGATCAGGGGGTATGGAGAGAAGGCAGGTACAGGATACCAAGTTGGATGATCAGCCATGATCATATTGAATGGCGGTGCAGGCTCAAAGGGCCGAATGGCCTACTCCTGCACCTATTTTCTATGTTTCTATGATTAAAAATAATAATAATAATAATAATAATAATAATAATAATAATAATAATAATAATAATAATAATAATAATAATAATAATAATAATAATAATAATAATAATAACAATGATGTGGTGGAGGAATGTCTTAAGCCAGAGGGTGTTGAATCTGTGGAATTCAAAGGCCAAGTTTTAGGGCCAAGTTTTGAGGTACTTGATTAGTACGGGTGTGAGGGGTTATGGGGAGAAGGCAGGAGAATGGAAAGAGAGGGAAAGATAGATCAGCCATGATTGAATGATGGAGTAGACTCGATGAGCCGAATGGCCTAATGCTGCTCTTATGAACCTTATGAAAATCGTAGAAGGACTGGAGATTTCCTGTCTTCCAGTCAAGGTTCATAAATCATAGGAGCAGCATTAGGCCATTCGGCCCATCGAGTCTGCTCTGCCATTCGATCTTGCCTTCACCCCGTGACCTTTGACTCCTTTACTAATCAAGTTGAAGAGTTGCAATCCTGGATTAAGTGCAAAGTGTATAGAAATAGTCCACCCAGACAATAAACAAGAGTCGCCAGGTTTTGGCGACGTTTTCAAAGTCCAAGTTACTTGAGGTGCAGCTGGCCATGAAGGCCCGTTGTCCTGGTGACGTTGCAGGGTGGGCCTGGCCAAGGGAAGGTGTAGGAGTTCTCCACCGCTCTGTGCCGCTGTGGGCCGCCTCCGTTCCGTGCGCTCCGTCTCCTGTTGCAAAGCTGCAATTTTCTTGTAGCTCTTCCCAATTTAGTTCACGGTCTTCCCTGCTCACACCTCCCCTTGATCAACGAAAACCAAAGCAGCAGCTCTACTAGAAACATAGAAAATAGGTGCCGGAGTAGGCCATTCGGCCCTTCAAGCCAGCACCGCCATTCAATATGATCACGGCTGATCATCCAAAATCAATACCCCGTTCCTGCTTTCTCCACATATCCATTGATTCCGTTAGCCCAAAGAGCTAAATCCAACTCTCTCTTGAAAACATCCAGTGAATTGGCCTCCACTGCCTTCTGTGACAGAGATTTCCACAGAATCACAACTCTCTGGGTGCAAACGTTTTTTCCTCATCTCAGTCCAAAATGGCCTACCCCTTATTCTTAAACTGTGACCCCTGGTTCTGGACTCCCCCAACATCGGGAACATTTTTCCTCCATCTAGCCTGTCCAATCCCTTAAGAATCGTATGTTTCTATTAGATTCCCTCTCATTCTTCTAAATTCCAGTGAATTTAAGCCCAGTCGACCTGTTCTTTCATCAGATGTCCGTCCCGCCATCCTGGAATTAACCTGGTGAACCTACGCTGCACTCCCTCAAGTTAGCAATACTGCTAAACGAAGGAGCGTTTCGAAGGCGGTAGGAGATGAGGAGGTGGAAAAGGGAAATACTTTGGGTACAGATTCCTCTCTCGGGCGGCACGGTGGTGCGGCGGGTAGAGCTGCTGCCTCACAGCACCAGACACTTGGGTTCGACCCTGACTCTGGGGGCTGTCCGCGCGGAGTTTGCACGTTCTCCCAATGACCGCGTGAGTTTTCTCCCGGTGCTCCGGTTTCCTCCCACATGCCAAAGACGTGACTGTAACTGCCCCACATCGGCAGTTAGTTAAATTCTAAACCTCACGTTTTTTGGTTCCTACCTGTAATAATAGCGTTCCTAAGGGCGGAACTAATTTGCCGACTTAGTTTCCGTGGGGCACGGTTGTTGGCGCACCTTGCAGGGCAGCAAAGAACAAGGAAGCAACACAAAGGGGCTACACCACCAAAATAAGTTAAATGTTAAATAAGCAAGATCATAAAGAAAGACAGAAGCCATGACTAAGAAGAAACCAAGAAATACCTCTTAAGTAGTAAGCAGTGGACGAGGAATGTTGTTTATTTGCTTGGTTAGTGTGGTGTTGTGTTGCTGTATGGACGTACATGCATGTATTTTGTAAACTGCATTTATATTGTTGTTTGTTTCCTCTTTTTTGGCCCAATTCTCACGGGTTGGTTGGTGCCGAAAATAAACCCCGTATTTAACCACGACCTCGGGCCTCGTGTACTACTTGGGAGCTACAGTGACAATAAAGAACCGTTGAACCATTGAAGAAGGTCAGACTTTATTGACAGCGGCGCAAGGCTGGTGTTCAAGTTTTAGATTTTAGATTGAGAGATACGATGCGGAAACAGGCCCTTCAGCGATCAGCGATCCCTACACACTAGGGAATATTTTACAACTTACCAAAGCCAAATAACCTACAACCCTTTACGTCTTTGGAGCGTGGGAGGAAACCGGAGCACTCGGTTAAAACCCACGCGGTCACAGGGAGAACGTGCAAACTCCGTACAGTCAGCACCCGTAGTCAGGATCGAGCCCGGGTCCCGGGCGCTGTAAGGCAGCAACGCTACCGCTGTGCCACCGCGTCGCCCCTTGAATCACCTGGAGCTGATCCTGTTCACCTTAGTGTGGACCAAGAAAACCACTTAGACTGCACCGTTGACGCGTAATGATGCACTAGAATTGTCGCATTTTATGAGTGATTAATTCATTGCTTTAATGCATAAACTCTGATATTACAGAATGTTAAACAATATTGATTATGAAACGTGCCCCAATGTTCACAAAGCTACAAACAAAAATTGCAAATGTTGAAACGCTTAATTGTCGGCATTATATCCTAGACACTAAATCAGATTGCACATCATCGATGGTGCTTCTCACACAAAAATCCGTTCTAACTCCCTCTTTTATAGTTTTGCTCTCTGTATCTCCACTTTAGTCTATCTATTGTACTTGAGTTTGACAGCTGTATTCATGTATAGTATTATAGAGTCATGCAGTCATACGGTGGGGAAGCAGGCCTATCGGCCCAACTTAGCCACGCCGAACAACACGCCCCATCTAAACTAGCCCCACATGCCTGCGTTTGGCCCACATCCCTCTAAACATACCCTACCCATGTACCTGTCTAAATCTTTCTTCAACGTTGTGATAGTACCTGCCTCAACTACCTCCTCCGGCAGCTCGTTCCATACACCCACCACACATGGTGGAAAAAAGTTAACCCTCAGGTTCTCATTAACTCTCCCCCCCCCCCCCCTCCCCCTACCTCACCTTAAGCCTCTGATATATTTAGATAGCATGCAACACAAAGCTCTGCATTGTCCCCCGGTATACGTGACAATAATGAACATAAACCTTAATCCTAAACATTTAACAGTACACGTGACCATGAACTAAACTGAACTAATCTCCCCTTTGCTCTATCTATTGTACTTGAGTTTAACGTCTGTACTTATGTACAGTATTCTCTGATCTGTTTGGATAGCAAGCAAAACAAAGCTTTTCAGTGTATCTTAGTACACGTGACAACAATAAACTTAATCCTAAACTTTTAACCCCAGAATTTAGTGGACAAACAATTAACGTCCAGGTGAATTTGTGACCATTGAGTAACGAGCTGGGAAATCACTGCTGGTGCCTCTATTCTGACCATCGCATCGGACGCACGTGAAATGGCGTCACGTCCTCCACAACGCAGCTCTGATCCACCTCTGGTTGAATGTGAAGGTTTGTTGAGAGATGGGATCACTGTAGATCAGTCAGAGAAACGGGCACCAAACCTGCAGAAGATCATCAACAAAATGTCAATTCAAGTGTCTCCATTAAGGCAACGCACACAAGCTTGGTCAGACTCTGTAATAATCATGGCATCCAACTCCACAACGCCCTGAAAGTGGCAGCACAAATAGATCGAGTGGTGAAGAAGGCGTACGGTAAGATGAGGAAGGAAAGTGCAGATGCTGGTTTACACCGAGGATAGACACAAAAGTCTGGGGTGACTCAGCGGGTCAGGCAGCATCTCTGGAGAGAAGCAATAGGTGACGTTTCGGGTCTGAAGAAGTGCCTTTACCGGAAATATCACCTATTCCTTTTCTCCGGCAATACTGCCTGACCCGCTGAGTTACTCCAGCTATTTGTGTCTGTCACCGTATACGATGCTTGCCTTCATAGGTCCATGCATTGAGTATGTCATACAGTGTGGGAACAGGTCCTTCGGCCCAACTTGCCCATACCGGCCAACAATGTCCCAGCTACACTAGTCCCACTTGCCTGCGCTTGGTCCATATCCCTCCAAACTTGTCCTATCCATGTACCTGTCTAACTGCTTCTTAAACGATGGGATAGTGCCAGCCTCAATTACCTCCTCTGGCAGCTTGTTCATACACCTACCACCCTTTGTGTGAAAAAGTTACCCCTCAGATTCTTATTAAATCTTTTCCACTTCTCCTTAAACCTATGTCCTCTGCTCCTCGATTCCCCTACTCTGGGCAAGGGACTCTGTGCATCTACCCGATCTATTCCTCGCATGATTTTGTATACCTCTATAAGATCACCTCTCATCCTCCTGCGCTCCATGGAATAAAGACCCAGCCTACTCAACCTCTCCCTATAGCTCACACCATCTAGTCCTGGCAACATCCTTGTAAATCTTTTCTGACCGCTTTCAAGCTTGACAATATCTTTCCTGTAACTTGGTTCCCAGAACTGAACACAATATTCTAAATGCGGTCTCACCAATGTCTTATACAACTGCAACATGACCTCCCAACTTCTATACTCAATACTGATGAAGGCCAAAGTGCCAAAAGCCTTTTTGACCACCTTATCTACCTGCGACTCGACCTTCAAGGAACCATGCACCTGTACTCCTAGCTCCCTCTGCTCTACATCACTACCCAGAGGCCTACCATTTACTGTGTGGGTCGTGCCCTTGTTCGACGTCCCAAAATGCAACACCTCACACTTCTCTGTATTAAATTCCATTCCTCTGCCCGCTTGGCCAATCGATCCAGATCCTGCTGCAATCTTTCACAACCATCATCACTATCTGCAAAACCACTAACCTTTGTATCAGTCAGGGAGTCATGATGCATCTTTATCGGACTTTGGTTATTTACAGTAAGTGGGTGAGTGGGGATGTCGGTGCCGTCTCCGGAGCCGCGGGGATGAATCTCGGGCTAAGGCTCCGCTCCAATTCCCGACCCCAGGGTCACTGACCCTCACCTCCCTCGGACCCCAGCTGGACACACAGCACCTGGGCCGTGAAAGATTTGATAACTGGGATTGTATTCTCTGCAGCAACGGAGGTGAAGAAAATACTTGAGATGAATAATATTATGAAAATAGGACCTGTTTTGCTTCACAAAGAGTGTAAGAAGGAACTGCAGATGCTGGTTTAAACTGAAGATAGACACAAAAAGCTGGAATAACTCAGTGGGCCAGGCAGCATCTCTGGAGAGAAAGAATGGGTGATGTTTCGGGTCGAGACCTTCAGACTGAAGAGGGCAGAAATCAGAATCATGTGTTCATCTTCATTGACATGACACCATAATAAATATATTACAGAAAAAATAATTTAATGGGGTGGCACGGTGGCGCAGCGGTAGAGTTGCTGCCTTGCAGCACCACAGACCTAGGTTTGATCCTGACTACGGGTGCTGTCTGCACATTCTCCCTATTTGGTGCTGTCTGTACATTCTCCCTATTCTCCCAATTTGTACATTCTCCCTATGGCCACATGGGTTTTCTCCAGATATTCCGGTTTCTCCCACATCTGGAAAAGTGCAAGCTTGTAGGTTAATTGTCTTCTGTAAATAGTCCCTGGTGTGTAGGATAGAACTGGTGTATGGTTGATTGCTGGTCAGTATGGACGTGGTGGGCCGAAGGGCCTGTTTCCATATATAGGTTTTGCGTATATATCTTAATTTAATTGAACCATATACTTGGTTGAATATGTGGCATTATTTTCGTCTTGCTTCTATAGTCAAAGTATTCATTTATTTGTGCAGAACAGTGATGGAAGTCTGACTCCTCTTGCCTTGTTTCTGTTTTTTTCTCTCTATGTATATATATATATATATATATATATATATATATGCATAACAGCATGAATTATAGTCTGATTTCCATACATGAATATACTAAGGTCATTCATGTGCCGCACCTGTTGATCAGAGCCTGGCTCTACTGTGGAATGTAATTAGGAATGTAATTTAGCTTAACCTTATTCATACCTAATCCAATTTAAAGCATAAATGTTGCATTCAAGTGTGAGTTAAATGTTGCATTCAAGTGTAAGGTGTCCTCCCCTCCTCGGTCGCTGCACGCCCTCGGGCTTGATCATTGCACTCCCTCGCAATTCTAACTCAACTCTCACCCAATGTTGGCAGCCCTGCATTATTATCATTATTATTATTATTAATCCTAATCTTAACTCTTGAGACGTGGTTATAATTTGCACGTGTAAGGATTAAAAATTGAAGTTTGCCCGCACTTGTCTGTAAATCTAACATCACTGGTTTGGAATTTGAACCAAGGTTTTTCAGTTTCACAACTAGGCTGCACAGAGAAAAGGTAAGACTTGATTGTTCCAGATTCCAGTTTTAGTTTCACTTCCACTTTCAGGGATGAACTATCTGGACTCAGCCCATCCAGTGGACTATAAAACCACCGCCCACTGTCTCTGGTCCAGCCAGTTCTCGGAAGGAAGACGGAATCCTGAACAGCAGCATGAGGTAAGGGACATCTTCACTCTGCACAGTGGTTATCGGAGATCAGGACCATCTCAAGGCACTGACGCCGACATTAGGTGGATGAGTAGAGAAGCTTAGTTTTCAGTCTTTAGAGATACAGCGCGGAAACAGCACCTCCGGCTCACCGAGTCCGCCCTGAGCAGCGATCCCCGCACAAAAACACTATCCTGCACACACTGGGGACAAATTACATTGATACCAAGCCAATTAACCTACAAACCTGTACGTCTTTGGGGTGTGGGAGGAAACCGAAGATCTCGGAGGAAACCCACGCAGGCCACGGGGAGAACGTACAGACAAGCGCCCGTAGTCAGGATCGAACCCGGGTCTCTGGTGCTGAAAGGCAATAGCTCTACCGCTGCGCCAACCCGCCACCCGCTATGAGTTGAGAGGTCATGTTACACTTATATAAGACATTGGTCGGGCCACATTTAGAGTATCGTGTTCAATTTTGGGCACCGTGTTATAGGAAAGATGTTGCCAAGCTGGAAAGGGTGCAGAGAAAGGTTGCAAGGACTCGAGCGTCTGAACTATAGAGAGAGGTTGATCAGGCTGGGACTTTATTCCTTGGAGTGCAGGAGGATGTGAGGTAATCTTATAGAGGTGTTTAAATTCATGAGAGGATTTGATCTGGTAAACACAGCAAGGGTAACGGAATCGAGAACCAGAGGACATTTGTTTAAGGTGAGGGGGGAGGGAACAGGTTTGATAGGATCCTGAGGGGGGTCTTTTTTACATAAAGTATG
The DNA here is from genome assembly GCF_010909765.2 of Amblyraja radiata. NCBI lineage: Eukaryota > Metazoa > Chordata > Chondrichthyes > Rajiformes > Rajidae > Amblyraja > Amblyraja radiata. The sequence continues at coordinate 49,366,847 of NC_045970.1, read as the reverse complement.
GTCGGTAAATGGAATGAGCTGCCAGAGGCAGTTGTGGCAGGTACTATCACAACGTTTAAAAGTAATTTGTACAGGTAACTGGATTATATAGGTTTAGAGTGAGATGCGGGCCAAACAAGGGCAGGTGGGACTAGTGTAGATGGGGCATGTTGGCCGGCGTGGGCAAGTTGGGCCGAGGGGCCTGTTTCCATGCTGTGTGATTCTATGACGATGATTACTGGATCGGTCATATTTAATGTCTCTGAATCGGTGAGCATGTTTGGGAAGGGTGATCATGTGGGGTCAGGGTTTCTAATCCATTCCAGCAGTAATTATTCTGGAAAAGGGACCAAGGTCTGGCAATGGATCTACGAGCGAAACATATTTTAGGACTTTATTCCATGGAGCACAGGAGGATGAGGGGTAATCTTATGGAGGTGTATAAGATCATGAGAGGAATAGTCTTTTACCCGGAGTAGGGGACTTTAGAACTAGAGGCCATACGTTTAAGGTGAGGGAGGGGGGATTTAATAGGGACTTGAGGGGAAACTTTTTTACAGAAAGGGTGGTGGGTGTATGGAACAAGCTGCCGGAGGAGATAGTTGAGGTACTTTCGTGACATTTAAAAAACATTTGCACAGGTACATAAACAGGGCAGGTTTAATGGGTTTATGGGGAAAAGGCAGGAGAATGGCACTGAGGGAGAAATATAGACCAGACATGATAGTGGGCCAAATGGCCTAATTCTGCACTATGATCTATGAACTTACAATTAATTCTATATTAGTCTAGTTTAGGGATTCAGCGCGGAAACAGGCCCTTCAGCCCACCGGGTCCACGGCGACCAGCGATCACCCCGTACACTCGCACTATCCGACTCAACCCAGGGACACTTTGCAATATTTACCGACGTGAAATCAAACTACAAACCTGTACGTCTTTGGAGTGTTTGACGGGAAACACGAACACCCAGGGAAAAAAACCACGTGGTCACGGGGAGAACGTACAAACTCCGTGCAGTCGGCACCAAATCTCCTGAGGGGATGATCTAAGTGACAAACTGAAGCTGACAAGATGGGGTGGGGTGGTGATCACGGGTGCATATGTGTTAATCTCTGGTCAAAGTACATCGGGAGCTCTGGTGTGAGTTCTGGTCATCGTGCCAAAGACAGGACTTGAGTCAGAGGGTGCGGTCACAGGAAGCAGTAAAGTGTGATGAAAGATTACAGAAACTGGACTGATATTGGGTTGAGTGCAGGAGTTGAAGGAAGACCCTCCTCACCTCCCCCCTGACTGTCCTGTCTGAAGAAGGGTCTCGACCCAAAACATAGAAAATAGGTGCAGGAGTAGGCCATAGGGCCCTGCGAGACAGCACCGCCATTCAATATGATCATTACCCCGTTTCCCCTTCTTCCCCATATCCCTTGATCCCGTTAGCCCTAAGAGCTAAATCTAACTCTCTCTTGAAAACATCAAGTGAATTGGTCTCCACTGCCTTCTGTCAGATTCACTACTCTCTGGATGAATACATTTTTACCTCATCTTAGTTCTAAATGGCCTACCCCTTATTCTTAAACTGTGATCCCTGGTTCTGGACTCCCCCAACATCGGGAACACTTTTCCTCCATCTAGCCTGTCCAATCCTTTAAGAATTGTATATTTCTATAAGATATACTCTCATCCTTCTAAATTCCAGTGAATACAAGCCCAGTTGACCCATTCTTTCATCATATGTCATTCCCGCCATCCCTGGAATTAACCTGGTGAACCTACACAGCACTCCCTCAAAAGCAAGAATGTCCTTCCTCAACTTTGGAGACCAAAATTGCACACAATACTTCAGGTGTGACCTCCAACTGGCCAACATGCCATTTGCTTTCTTCACTGCCTGCTGTATCTGATGTACAAGGCCACCCAGGTGTCGTTGCACCTTCAAATTCTCCTAATCTGAAACCATTCAGATAATAAACACAAAATGCTGGAGTAACTCAGCGGGACAGGCAGCATCTCTGGAGAGATGTTTCGGGTCGAGACCCATCTTCAGATTGATGTCAGGGGAGTGGGCGGTACAGAGATAGAATGCAGTCAGAGACGGTAAGACTGGTGGGAGAACTGGGAAGGGGGGAGGGATAGAGAGAGAGAGAGAGAGAGAGAGAGAGAAAGCAAAGGTTATTTGAAGTTAGAGATGTCAATGTTCATACCACTGGGGTGTAAAATATGAGCTGCTGTTCCTCCAATTTGCACTGGGCCTCATTCTGACAATGGAGGAGGCCCAAGACAGAAAGGTCAGATTGGGAACGGGAGGGGAAGTTAAAGTGCTGAGCAACCGGGAGATCAGGTAGGTTAAGGCGGACTGAGCGGAGGTGTTCAGCAAAACGATCACCGAGCCTGCGCTTGGTCTCGCCGATGTATAGAAGTTGACACCTGGAACAGTGGATACAGTAGATGAGGTTGGATGAGGTGCAACTGAACCTCTGCCTCACCTGAAAAAACTGTCGGGGTCCGTGGATGGAGTCGAGCAGGGAGGTAAAAGGACAAGTGTTGCATCTCCTGCGGCTGCAGGGGAAAGTACCTGGGGAGAGGGTGGTTTAGGTGGGAAGAGACGAGTTAACCAGGGAGTTGCGGAGGGAACGGTCTCTGTGGAAAGCAGAAATGGTGGAGATGGGAAGATGCGGCCAGTAGTGGGATCCCAGTCTCGCCAATGTACAGAAGTTGACAGGTCTTGCCAATGTCTGCCTTCTTGTTCTTGCCACCAAAGTGGATAACCTCACATTTATCCACATTATACTGCATCTGCCAAGCATCTGCCCACTCACCCAATCTATCCAAGTCACCTCATAGCATCCTCCTCGCAGCTCACACTGCCACCCAGCTTTGTGTCATCCGCAAATTTAGTGTGTGTAGGATAGTTTTAGTGTGCGGGGATCGCTGGTCGGTGCAGACTCGTTGTATCTCTAAACTAAACTATCAGCCTACAAATACAAGCCTGCAAATCTTTGCAGTTTGGGAGGAAACCGGAGATCTCGCAGTAAACCTACGCAGGTCATGGGGAGAACGTACAAACTCCGTACAGACAAGCAAGGCCGGATTTAGATGAAGAGAGGCCCTAGGCTGTTCCACTTGTGAAGACCCTCCCAATCCCCCACCCCCACGACTAGAGGAAGATGGTCAACCAGATTGACACTGAATTGCAGCCGAGCGTGGCCAATGAGATAAGGGGCTGGAAAGCTGCACGCTTTATTTATTTATTTACTGCCAGTGCTAGTGTCGAGTTATCGGCTTAAAACACTATTATTCTGAAATGGAGGGCAAGGAAAATTACTGAAAGGTTGTTTAGAGACAACAGTGCGTTGTGACAGCATATGCAAGAAAGGCCTATGACAGTGTCAAAAATATTATACACCTTGCAGGGCTCTCACTTAACTTTTTTTCTCTTTTGTCAGTCGGACAACCTTGGCAGCTTTTTTTGCCAAATGACAGTTTAGGTGGTGATTTAAGATGGCTTGCATGACGTGTGCGATAATGTGCTCGGACGAAGTGCGTAGTTACCAGTTGGAATTATGCTCAATAAAGCATTCACATATTATTTCTGCTTCAAATAAAGTCACAAACTAAACATATTCACCAACCAAGACATGATATATACCACAATGACATGCAGCAAAATTATAATAGTATCTCAACTCTTTTAACACGTTGCAATGAATGCAATTTCTATTATTTCTTTCCACTTCCAAACAAAAATGTGGTTGGATTAATCAGCATATGATCAATCTCGGTGAGACCAAGCGCAGGCTTGGCGATCGCTTCGCACAACACCTTCACTCAGTTCGCAATAACCAATCTGATCTCCCGGTGGCTCAACACTTCAACTCCCCCTCCCATTCCGAATTCGACCTTTCTGTCCTGGGCCTCCTCCATGGCCAGAGTGAGGCCCACCGCACATTGGAGGAGCAGCACCTCATATTTGCTTGGGTAGTTTACACCCCAGCGGTATGAACATTGGCTTCTCTAAATTCAGGTAATCCTTGCTTTCTAAATAAAGCAAATAAAAAACTGAAAAGTGTGGCGTGCAAAAGTATTCAGCCCCCCTTTACTCTGATACCCCTAAATAAAATCCAGTGCAACCAATTGCCTTCAGAAGTCACCTAATTAGTAAATAGAGTCCACTTGTGTGTAATCTAATCTCAGTATAAATACAGCTGTTCTATGAAGGCCTCAGAGGTTTGTTAGAGAACATTAGTGAACAAACAGCATCTTGAAGCCCAAGGGACACACCAGACAGGTCAGGGATAAAGTTGTGGAGAAGTTTAAAGCAGGGTTAGGTTATAAAAAAATATCCCAAGCATTGAACATCTCACGGAGCACTGTTCAATCCATCATCCGAAAATGGAAAGAGTACGGCACAACAGCAAACCTACCAAGACATGGCCGTCCACCTAAACTGACAGGCCGGGCAAGGAGAGCATTGATCAGAGAAGCAGCCAAGAGGCCCATGGTAACTCTGGAGGAGCTGCAGAGATCCACAACTCAGGTGGGAGAATCTGTCCACAGGACAACTATTAGTCGTGCACTCCACAAATCGGGCCTTTATGGAAGAGTGGCAGGAAGAAAGCCATTGTTGAAAAAAAGCCATAAGAAGTCCCGTTTGCAGTTTGCCACAAGCCATGTGGGGGACACAGCAAACATGTGGAGGAAGGTGCTCTGGTCAGATGAGACCAAAATTGAAGTTTTTGGCCTAAATGCAAAACGCTATGTGTGGCGGAAAACTAACACTGCACATCACCCTGAACACACCATCCCCACTGTGAAACATGGTGGTGGCAACATCATGCTGTGGGGATGCTTTTCTTCAGCAGGGACAGGGAAGCTGGTCAGAGTTGATGGGAAGATGGATGGAGCCAAATACAGGGCAATCTTGGAAGAAAACCTGTTAGAGTCTGCAAAAGACTTGAGACTGGGGCAGAGATTCACCTTCCAGCAGGACAACGACCCTAAACATACAGCCAGAGCTACAATGGAATGGTTTAGATCAAAGCATATTCATGTGTTAGAATGGCCCAGTTAAAGTCCAGACCTAAATCCAATTGGGAATCTCTGGCAAGACTTGAAAATTGCTGTTCACAGACGCTCTCCATCCAATCTGACTGAGCTTGAGCTATTTTGCAAAGACGAATGGGCAAAAATTTCAGTCTCCAGATGTGCAAAGCTGGTAGAGACATCCCCCAAATGACTTGCAGCTGTAATTGCAGCGAAAGGTGGTTCTACAAAGTATTGACTCAGGGGGGCTGAATACTTTTGCACGCCACACTTTTCAGTTTTTTATTTGTAAAAAAATTTGAAAACCATGTATCATTTTCCTTCCACTTCACAATTATGCACCACTTTGCGTTGGTCTACCACATAAAATCCCAATAAAATACATTTACGTTTGTGGTTGTAATGTGACAAAATGTGGAAAAGTTCAAGGGGTATGAAAACTTTTGCAAGCCACTGTATACACAATAAATAAACAGATAAAATGCAATAGGCTGTTATTGTTCAGAGTTTGGAGTTTGGTGATGTACCCTCCACCACCTCCAGTTTAAATTCCATTTAGAATATTTTTGGAGGACCAGGAAACCAGAAGCAACAGTTACTCCAGCTCGAGGGAGTGATTCTGCGTTGGTTTTCAGCGGTCGTAGCGAGGCGGCGACTGGACAGCAATGGCAGCCAGATCTCCCACAATTCAAAGTGAGGGAGAAAGTGCCCAGCGCCGACCAGTTGCCGTGGCAGTGCGCATGTGCAGGGCGGCCGATGATGTGCTGGCCGTGGCTGTGCGCATGTACAAAGGGAGGATGTGCTGGCTGTAGCAATGCGCATGTGCAAGCGGATGAGCAGCGAGCGGTGAGCATAGACCCGGCGGAGACGGAGAGTGACAGAGAGGGAGAGATAGAGAGGGGGGCCCGCTCAGAGTTGAACGGCAAGTGTCCTGCCTTGGCCGGAGGCCCCCTAGATTTCGAGGCCCTAGGCTTCAGCCTATGAAGCGAAGTGGTAAATCCGGCCCTGCAGACAAGCATTGTTATCATTACAGTGTTTTCATTCTTATCCACGATGCACCTAACCACCCACCTCGCGGCAATCAGTGCTCACGGAAGGCCCCAGTGCTTACGTGGATCTTGGACAAGCAGCAATCAAAGAGAAGCAGGGAGAAGAGCTTATTGGCTGAAACCCGTAGGAAAGGTGAGTAAGTCAAGGGGAAAAAAAGTTTAAAACTGAGGAATTTGGTTTGTAAATTGGTAAATTAGGCAATTTATCAGTCCAATATAAGCAAGGCTGCTCTAGGGGAACGGGAGTGAGGAAGCGGCCTTGTGAGGGAAGTGGCTTGTGAGTAAATTGTGAGTATTTGACTCGAGAGTCTTCGGCGAGGAGGCTGAGGAGAGGAGGGTACGCATAAAGCTGGAGAGGACGGAACGCGGTGAACACAAGTCAGGGCGGATGAGACAGTGTGATGCTTGCAGAATGTGGGAGCCCAGGGACACGGATGGAGCCTCTGGCTGCTACAACTGTGGCAAGTGCATCCAGCTTCAGCTCCTAAAGGACTGTTGGGGCACTGGAGAAGCAGCTGGATGACCTCAGGGCCATCCGGGAAAATGAGAGTTTCCTGGACAGGACCGATAGTGAGGTTGTCACGCCGAGGATACGGGAAGAACAAAGGTGTGTGACGGAGAGAAAGGGTGGAAATCGTGGAGTGCAGGAGACCCAGGTGGCTGAGCCTAATGAAAACAGGTACGCCCTCTTGCGAACTATCGAGGGAGACGATGTTTCCAGTCCGAGCGACGGACACGTCGGTGGCTCCAATCCTAGAGATGGGACTAGACCGGCGAGACAGACGTCGGGCAGAGCCATAGTGGTGGGTGACTCCATTGTCCGAGGAGTGGACAGGAGATACTGTGGCGGCAGACGAGACGCGAGGATGGTCTGTTGCCTCCCTGGTGCCAGGGTTCAGGATGTCACGAGCCGAATTCTGAACATTCTAGAGAGAGAAGGTGAACAGCTGGCAGTAGTTGTGCACGTGGGCACAAACGACATCGGGAAGAAGAGGAAGGAGGTTCTGCAACATGACTTCAGAGAGTTGGGAAGAAGACTGAAATGCTGAACCTCTAGGGTGATTATCTCTGGATTGCTTCCAGTACCACGTGCTAGTGAGGACAGGAACAGGGAGATAGGGGATCTGAATGTGTGGCTGAGGGGCTGGTGCAGGGAGCAAGGATTTAGATTTATAGACCACTGGGATCTCTTCTGGGGTAGGGGTGACCTGTACAAAGGGACGGGTTACACCTTAACTAGAGGGGGACCGACATTCTGGCAGGCAGGTTTGTTAGGGCTACACGTGTGGGTTTAAACTAAATAGTGGGGGGGGGGGGAGGGATTGACAAATTGGGAGTATAAAGACGGAGTTGAAGGGGAATTGGCTACAGGAAAAATTACAAAAGGTTCTCGAATTAATGGGAAGGAAAGTTCGAGAAGGGATAAAAGAGTACGGTCAGGGCCAATTGCGAGTTGTGCGAAGGAAGAGGTGAATGCAGAGGTCAAAGTGTTGTATATGAGTGCGCAAAGTATAAGGAATAAAGTGGACGAGCCTTAGGCTCAGTTAGAAACTGGCAAGTATGATGTTGTGGGAATTACAGAGACATGGCTGCAAGAGGGCCAGGGCTGGGAACTGAATATCCAAGGGTATACCTCTTATCGAAAAGACAGACAGGGGGGCAGAGGGGATTGGGTAGCTCTGTTCGTGAGCAGTGAAATTGCGTCCCTTGCAAGGGGTGACATTGAAACAGGAGATGTGGAGTCAGTATGGATAGAACTAAGGATTTGTACGGGTAAAAAGACCCTAATGGGACTTATCTACAGGCCCCCAAACAGTAGCCTGGACAATAGGGTGCAAGTTGAATCGGGAGTTAAAATTGGCATGTAGTATAGGTAATGCTACGGTTGTTATGGGAGATTTCAACATGCGGGTAGACTGGGAAAATCAGATTGGTACTGGACCCCAAGAAAGGGACTTTGTAGAGTGCCTTCGTGATGGATTCTTAGAGCAGCTTGTATTGGAGCCTACAAGGGAAAAGGCAATTCTGGATTTAGTGTTATGTAATGAACTGGATTTGATAAAAGAACTTGAGGTTAATGAGCCATTAGGAGGTAGTGACCATAATATGGTTAGGTTTAATCTACAATTGGAGAGGGAGAAGGGTAGATCGGAGGTGTCAGTGTTGCAGTTGAATAAAGGGGACTATGGGGCCATGAGGGAGGAGCTGGCCAACGTTGCCTGGAAAGATACACTAGCAGGGATGACAGTGGAACAACAATGGCAGGAATTTCTAGGAATAATACAGAAGGTGCAAGATCAGTTCATTCCTAGGAGGAAGAAAGATTCCAAGGGGAGTTAGGGGCGGCCGTGGCTGACAGGGGACGTCAGGGACAGTATAAAAATAAAAGAGAAGAAGTACAACGTAGCAAAGATGAGCGGGAAGCAAGAGGATTGGGTAATGTTTAAAGAACAACAGAAGATAACTAAAAAGGCAATACGGGGAGAAAAGATGAGGTACGAAGGTAAGCTAGCCAAGAATATAAAGGAGAATAGTTAAAGCTTCTTTAGGTATGTGAAGAGGAAAACATTTGTTAAGACCAAAGTTGGACCCTTGAAGACTGATAAAGGTGAATTAATTATGGGGAACAAGGAAATGGCAGAGGAGTTTGGATTTGTCTTCACTAAGGAGGACACAAACAATCTTCCTGATATAGTAGTGGCCAGAGGATCTGGGGTGACGGAGGAACTGAAGGAAATCCACATTAGGCAGGAAATGGTGTTGGGTAGACTGATGGGACTGAAGGCTGATAAATCCCCAGGGCCTGATGGTCTCCATCCCAGGGTACTTAAGGAAGTGGCTCTAGAAATCGTGGATGCATTGGTGATAATTTTCCAATGTTCTATAGATTCAGGATCAGTTCCTGTGGACTGGAGGGTAGCTAATGTTATCCTACTTTTTAAGAAAGGCAGGATAGAGAAAACAGGGAATTGTAGACCAGTTAGCCTGACATCGGTGGTGGGGAAGTTGCTGGAGTCAATTATAAAGATGAAATAGCCACACATTTGGATAGCAGTAACAGGATCGATCCGAATCAGCATGGATTTATGAAGGGGAAATCATGCTTGACTAATTTTCTGGAATTTTTTGAGCATATAACTCGGAAAATGGACAAGGGAGAGCCTGTGGATATAGTGTACCTGGACTGTCAGAAAGCATTTGATAAGGTCCCACATAGGTGATCATTGGGCAAAATTATGGCACATGGTATTGGGGGTAGAGTGCTGACATGGATAGAAAATTGGTTGGCAGACAGGAAACAAAGAGTAGGGATTAACGGGTCCCTTTCAGAATGGCAGGCAGTGACTAGTGGGGTACCGCAAGGCTCAGTGCTGGGACCGCAGCTATTTTCAATATACATCAATGTTTTGGATGAAGGGATTCAAAGTAACATTAGCAAATTTGCAGATGACACAAAGTTGGGTGGCAGTGTGAACTGTGAGGAGGATGCTAGTAGAATGCAAGGTGACTTGGATAGGTTGGGGGAGCGGGCAGATGCATGGCAGATTAAGTTTAGTGTGGATAAATGTGAGGTTATCCACTTTGGTATAAAAAAACAGGAAGGCAGATTACTATCAAAATGGTGTCAAGTTTGGAAAAGGGGAAGTACAACAGGACCTGGGGGTTCTTGTTCATCGGTCTATGAAAGTAAGCATGCCGGTACAGCAGGCAGTGAAGAAAGCGAATGGCATGTTGGCCGTTATAACAAGAGTAGTCGAGTATAGGAGCAAAGAGGTCCTTCTGCAGTTGTACAGGGCCTTAGTGAGATCACACCTGGAGTATTGTGTGCAGTTTTGGTCCCCTAATTTGCGGAAGGACATTCTTGTTATTGAGGAAGTGCAGCGTAGGTTTACAAGGTTAAGTCCCGGGATGGCGGGACCGTCATACGCTGAGAGAATGGAGCGGCTGGGCTTGAACACTCTGGAGTTTAGAAGGATGAGAGGGTATCTTATTGAAACATATAAGATTGTTAAGGGTTGGACACGCTAGAGGCAGGAAACATGTTCCCGATGTTGGGGAGTCCAGAACCAGGGGCCACAGTTTAAGAATAAGGGGTAAGCCATTAAGAACGGAGATGAGGAAACACTTTTTCTCACAGAGAGTTGTGAGTGTGGAATTCTCTGCCTCAGAGGGCTGTGGAGGCCGGTTCTCTGGATGCATTCAAGAGTGAGCTAGATAGGGCTCTTAAAGATGGCGGAGTCCAGGGATATGGGGAGAAGGCAAGAAAGGGGTACTGATTGGGGATGAACAGCCATGATCACATTGAATGGCGGTGCTGGCTCAAAGGGCCGAATGACCTACTCCTGCATCTATTGTCTATTACCTCACGAGTCCTGGTTGACACGGACGTAGGCCCGGAAGTGGGGCAGGCGGTCGACTCAGGCGGAACATTCGACTGTCCGTTGCTGGGACATGTGAGCAGCCATCTTGGCCAGGTCTAGGGGCAAACCAACAGGGAAGTCCCCCTTCCTCCCACCACTGAACAAGCGACCGAACCTCCTCCTTCTGTACCGGGAAACCTAAGATCAGATGCGTGCGTTCGAAATGCAGCTAAAATTTGAGCAGCAGCCCTTCCACAAAGCTTTATTTGCTGTGTGATATTCAGTCAGCAGAATGACTGTACATGATTACAATCAAGCTGTCCACAATGCACAGATCCAGGATAAAGGGAATTACGTTTAGTCCAAGGTAAAGTCCGATAATAGATAGACCGATGAGGTAGCTGGAAGGTCAGGACCGCTCTCTAGTTGGTGATAGGATGGTTCAGTTGCCTGATAACAGCTTGGAAGGAACTGTCCCTGAATCTGCATTTTCACACTTCTGTGCCTCTTGCCCGTTGGGTGAGGGTAGGAGAGGGAGTGGCCAGGGTGCGACTCGTCCTTGATTATGCCTGACCCACTGAGCTACTCCAGCTTTTTGTGTGTTGTCCCATTGATCACCTTGTGCTCTCTTGCAGCGACACACTGAGGGAGTCCTTGTTGGTGAAGCTCGGCCAGCTTCAGTGCCACTTCACGTGGGGCCCACAGATGGACATCGTCGACCTGGACGAAGTGAAGCAGAAGTTGCAGGATTCGATTATCATCGGCGGGAAGCACCAAGGCGTGCCGCACAACCAGCTGGCTTACATCAACTACCTGCAGGGCAACTGCGAAGAAGCTCTCCGTGACTTAGAGGAGGCGGAGAGACGTCTGAGGGAGATCCACGGGGATGGATTTGAGAGGAGGAGCATCGTCACCCATGGCAACCGGGCCTGGTTGCATTATCACATGGGGCAACTCAGCGAGGCCCAGTCCTACCTCGACAAGCTGGAGGTGATGTGTGGCCCCCTCACACAGGGCTCGCACGTCACGGAAATGGTGCCCGAGGTGTTGGGGGAGAAGGGGTGGTCTTTGCTGAGCTCCCACTCTCAGTTTTACGAGGAGGCGAAGGAATGTTTCGCCAGGGCTCTGGAGAAAGATCCCGACAACACGGAGTGGAACATGGGCTACGCCACCGCTCTCTACCGTCTGGAATCGATTTCCGGGATCCTGAAAAAACCCGAAGTGAGTCAGTCGGTGAGACAGCTGAGACGGGTGCTGGAGCTCGATCCGGGTGAATCTGTGGCCAGGGTGATGCTGGCCCTCAGGCTCCAAGAGTTCCAGCGAGAGGCAGAAGCGAATGAATTGGTTGAAGAAGCGTTGCGGACAAGCCCAGATTCTCCATTTGTGCTCCGCTATGCAGCAAAGTTTTACAGGATACAGCACAATGTTGATAAAGCGATAGAGCTGTTGAAGAAAGCCTTAGAATTCACTCCGCACTCTTCCTTCTTGCACCATCAAATGGGTATCTGTTACAGGAACAAGCTATATTCTCTGCATAAAAATCAATGCAATGGAGACCCTGGTGTGGAGGCTGAGTTGATCAACCATTGCAAGCACCATTTTGGAACGGCATTTGAACTGGAGCCATCGAATATATTTGCAAAGCTGGATTTTGCCGGGATCTGCTTAATGAATGGTGAATCAGACAAAGCGGTGGAGATATATAACGACCTCCGGAGTTTAGAGGATGTTGCTCCAGATAGAAAGCAGGCAATAGAGTTACAGCTTGGATTATATGAACTGTATCACACCAAATCTGAATCAAACGCCATCCACCATTTTATGGAAGGCCTTAAAATCCAGCGTGGCACGAAATATTGTAAAACTTGTTGCATTAAATTGGAGCAGATTGCAAGAAGGCAAATTAACAGGAACCCGTACAACAGCAGAGCCTGGGGTATCCTGGGGTTTCTTCACCGAGAAGCCGGGGAGAATTCTGAAGCTGTTGAATGCTATGAAAAGGCCTTGCGGTTTGATCGTGGCAACGAAGAATATCTCAGCGCTCTTCGTGAATTGCGCCCTTCTACTTAGGCTGGAGATACCAGGACCAGGAGGTAAGGGCGAGAAAGGTCCTTCCTCAATCATTCCTCACTAGGACATAGAACGTAACACAGTACAGCGCAGGAACAGGCCCTTCGGCCCACGGTGTCTGTGCAGAACACGATGCCAAGACCAAATCCTATCTGCCACCATTCCCTGTATATCCATCGGCCCATCCAAAAGTCTGTCAAATGCCACAATCGTGCCTCAACCACCACTCACGGCAGCAAGTTCCGGGCACACACAGCCCTCTGTGTAAAAATAACATGCCCCGCACATCTCCTGTAGCTAATACCCTCTAGTCCAGGAACCTCCTCTACACCCTTTCCAAAGCCTCCACATCCTTACAGCAATGGGGCGCCCTGAACTACATGTGATACTCCAAATTAACTCCAAATAACCAAAGTCCGATAAAGATGCATCATGCCTCCCTGACTGATACAAATGTTAGTGGTTTTGCAGATAGTGAAGATGGTTGTGAAAGATTGCAGCAGGATCTGGATCGATTGGCCAGGTGGGCGGAGGAATGGTTGATGGAATTTAATACAGAGAAGTGTGTGGTGTTGCGTTTTGGGATGTTAAATAAGGGCAGGACCAACACAATAAATGGTAGGCCTCTGGGTAGTGTTGTAGAGCAGAGGGATCCTGGAGTACAGGTGCATGGTTCCTTGAAGGTCGAGTCGCAGGTAGATAAGGTGGTCAAAAAGGCTTTTGGCACTTTGGCCTTCATCAGTAAGTGTATAGAAGTTGGGAGATCATGTTGCAGTTATATAAGACGTTGGTGAGACCGCATTTAGAATATTGTAGGTACACAAAATGCTGGAGAAACTCAGCGGGTGCAGCAGCATCTATGGAGCGAAGGAAATAGGCAACGTTTCGGGCCGAAACCCTTCTTCAGACTGATAGGGGGTGGGAGGAGGGGGGAGAAGGAAGGAAAAGGGGAGGAGGAGCCCGAGGGCGGGGGGATGGGAGGAGACAGCTCGCGGGTTAAGGAAGGGGAGGAGACAGCAAGGGCTAGCAAAACTGGGAAAATTCAATGTTCATGGCCCCAGGATGCAGACTTCCCAGGCGGAATATGAGGTGCTGTTCCTCCAATTTCCGGTGTTGATCACTCTGGCAATGGAGGAGACCCAGGACAGAGAGGTCGGATTGGGAATGGGAGGGGGAGTTGAAGTGCTGAGCCACCGGTTCAGGTATGTTATTGCGGACAGAGCGGAGGTGTTCGGCGAAACGATCGCCCAACCTCCGCATAGTCTCTCCGATGTAAATCAGCTGACATCTAGAGCAGCGGATGCAGTAGATGAGGTTGGAGGAGATGCAGGTGAACCTTTGTCGCACGTGGAACGACTGCTTGGGTCCTTGAATGGAGTCGAGGGGGGAGGTGAAGGGACAGGTGTTGCATTTCTTGCGGTTGCAACGGAAAGTGCCCGGGGAGGGGGTGGTACGGGAGGGAAGGGAAGAATTGACAAGGGAGTTGCAGAGGGAGCGGTCTTTGCGGAAGGCAGACATAGGAGGGGATGGGAAGATGTGGCGAGTGGTGGGGTCACGTTGGAGGTGGCGTAAGCGGCGGAGGATTATGTGTTGTATTTGCCGGCTGGTAGGGTGAAAGGTGAGGACTAGGGGGACTCTGCCCTTGTTGCGAGTGCGGGGATGGGGGGAGAGAGCAGTGTTGCGGGGTATGGATGAGACCCTGGTGCGAGCCTCATCTATGGTGGCGGAGGGGAATCCCCGTTCCCTGAAGAACGAGGACATTTCTTGAACGAGAACGAGAATATTGTGTTCAGTTCTGGGCACCAAGTTACAGGAAAGATATTGTCAAGCTTGAAAGGGTTCAGAAAAGATTTAGGAGGATGTTGCCAGGACTAGAGAGAGTGAGCTATAGGGAGAGGTTGAGTAGGCTGTGTCTCTACTCCATGGTGCGCAGGAGGATGAGGGGAGATATTATCGAGGATTTCAAAATCATGAGGGGAATAGATCAGATCAGGAATAGCACAGAGTCTTTAGCCCAGAGTAGGGGAATGGAGGAGCAGAGGACATAGGTTCAAGGTGAAGGGGAAAAGATTTAATAGGAATCTGTGGGGTAACTTTTTCATACAAAGGGTGGCGGATGTATGGAACAAGCTGCCAGAGGAGTTAATTGTGACTGGGATTATCCCATTGTTTAAGAAACAGTTAGACAGGTAGAAGGATAGGACAGGTTTGGAGGGATATTGACCAAGCGCAGGCAAGTGGGACTAGTGTAGCTGGGACATTGTTGAGTGGTGTGGGCAACTTAGGCCGAAGGGCCAGTTCCCACACTGTATCACTCTATGACTTATACTCAATGCTTGGACCCATGAAGGCAAGCATAGTATATGGTGACAGACACAAAAAGTGGGTCAGGCAGCATCTCTGGAGAAAATGAATAGGTGACATTTCGGGTAAAGACCCTTCTTCAGAACTGAAACATCACCTATTCCTTTTCTCCAGAGATGCTGCCTGACCCGCTGAGTCACCCCAGCTTTTTGTGTCTATCCTCGGTGTAAACCAGCATTTGCACTTTCCTTCCTCATCTTACCGTATGCCTTCTTCACCACTCAATCTACTTATGCGGCCACTTTCAGGGCGTTGTGGAGTTGGATGCCATGATTATTACAGAGTCTGACCAAGCTTGTGTGCGGTGTCTTAATGGAGACGCTTGAATTGACATTTTGTTGATGATCTTCTGCAGGTTTGGTGCCCGTTTCTCTGACTGATCTACAGTGATCCCATCTCTCAACAAACCTTCACATTCAACCAGAGGTGGATCAGAGCTGCGTTGTGGAGGATGTGACGCCATTTCACGTGCGTCCGATGCGATGGTCAGAATAGAGGCACCAGCAGTGATTTCCCAGCCCGTTACTCAATGGTCACAAATTAACCTGGACGTTAATTGTTTGTCCACTAAATTCTGGAGTTAAAAGTTTAGGATTAAGTTTATTGTTGCCACGTGTACTAAGATACACTGAAAAGCTTTGTTTTGCTTCCTATCCAAACGGATCAGAGAATATTGTACATAAGTACAGCCGTTAAACTCAAGTACAATAGATAGAGCAAAGGGGAGATTAGTTCAGTTTAGTTCATGGTCACGTGTACTGTTAAAGGTTTAGGATTAAGGTTTATGTTCATTATTGTCACGTATACCGGGGGACAATGCAGAGCTTTGTGTTGCATGCTATCGAAATATATCAGAGGCTTAAGGTGAGGTGGGGGGGGGGAGTTAATGAGAACCTGAGGGGTGCAAAACTGTAAAAGACGGAGTTAGAACTAATTTTTGTGTGAGAAGCACCATCGATGATGTGCAATCTGATTTAGTTTCTAGGATATAATGCCGACAATTACGAGTTTCAACTTTTTTGTTGCAAGCGTTATGAACATTGGGGCACGTTTCATGATCAATATTGTTTAACATACTGTAATATCAGAGTTTGTGCATTAAAGTAATGAATAAATCACTCATAAAATGCGACAATTCTAGTGCATCATTACGCGTCAACGGTGCAGTCTAAGTAGTTTTTTTGGTCCACACTTGTGCCCCTGTCCCACTTAGGAAACCTAAACGGAAACGTCTGGAGACTTTCCGCCACACCTAAGGTTTCCGTGCGGTTCCCGTAGGTTTTTGTCAGTCTCCCTACCTGCAACCTCCGGCAACCACCTGCAACCTTCGGGAACGGCACGGAAAACTTGGGTGGGGCACAAAGTCTCCAGAGGTTTCCGTTCAGGTTTCCTAAGTGGGACAGGGGCATAAGGTGAACAGTATCAGCTCCAGGGCGTTCAAGGGGCGGCACGGTGGCGCAGCGGTAGCGTTGCTGCCTCACAGCGCCCGGGACCCGGGTTCGATCCTGACTAGGGGTGCTGACTGTACAGAGTTTGTACGTTCTCTCAGTGACCTAGTGGGTTTTCTCCGGGTGCTCCGGTTTCCTCCAACACTCCAATGTCATACAGGGTTGTAGGTTAATTGGCTTCGGTATGATGTAAAATTGTCCCTAGTGTGTAGGATAGGATAGACACGGCCGCCTTGAGCCACTTCCGCCTTGCGCTTGTTCAATGGTTCTTTATTGTCACGTGTACCGAGGTACAGTGAAAACATTTTTTTTGGCAT
Organism: Amblyraja radiata; assembly: GCF_010909765.2. Lineage (NCBI taxonomy): Eukaryota > Metazoa > Chordata > Chondrichthyes > Rajiformes > Rajidae > Amblyraja > Amblyraja radiata. The sequence continues at coordinate 49,350,219 of NC_045970.1, read as the reverse complement.
ACAATTCAGCAAAGTATTACTATATATATATAAGGCCAATCCTGGATTAAGTACAAAGTGTACAGAAATAGTCCACTGAGACCATTTACAAGAGTCGCCAGGGTTTTGGCGCCATTTTTCAAAGTCCCAGTTGCTTTAAGAGCAGCAGGTCATAAAGGCCCGTTGATAGGTATGTGTAGAAAGGAACTGCAGATGCTGGTTGACACCAAAGGTAGGCACAAAGTACTGGAGTAACTCAGCGGGTCAGGCAGCACATCTGGAGAAAAAGGATGGCTGACGTTATAGGTCAGAATCCTGCTTCAGACTGAAAGTATAGTGGAGGTAACCAAAGGTAAATAAAGGCCAGAATAAAACGGGGTCGGCAACAGATGAACAAGGACGGGTAGGTAGATGGTTGGAGATAAAAGTGGAAGGTGTGAGACAGGGTTGAAGAGTTGCAATCCTGGATTAAACATAGAAACATAGAAAATAGGTGCAGGAGTAGGCCATTCGGCCCTTCGAGCCTGCACCGCCATTCAATATGATCATGGCTGATCATCCAACTCAGTATCCTGTACCTGCCTTCTCTCCATACCCCCTGATCCCTTTAGCCACAAGGGCCACATCTAACTCCCTCATAAATATAGTCAATGAACTGGCCTCAACTACCTTCTGCGGCAGAGAATTCCAGAGATTCACCACTCTCTGTGTGAAAAAAGTTTTCCTCATCTCGGTCCTAAAAGATTTCCCCCTTATCCTTAAACTGTGACCCCTTGTTCTGGACTTCCCCAACATCGGGAACAATCTTCCTGCATCTAGCCTGTCCAACCCCTTAAGAATTTTGTAAGTTTCTATAAGATCCCCCCTCAATCTTCTAAATTCTAGCGAGTACAAACCGAGTCTATCCAGTCTTTCTTCATATGAAAGTCCTGACATCCCAGGAATCAGTCTGGTGAACCTTCTCTGTACTCCCTCTATGGCAAGAATGTCTTTCCTCAGATTAGGAGACCAAAACTGTACGCAATACTCCAGGTGTGGTCTCACCAAAACCCTGTACAACTGCAGTAGAACCTCCCTGCTCCTATACTTAAATCCTTTTGCTATGAATGCTAACATACCATTCGCCTTCTTCACTGCCTGCTGCACCTGCATGCCTACCTTTAATGACTGGTGTACCATGACACCCAGGTCTCGTTGCATCTCCCCCTTTCCTAATCGGCCACCATTCAGATAATAATCTACTTTCCTGTTTTTGCCACCAAAGTGGATAACCTCACATTTATCCACATTATACTGCATCTGCCATGCATTTGCCCACTCACCCAGCCTATCCAAGTCACCTTGCAGCCTCCTAGCATCCTCCTCACAGCTAACACTGCCCCCCAGCTTCGTGTCATCCGCAAACTTGGAGATGTTGCATTCAATTCCGTCGTCCAAATCATTAATATATATCGTAAATAGCTGGGGTCCCAGAACTGAGCCTTGTGGTACCCCACTAGTCACTGCCTGCCATTGTGAAAAGGACCCGTTTACTCCTACTCTTTGCTTCCTGTCAGCCAACCAGTTCTCTATCCACATCAATACTGAACCCCCAATACCGTGTGCTTTAAGTTTGTATACAAATCTCTTATGTGGGACCTTGTCGAAAGCCTTCTGAAAGTCCAGATATAACACATCCACTGGTTCTCCCTTATCCACTCTACTAGTTACATCCTCGAAAAATTCTATAAGATTCGTCAGACATGATTTAGCCTTCATAAAGCCATGCTGACTTTGTCCAATGATTTCACCACTTTCCAAATGTGCTGCTATCCCATCTTTAATAACTGATTCTAGCAGTTTCCCCACTACCGACGTTAGACTAACTGGTCTGTAATTCCCCGTTCTCTCTCTCCCTCCCTTTTTAAAAAGTGGTGTTACATTAGCTACCCTCCAATCCTCCGGAACTACTCCAGAATCTAAAGAGTTTTGAAAAATTATCATTAATGCATCCACTATTTCTGGGGCTACTTCCTTAACTCTAGGCGGCGCGACTCTCGTCAGCAGCGGCCTCTGCAGTCCGTCTGCGTTTTTATTATTTTATGTCTATGTTTTTATGTAGTTTTTGTTATTTTTTGTTGAGGTATGTGTGTGGGGGGGGGGTGGGGGTGGTGTGGGGGGGGAGGGGGTAACTTTTAAATCTCTCCCTGCACGGGAGACCCGACCTTTTCTTTGTCGGGTCTCCGTTGTCATTGGGGCTGCAACGAGGAGCGGCCTCCAACAGGAAGACCGGGGGCTGTGGTGCCGACTACTCACCTCACCGTCGCGGAGCTGGCCGAGTCCAGAGCGGGTGGAGCTGTGGTGGACGCTGCTGCGACCCGACCCCCGGAGATTCGGTGGCTGCAACTGCGGGTTTGGCGGACGGTAACACCGGGAGCCCGCGGGTCCCTGGAGGGAGACCGCTTTTCGGGGCTTCCGCAACGGCGACTTCTCCCGCCCGAGTTGTGGGGTTGAAGAGCTCCTGGAGCGGGGCCTTACAGCACCGCCCCGTGCGGCTTGAAATGGCGGCGGGTCTCTGCGAGCGCACGCCGGGGGCTCTAACACCAAGACCCGGTGTGCGACCTTGCATCACCCGACGTGGCTTTAATGGCTGCGGGACAATTCGCCATCGCCCGCCGGGGGCTTTGACTTTGACTCTGACATCGGGGGGGAAAGTGCAGTGGAGAGAGAAGTTTTTTTGGCCTTCCATCACAGCAATGTGATGGATGTTTATGTAAATTATGTTGTGTCTTGGGTCTATTTGTTTGTAATGTATGGCTGCAGAAACGGCATTTCGTTTGGACCTCAAGGGTTCCAAATGACAATAAATTGAATTGAATTGAATTGAATTGAAGTACTCTGGGATGCAGCCTATCTGGCCCTGGGGATTTATCGGTCTTTAATCCATTCAATTTACCTAACACCACTTCCCGGCTAACCTGGATTTCACTCAGTTCCTCCATCTCATTTGACCCCCGGTCCCCTGCTATTTCCGGCAGATTTTTTATGTCTTCCTTAGTGAAGACAGAACCAAAGTAGTTATTCAATTGGTCTGCCATGTCCTTGTTCCCCATGATCAATTCACCTGTTTCTGACTGCAAGGGACCTACATTTGTTTTAACTAATCTTTTTCTCTTCACATATTTATAAAAGCTTTTGCAGTCAGTTTTTATGTTCCCTGCCAGTTTTCTTTCATAATCTATTTTCCCTTTCCTAATTAAGCCCTTTGTCCTCCTCTGCTGGTCTCTGAATTTCTCCCAGTCCTCTGGTAGGCTGCTTTTTCTGGCTCATTTGTACGCTTCATCTTTTGTTTTGATACTATCCCTGATTTCCCTTGTTATCCATGGATGCACTACCTTCCCTGATTTATTTTTTTGCCAAACTGGGATGAACAATTGTTGTAGTTCATCCATGCAGTCTTTAAATGCCTTCCATTGCATATCCACTGTCAACCCATTAAGAATCAATCGCCAGTCTATCTTGGCCAATTCACGTCTCATACCCTCAAAGTTACCTTTCTTTAAGTTCAGGACCCTTGTTTCTGAATTAACGATGTCACTCTCCATCCTAATGAAGAACTCAACCATATTATGGTCACTCTTGCCCAAGGGGCCACGCACAACAAGACTGCTAACTAACCCTTCCTCATTACTCAATAGCCAGTCTAGAATAGCCAGCTCTCTCGTTGGTTCCTCTACATGTTGGTTTAGAAAACTATCCCGCATACATTCCAAGAAATCCTCTTCCTCAGCACCCTTGCCAATTTGATTCACCCAATCTATATGTAGATTGAAGTCACCCATTATAACTGTTTTACCTTTGTTGCACGCATTTCTAATTTCCTGTTTGATGCCATCCCCAACTCCACTACTACTGTTAGGTGGCCTGTACACAACTCCCACTAGCGTTTTCTGCCCCTTAGTGTTTCGCAGCTCTACCCATATAGATATAATTTAGATATAATTTAATTGCCACACAACCAAGGTCGGAGGTATTTGGGTTGCCAGCAGCGGTACAATAATAAAGAACACAACCACAATAAAATTTTTACACAAACATCCACCACAGCATTCATCACTGTGGTGGAAGGCACAGAGCTTGGCCAGTCCTCCTCCATATCGATTCCACATCCTCAAAGCTAATGTCCTTCCTTTCTATTGCGTTAATCTGCTCTCTAACCAGCAACGCTACCCCACCTCCTTTCCCTTTCTGTCTATCCCTCCTAAATATTGAATATCCCTGGATGTTCAGCTCCCAGCCTTGGTCACCCTGGAGCCATGTCTCCGTGATCCCAACTATATCATAGTCATTAATAGCTATCTGCACATTCAACTCATCCACCTTATTACGAATGCTCCTCGCATTGAGACACAAAGCCTTCAGGCTTGTTTTTACAACACTCTTACCCCTTATACTATTATGCTGAAAAGTGGCCCTTTTTGATTTTTGCCCTGGATTTGCCGGCCTGCCACTTTTACTTTTCACCTTGCTACCTATTGCTTCTACCCTCATTTTACACCCCTCTGTCTCTACGCTCACACATTTAAGAAACCCTTTCCCTTTAACTCCATCCTCCACTATCCCATTCGACACCCCACCCCCCTTATTCAGTTTAAAACCACCAGTGTAGCAGTGGCAAACCTGCCTGCCAGAATGCTGGTGCCACACCTGTTAAGATGCAATCCGTCCCTTTTGTACAGTTCCCCCTTACCCCAAAACAGATCCCAGTGATCTAAGAATATAAATACCTGCCCCGTGCACCAGTTCCTCAGCCACACGTTCCGGTCCCGTATCTCCCTGTTCCTGCTCTCGCCAGCACGAGGAACTGGAAGCAAACCGGAGATAACAACCCTGCCTTAGGCCTTTTTGGTTTTGGCTCAACAGCCCTATTCGCATCGCAAGCCAGTCCGCCGCTCAGTGTAAACACGTCTTCTGTCCCGACAGCTTCTAAGTGGGTGAACCTGTTCACAAGAGTTACAACACCCGGGGACGTTGGCATTCCATGCTTCCCTCCATTTCTCACTGTCTCCCACCTTCTCTCTTCCAGTACCTTAGGTGTAACAATCGTACTGTAGGACTTGTCGAGGAACGACTCCGTTTCTCGGACGAACCGGAGGTCATCCGCTTGCTTCTCCAGTTCCCCAACACGGTCCTTCAGGAGCTCTACCTGGATGCACTTCTCGCATTTGTAGCAGCCAGAGGCACCAGCGGTGTCCTTGACCTCCCACATACTGCAAGCATCGCACTGAATCAGCTTGCCTGACATCTCCTTCTTTCGTCTCTACCTCTCAAGCGTATTGCGTGGTCTCCTCTCCTCAGCCTCCTCGCCGAAGACTCTCGAGCCAAAGACTCTCACTTTTCTCACAGGGCACATCCCTCACAAGGCCGCTCACTCAAGTGCAAAGTGTATAGAAATAGTCCACCCAGACCATAAACAAGTGGTTTTGGCACCGTTTTCAAAGTCCAAGTTGCTTTAGGTGCAGCTGGTCATGAAGGCCCGTTGTCCTGGCGACGTTGCAGGGTGGGCCTGGCCAAGGGAAGGTGTAGGAGTCCTCCACCGCTGCTCCACCACTCTGTGCCGCTGTGGGCCACCTCCATTCCGTGCACTCCGTCTCCTGTTGCAAAGCTGCAATTTTCTTGTAGCTCGTCCCAATTTAGTTCACGGTCTTCCCTGCTCACACCTCCCCTTGATCAACGAAGACCAAAGGAGCAGCTTTACTAGAAACATAGAAAATCGGTGCCGGAGTAGGTCATTCAGCCATTCGAGCCAGCACCGCCATTCAATATGATCACGGCTGATCATCTAAAATCATTACTGCTTGCTCCCCATATTCCTTAATTCCGTTAGCCCTAAGAGATAAACTCTCTCTTGAAAACATCCAGTGAATTGGCCTCCACTGCCTTCTGTGGCAGAGAATTCCACAGATTCACAACTCTCTGGGTGAAAGGTTTTTTCCTCAACTCAGTCCTAAAAGGCCTACCCCTTATAGACCTTCAGCCCAGAGACATTAGGTTAGACGAACTAGGTACCAATGTCTGACCGTGGGAGTGTGTAGGGGGTCACCTGAAATGAACAGAAATGGGTGTCTGCCGGGTACCACCCGCTGAGTGTTGACCTGGGGGATCCTCCAGGGGGCCAAAAAATGGATGCTAAATAGATGAGTGAGGTACCACTTAAATCCACTACCATGGTGTGCTCACTGCCACGCCTATATCAGCAACACTAATGGCAGACATTTTTCCCGCTGCAAAAGGCCCGCCAGACCCCCCACACAGGGTTTAAAAAATGGGCTAGCATATAGACGAGCAAGGTACCACTCACAAATAATGCTGAATGAACAAGTTGAGTTCATAGAGTACAAAATGGTTTACGCCAGACAAATAGTCCGCTGCACTACAGGTACCAGACACCCCAAACATGGACACCCTAGACCCTGCTGTCCAACTAGGCTAGCCTAGATATTGTGGGTACCAGTTAAAACCAAGTTTAAATGATCTATCACACCTTGGGGAATATAAATGGACCTATGACAGAACAATTATCTGCTGCATTGGGCCTATCACACTCCCTAAATGGGCCTTTGGGCCAATCTAGGTTAGCCTAGATATTAAAGGTACCGGCTAAAATCAGGTTGAGATGATCAATCACAGCCTCGGAAATACAAAATGACCCATGTCAGAATAATAACCCATTTCCACAACAACCCATTTCAATGAGAAAAGAGGGACAAGAGGCTAATAGTCAGTATAAACTGTTAGAGTGTCCTGTTTGGCTTTCTATATATTTGGCCATGTGGCTGAATGCGTTGACAAACTCTCCTTAGCTGCAGCCAAACAATACATCAACATCGCATTGGATGGAAGTTTTTGCAGTAAAGAATCACTGTTTACGTCTGTTTGAGGTAAGTTGTTTTACTTTGCTACAAAATTATAGTTTGCTGTTATAATGCCGGGATATCATGCATGATTCAGTTATAGTGTTCAGTTGATAATTTACATTAAAACCAATGCCATGGGGCAATGCCAAGCCCAGAGCACATGTCCTGAGAGAGATACAATGACTGACACGTGGTTAGGATCAAGTATCAGCAAGTGCATATAAAAACCCTGTGGTATTTGTGCAATAAACATTGCTATTTAGGTCTAAGCACAATTTTTTTTTTATTTTTTTTAATACATTTTATTAGAGGCATCTGCATAACATAATCCAAACCGGTACAGACTTTGTTTAGCCGTTACATATTAAGTATCCAGGTTTCCAGGTACCCAGTTACCAAAGTAGCTGGGATCTTCCTTTATCAGTTACCTATTAACATTGCCTCTAATTATTTATTCATATTTATAGATAGAAAAAAAGAAAGAAAGAAAGAAATTAGAAAAATAGAATAAATTATCAATAATACAACATAAACTATCAATAATACAACAGGTCTAAGTACAATTTAAGGTGGAATATTATGTTATTTGATGGTGATTTATCTTAAATAGGGATGGACGTTAATTTGATAAGCTTGCAGAGTCATCTCCCGTCTTTAAGAAAAACTACGGAAAGCCGTATCAGACATCCTATAGTATGGACATAATTGCAATATCAGTCATGATGCAGTGAGTGTATGCTTAAAATATTAAACTCAATAATGTTGTTTATTGTCAGGCTCAATTTGTGCCATTCTGGGATGTTTCATCTGTGGCATGGTCAGCAAATAGTTTGAAGATACTTGTTCTGTACTTTAGATTCATTACATTCAGTCTCGTGTTTAAAATTGTAAGTATGAATTTTGGAACATTTGCAATATTTACTTACCTTATATCACAGATCAAGAAGATAGCAGTAGGCTCCCCTTGGTCATGACTGACCATGGGTGATGTACGTGATGTAGCAATACTGCTAAACGAAGGAGCGTTTCGAATGTGGGAGGAGATGAGGAGGTGGAAAAGGGAAATGAGGTGCAGATTCCTTTCTCGGGCGGCACGGTGGCACAGCGGGTAGATCTGCTGCCTCACAGCACCAGAGGCCTGGGTTGGACCCTGACTCTGGGGGCTGTAACCGTGGAGTTGGCATGTTCTCCCTGTGACCGCATGGCTTTCCTCCGGGTTCATCCCACATTCCAACAACGAGCAGGTTTGTAGGTTAATTGGCTTCTGTAAATTCCCCAAATGTGTAGATAATGTGAAAGTGGGATGACATCGAACGATCGGTGGTCTCCATGGTATCGATGGGCCGAATGGCCTGTTTCCATGCTGTGTCTCTAGACCTAAGGCCCCATCCTCACCCCCTGCTTCCAACCAGAGATGACACCCCTGGTCACCCTCATGCTCCTAGTAATCTCATGGAACATCATTGGCTTCTAACTAATTTTCCCTTCCAAGGAAATTTCATGCCTCCTTTTTTAACCTGACTACTCTTCTCTAGCCTCTCCTTCCTCAAGCTCACTGGACCGCTGTTGCCCAAGGCTTTGGAGATACAGTGCAGAAACAGGCTCTTCGGCCCACCGAGTCCGTGACGACCAGCATCCCCGTACACCAGCACTATCCAACACACACTAGGAACAATTTACAATTTTACCAAAGCCAATTAACCTACAAACCTGTATGTCTGTCGTGTGGGAAACCTATTGCATCTGGAGTTCCCACTGTGGGCTCCTGTGCATCGGCGAGACCAAGCGTAGACTCGGTGACCATCTACATAAGTTCTAGGAGCAGAATTAGGCCATTCGGTCCATCAAGTCTCCGCCATTCCATCAAGTCTGATCTATGTTTTTTGCTGAAGCGGCACGGTGGCGCAGCGGTAGAGTTGCTGCCTCACAGTGCCAGAGACCCGGGTTCGATCCTGACCACGGGTGCTCTCTGTACGGAGTTTGTACGTTCTCCCCGTGACCTGTGTGGGTTTTCTCCGGTTGCTCCAGTTTCCTCCCACACTCCAAAGACGTACAGGTTGTAGGTTAATTGGCTTCAGTAAAAATGTAAATTGTCCCTAATATGTGTGCAGGATAGTGTTAGTGCGCTGGGACCGCTTGTCCGCATGGACTCGGTGGGCCGAAGGGCCTGTTTCGGTGCTGTATCTCTAAATTGAATTAAACTAAATGTATGCTTGGTCTGCCAAGGCCTACTGGATCTCTGGTTACTAATTGATTTAACTCCCCTCCCCATTCCCACACTGACCTTTCTGCCCTGGGCCTCCCCCATTGCCACAGTGAGAGCACAAGCAAACTGGAGGAAGAGCACCTCATATTCCACTTGTGTAACTTACAAAAGTAATGGTACGAACAATGACTTGTCCTACTTTAGGTAACTCTATGAATCCTCCCCCACCCCCACGCAACCTACACCACTTTCTTCCCCCCTTCCCCCTCTCCTGTGCCTCAGACTCCCACTAATCTCCCTGTGTCTCCCTCCCACTCTCCACTGCACAGAAAGCTACTAGGACTTTGAAAATGGAGCCAAAACCTGGCGAACTCTGGTGTATGGTCTCAGTGGACTATTTCTGTACACTTTGTACTTAAATATAGTAATACTTTGCTGGGCTGTATGCAAAATTAGAATCTCACTGCACCTCATGTATGCAAAAATCTAATTTCACTGCAACACGTGAAAATACCACTGAAGTAGGGTAAACATTATTATCAGCGCTAAAGGCTGGAGTGCAGGTTTTGGACTTTAGACTTGAAAGTTTTTGAGCTGACACTGTTCACCGTAGAGTGGACCAAGAATACGACTTAGCCTCCAGCATTGACGCGGAATGATGCACCAAAGTTGTTGCATTTTATTACTGCTTTATTTATTATTTTAATGCTTTAGCTCTGATATTACAGCATGTTGTACAATATTGATCAGAAACGGTGGCGCAGCGGTAGAGTTACTGACTTACAGTGCCAGAGACCCGGGTTCGATCCCGATTACTGGTGCTGTCTGGAAGGAGTTATGCCCCTGTCCCACTTAGGAAACCTGAACGGAAACCTCTAGAGACTTTGCGACCCACCCAAGGTTTCCGTGCGGTTCCCGCAGGTTGCTGGTGGTTGCCGGAGGTTGCAGGTAGTGGGAGCAGATCGGGAGACTGACAAAAAACTCCGGGAACCGCACGGAAACATTGTAATCATGTATTGTCTTTCCGCTGACTGGTTACCACGCAACAAAAGCTTTTCAATGCGCCTCGGTACACGTGACAATAAACTAAACTGAACTAATCTCCCCTTTGCTCTATCTATTGTACTTGAGTTTAACGTCTGTACTTATGTACAGTATTCTCTGGTCTGTTTGGATAGGAAGCAAAACAAAGCTTTTCAGTGTATCTTAGTACACGTGACAACAATAAACTTAATCCTTATCCTTTTACCCCAGAATTTAGTGGACAAACAATTAACGTCCAGGTGAATTTGTGACCATTGGGTAACGGGCTGGGAAATCACTGCTGGTGCCTCTATTCTGGCCATCGTATCGGACGCACGTGAAATGGCGTCACATCCTCCACAACGCAGCTCTGATCCACCTCTGGTTGAATGTGATGGTTTGTTGAGAGATGGGATCACCGTAGATCAGTCAGAGAAACGGGCACCAAACCTGCAGAAGTTCATCAACAAAATGTCAATTCAAGTGTCTCCATTAAGGCACCGCACACAAGCTTGGTCAGACTCTGTAATAATCATGGCATCCAACTCCACAACGCCCTGAAAGTGGCCGCACAAGTAGATCGAGTGGTGAAGAAGGCGTACGGTAAGATGAGGAAGGAAAGTGCAGATGCTGGTTTACACCGAGGATAGACACAAAAGTCTGGGGAGACTCAGCGGGTCAGGCAGCATCTCTGGAGAGAAGGAATAGGCGACGTTTGGGGTCTGAAGAAGGGTCTTGGTCCTGAAATGTCACCTATTCCTTTTCTCTAGGGATGCTGCCTGACCCACTGAATTACTCCAGTTTTTTGTGTCCGTCACCGTATACTATGCTTGCCTTCATAGGTCCATGTATTGAGTATGTCATAGAGTCACGATGCAGCTTTATTGGACTTTGGTTATTTGGAGTTAATTTGGAGTATCACATGTAGTTCAGGGCGCCCCATTGCTGTAAGGATGTGGAGGCTTTGGAAAGGGTGCAGAGGAGGTTCCTGGACTAGAGGGTATTAGCTACAGGAGTTGTGCGGGGCATGTTTTTTTTACACAGAGGGCTGTGTGCGCCCGGAACTTGCTGCCGTGAGTGGTGGTTGAGGCACGATTGTGGCATTTGACAGACTTTTGGATTGGCCGATGGATATACAGGGAATGGAGACAGATAGGATTTGGTCTTGGCATCGTGTTCTGCACAGACACCGTGGGCCGAAGGGCCTGTTCCTGCGCTGTACTGTGTTACGTTCTATGTTCTAGTGAGGAATGGTTGAGGAAGGACCTTTCTCGCCCTTACCTCCTGGTCCTGGTATCTCCAGCCTAACTAGAAGGGCGCAATTCACGAAGAGCGCTGAGATATTCTTCGTTGCCACGATCAAACTGCAAGACCTTTTCATAGCATTCAACAGCTTCAGAATTTTTCCCGGCTTCTCGGAGAAGAAACCCCAGGATACCCCAGGCTCTGCTGTTGTACGGGTTCCTGTTAATTTGCCTTCTTGCAATCTGCTCCAACTTAGTGCAACAAATTTTCCAATATTTCTTTCCGCGCTGGATTTTAAGGCCTTCCATAAAATGGTGGATGGCGTTTGATTCAGATTTGGTGTGATACGGTTCATATAATCCAAGCTGTATCTCTATTGCCTGCTTATTATCTGGAGTGACATCCTCTAATCTCCGGAGGTCGTTGTATATCTTCACCGCCCTGTCTGATTCACCATTCATTAAGCAGATCCCGGCAAAATCATAAAATCATTACTGCCTGCTCCACATATCCCTTGATTCTGTTAGCCCTAAGAACTAAATCTGACTCTTTCTTGAAAACATCCCGTGAATTGGCCTCCACTGCGTTCTGTGGCAGAGAACTCCACAGATTCACAACTCACTGGGTGAAAGGTTTTTTCCTCATCTCAGTCCTAAAAGGCCTACCCCTTATAGACCTTCAGCCCAGAGACATTAGGTTAGACGATCTAGGTACCAATGTCTGACCATTGGAGTGTGTAGGGGGTCACCTGAAATGAACGGAATTGGGTGTCTGCCGGGTACCACCCGCTGAGTGTTGACCTGGGGGACCCCCCAAGGGGCCAAAAATTGGGTGCTAAATAGATGAGTGAGGTACCACTTAAATCCACTACTATGGTGTGCTCACTGCCACGCCTATGCCAACAACACAAACAGCAGACATTTTTCTCGCTGCAAAAGGCCCGCCAGACCCCCCACACCCAGGATAGATGAGGTGAGGTTTTGCGTGAAAAAATTACCAAGGCAACTTGCACAAGTGTTGGTGCATTAATCATTTACATTTTCTTGCAAAAGCTGAAATCATTTTCTATTTTTGCCATAAGAAACTTTTCATTTTTTGTACAGGTGTCCTCTAACCTCAAATACAGTTATCATGGTGACCTTGAGGTTTTAATCTTTCAGTAATGTTAGAAAACTGGAACCTTTATTATAGTTTAACAGCGTTTCACACAAATATGTTTAAAGAACATCTTATTGGGCATCTTCCAACTATTGTTACACAATTTGGAGTTAATATCTTTTGAATTTAAAGGTTTAATGTAACATAACAAATACATTTTCCTTAGGGGTAGGGTTAACATTTGAGTCTGTTCTTCTTAAATGAATCATTTCTTATACAAGTACATTAATAATACACTTTAAAAATACATTGGTCCATATACAAATGAGCTTGGGACCAAAATGTCAATTTTGGACGACATGTTTGCCATTGGGCTAAATGTTTGTTTTAAATGATCAATCACACCTTGAGGAATACAAAATGACCGATGCCAGACCAATTATCTGCTGCCTTGTGCCTATCAGACCCGCCCCCCCACCCCAAGTTGGGAAATCAGGGGACTATTTGGGGAGTCTGGTAAGACCAAGGCAATGGATTATTATTCTGGCATGGGTGATTTTGTATTTCCTAGTCTGTGATCATCTAAACCTGGTTTTAGCCGATACCTTTAATATCAAGGCTAGACTAGATGGGCCCAAGGGCCCATTTAAGGGGTCTAGTAGACTCAAGGCAGTGGATAATTGTTCCATTCTACTGTACCATTCTACTGGGTTTTTTTTAATTGCTGTTTTCATCCTTTTTCCATTCCTCCCACAATATGTAAAATGTAAAAGAATATGTGATTCTGTTCCATTCTGTGTGTAGTTTGCTGTTTGTTTGTTTGTTTGTTTTTTGCACAAAGTCCGCGAGCATTACCACTTTTCATTTCACTGCACATCTCGTATGTGTATGTGACGAATAAACCTTGACTTGACTTCTGTTATAGGTCATTTTATATTCCCCAAGGTGTGGTAGATCATTTAAACTTTGTTTCAACTGGTACCCATAATATCTAGGTTAGCCTAGTTGGACATCAGGGTCTAGGGTGTCCATTTTTGGGGCGTCTGGTACCTGTAGTGAAGCGGACTATTTGTCTGGCGTAACCCATTTTGTACTCTATGAACTCAACTTGTTCATTTGGCATTATTTGTGAGTGGTACATTGCTCGTCTATATGCTAGCCCATTTTTTAGGCCCTTTGTGGGGGGTCTGGCGGGCCTTTTGCAACAGGAAAAATGTCTGCCATTGGTGTTGTTGATATAGGCGTGGCAGTGAGCACACCATGGTAGTATATTTAAGTGGTACCTCACTCATCTATTCGCACCCATTTTTTGGCCCCTTGGGGGGTCCCCCAGGTCTACACGCAGCGGGTGGTGCCCGGCAGACTCCCAATTCCGTTCATTTCAGGTGACCCCCAACCAGGGCCGGTTTTAAGCCGATTTGACCGATTGCTCCCAATTGGGCCCCGCGCCTAGGGGGGCCCCACACTAATGTTCCGTACTTCGTATGGAAATACGAATTCTCTTTGTTAACTAAAGTTTTTTTTTAATTCGCCATCCGGATTTTTTTTTTAAACGAACATGTATAACCAAAGATCTTCCAGCAGAGCTCCACTATAGGATCTTTGTGTATAACAACCGCTGCACGGCCATCAGACACAAACGATGTGTTAACTAGTACTGTTAGCACTTCTTATCAGCAAGTACTGAACTCGTTGTTATACAATCATGTCATCAATGCATCCATCCGCCTTCCTCAGTAAATGTTATTGTGTTTTGAACAAGTATTAATAACGTCGTGTTCCTTTGAATAAAATTCACGCGGCGTCATTAATACTTGTTTAAAACACAATTACATGTAGATGTAATGTAGATCGATGACACGTTGAGAATTTCTTTAAACTCACCATCATGAGTGAGGGCCCCGGAGGGGCTTCTTCCTGGTGTGCAGGTTAGTCATTCACCTACCGACCCACGTTGTGTCTCTTTGTGTTTTGCTCTCTCCCTCCCTCTCTCTCTCTCCCGCTCCCCATCTCGTCTCTCTCTAGCTCTCTCACACTGTCGCCTCGGCATTCCCGGAATCATTGACGTTTTGCGGTAGACAAAAATGCTGGAGAAACCCAGCGGGTGAGGCAGTCGCCTGGCCCGCTGAGTTCCTCCAGCACTCTGTGTTTTTTGTTTGGCTCTGAAGTTGAAGGTGGCTCAACGGGACGCGCAAGGGCTCTGGGGAGAGGGTTGCGTTTCTGGTCGAGATCTTTCTTCAGACAATCACAACTAATCTCACCGACGAGAGTTCAGTTTAGTCTGAAGAAGGGTCTTCTCTCTAAAGTCGCTGCGCTGCCTGTCCTGCAGAGTTACTCCAGCTTTATGTCTATCTTCAATTTCAGAGAAATACAATTTCTCACGGGGGGCTTATAACGTCTCTAAACCCCTCTGGGACCCTCTGAACACCTCTAAAACTCCTCTAGCCCCCCTATTTCCCTCTATTCCCCTCTAAACAATTGTAAACACACCTGAACCCATCTGAAGCCCGGTTTCGGCCCGAAACGTCGCCTATTTCCTTCGCTCCATAGATGCTGCTGCGCCCGCTGAGTTTCCCCAGCAATTTTGTGTACCTTTGAAGCCCTCTAAACATCTCTAAACCGTTTAAACCCCTCTAAACTAGGAGGCTGCAAGGTGACTTTGATATGCTAGGTGAGTGGGCAAATGCATGGGAGATGCAGTATAATGTGGATAAATGTGAGGTTATCCACTTTGGTGGCAAAAACAGGAAAGTAGACTATTATCTGAATTGTGGCCGATTAGGAAAAGGGGAGATGCAACGAGATGCAACGAAAAATGCTCACGGCAGACCAAACGTGTTAAACAGAAATTGGTCAGATATTGAGCTTTACACAGTGAGAAATCATGTGAAATAAGCACTGAATTTAATTTTAAATGAATGTACCTGCATGTTATACTGTTTAGTTTGGAGATACCACCAGATAGTCTGGTTGATACAACCAGATTAGTTTGGAGATACAACCAGATTAGTTTGGAGATACAACCAGATTAGTTTGGAGATACAACCAGATTAGTTTGGAGATACAACCAGATAGTCCACTGAGTTCGCCAGCGATTTTTGTTACAGATTTGACAAATTTATTTGGCGGCCAATCAAACGCTGTCTCTAAGGGGGTTGCATCCAATCACCAACCAGCTTGCCTTAAAATTCCCGAAACTACACGAAATATAAACATACATACATTTTTACTTTTCTAGAGTAGGGGCCCCGCCATCAGTTTTCTAATTGGGCCCTGCAATTCCTAGCACCGGCCCTGCCCCCAACACACTCCCATGGTCAGACATTGGTACCTAGTTCGTCTAACTAATGTCTCTGGGCTGAAGGTCTATTATTCTTAAACTGTGACCTCTGGTTCTGGACTCCCCGAAACATCGATCAAACAATTTTCCTCCATCTAGCCTTTCCAATCCCTTAAGAATCTTATATGTTTCTATAAGATAACCTCTCATCCTTCTAAATTCCAGTGAATATAAGCCCAGTCGACCTGTTCTTTCATCATATGTCAGTCCCGCCATCTTGGGAATTAACCTGGTGAACCAACGCTGCACTCCCTCAATTTATCAATACTGCTAAACGAAGGAGCGTTTCGAATGTGGGAAGAGATGAGGAGGTGGAAAAGGGAAATACTTAGGGTGCAGATTCCTCTCTCGGGCGGCACGGTGGCACAGCGGGTAGATCTGCTGCCTCACAGCACCAGAGGCCTGGGTTCGACCCTGACTCTGGGGGCTGTAACCGTCGCATGTTCTCCCTGTGACCGCATGGCTTTCCTCCGGGTTCATCCCACATTCCAACAACAAGCAGGTTTGTAGGTTAATTGGCTTCTGTAAATTCCCCAACTGTGTAGATAATGTGAAAGTGGGATGACATCGAACGATCGGTGGTCTCCATGGTATCGATGGGCCGAAGGGCCTGTTTCCAGGCTGTGTCTCTAGACCTAAGGCCCCATCCTCACCCCCTGCTTCCAACCAGAGATGACTCCCCTGGTCACCCTCATGCTCCTAGTAATCTCATGGAACATCATTGGCTTCTAACTAATTTTTCCTTCCAAGGAAATCTCATGTTCCTTTTTTAACCTAAATACTCTTCTCTAGCCTCTCCTTCCTCAAGCTGCTCACTGGACCGCTGTTGCCCATGACTTTGGAGATACAGTGCAGAAACAGGCTCTTCGGCCCACCGAGTCCGTGACGACCAGCATCCCCGTACACCAGCACTATCCAACACACACTAGGAACAATTTACAATTTTACCAAAGCCAATTAACCTACAAACCTGTATGTCTGTCGTGTGGGAAACCTATTGCATCTGGAGTTCCCACTGTGGGCTCCTGTGCATCGGCGAGACCAAGCGTAGACTCGGTGACCATCTACATAAGTTCTAGGAGCAGAATTAGGCCATTCGGCCCATCAAGTCTCCGCCATTCCATCAAGTCTGATCTATGTTTTATGCTGAAGCGGCACGGTGGCGCAGCGGTAGAGTTGCTGCCTCACAGCGCCAGAGACCCGGGTTCGATCCTGACCACGGGTGCTCTCTGTACGGAGTTTGTACGTTCTCCCCGTGACCTGTGTGGGTTTTCTCCGGTTGCTCCAGTTTCCTCCCACACTCCAAAGACGTACAGGTTGTAGGTTAATTGGCTTCAGTAAAAATGTAAATTGTCCCTAATATGTGTGCAGGATAGTGTTAGCGCGCTGGGACCGCTTGTCCGCGTGGACTCGGTGGGCCGAAGGGCCTGTTTCGGTGCTGTATCTCTAAACTGAATTAAACTAAATGTATGCTTGGTCTGCCAAGGCCTACTGGATCTCTGGTTACTAATTGATTTAACTCCCCTCCCCATTCCCACGCTGACCTTTCTGCCCTGGGCCTCCCCCATTGCCACAGTGAGAGCACAAGCAAACTGGAGGAAGAGCACCTCATATTCCACTTGGGTAGCTTACAAAAGTAATGGTACGAACAATGACTTGTCCAATTTTAGGTAACGCTATGAATCCTCCCCCATCTCCACCACTTTCTTCCCCCCTTCCCCCTCTCCTGTGCCACACCGACTCCCACCAATCTCCCTGTGTCTCCCTCCCACTCTCCACTGCACAGAAAGCTACTAGGACTTTGAAAATGGAGCCCAAACCTGGCGAACTCTGGTGTATGGTCTCAGTGGACTATTTCTGTACACTTTGTACTTAAATATAGTAATACTTTGCTGGGCTGTATGCAAAATTAGAATCTCACTACACCTCATGTAAACAAAAATCGAATTTCACTGCAACTCGTGAAAATAAAGGACCACTGAAGTAGGGTAAACATTATTATCAGCGCTAAAGGCTGGAGTGCAGGTTTTGGACTTTAGACTTGAAAGTTTTTGAGCTGACACTGTTCACCGTAGAGTGGACCAAGAATATGACTTAGCCTCCAGCATTGACGCGGAATGATGCACCAAAGTTGTTGCATTTTATTACTGCTTTATTTATTATTTTAATGCTTTAGCTCTGATATTACAGCATGTTGTACAATATTGATCAGAAACGGTGGCGCAGCGGTAGAGTTGCTGACTTACAGTGCCAGAGACCCGGGTTCGGTCCCGATTACTGGTGCTGTCTGGAAGGAGTTATGCCCCTGTCCCACTTAGGACACCTGAACGGAAACCTCTAGAGACTTTGCGCCCCACCCAATGTTTCCGTGCGGTTCCCGCAGGTTGCTGGTGGTTGCCGGAGGTTGCAGGTAGTGGGAGCAGATCGGGAAACTGACAAAAATCTCCGGGAACCGCACGGAAACCTTGGGTGGGGTGCAAAGTCTCCAGAGGTTTCCGTTCAGGTTTCCTAAGTGGGACAGGGGCATTAGTACGTTCTCCCCGCAACAGCGTGGGTTTTCTCCGGGTGCACTGGTCTCCTCCCACACTCTAAAGACTTACAGGTTTGTAGGTTAATTGGCTTAGTATAAATGTAAATAGTCCCCAGTTTGTGTAAATACCGTTAGTGTGCGGGGATTGCTGGTCGGCTCGGACTCGGTCGGCCGAAGGACCTGTTTCTGCTCTGTATCGCTAAACTAAACTAAAAATATTGACCAGAAAAAGGTGCCCAAATGGTCATAAAGCATTAAACGGAAATTAAAATAACATATTGCATATGTTGGAACTCTTAAATGCAGGAGTGTATCCTGCAAACTAAATCAAATGGCACCTCATCTATGGTGCTTCTTACACAACAATTAGTTCTCACCCCATCTTTTATAGTTTTGCACTCTGTATTTTACACTTTGTGTAGAAAGATGGTGTCGAACCCAGGCGATTATTTGCGTGCTAACCACAGAAGCAGATCTACAATCTCATATTACCATCTCTAGTCCTGTAGCAACATTTCTTACACTGTGGACACCTCAATTGTAATCATGTATTGTCTTTCCGCTGACTGGTTAGCACGCAACAAAAGCTTTTCAATGCACCTCGGTACACGTGACAATAAACTAAACTGAACTAATCTCCCCTTTGCTCTATCTATTGTACTTGAGTTTAGCGTCTGTACTTATGTACAATATTCTCTGGTCTGTTTGGATAGGAAGCAAAACAAAGCTTTTCAGTGTATCTTAGTACACGTGACAACAATAAACTTAATCCTTATCCTTTTACCCCAGAATTTAGTGGACAAACAATTAACGTCCAGGTGAATTTGTGACCATTGAGTAACGGGCTGGGAAATCACTGCTGGTGCCTCTATTCTGACCATCGCAACGGACGCACGTGAAATGGCGTCACATCCTCCACAACGCAGCTCTGATCCACCACATGGGTTTTCTCCAGATATTCCGGTTTCTCCCACATCTGAAAGTGTAGGTTTGTAGTTTAATTGTCTTCTGTAAATTGTCCCTGGCATGTAGGATAGAACTGGCGTATGGTAGATTGCTGGTCAGTGTGGACTTGGTAGGCCGAAGGGCCTTTTTCCATATATCTTAATTTAATTGAACCATTTACTTGGTTGAATACCCCCCCCCCCCCCCCCCCCCTCCCCCCCCCCCCCCTCCCACACCTCCCCCCCCCCCCCCCCCCCCCCCCCCCCTCGGTCACTGCACTCCCTCGGGCTTGATCATTGCACTCCCTCGCAATTTCTCACTCTCAACTCTCACCCAATGTTGGCAGCCCAGCATTATTATCATCATTATTATTAATATTATTATTCCTAATATTAACTCTTGAGATGTGGTTATAATTTGTACGTGTTGGGATGAAAAATTGAAGTGAATGTTTGCCCGCACTTGTCTGTAAATCCAACATCACTGGTTTGGGATTTGAATCAAAGTTTTTCAGTTTCACAACTAGGCTGCACAGGTGATAGGTAAGACTTGATTGTTCCTGTTTCCAGTTTCAGTTTCATTTCCACTTTCAGGGAGTGAACTATTTGGACTCAGCCCATCCAGTGGACTATAAAAACACCGCCCACTGTCTCTGGTCCAGCCAGTTCTCGGGAGGAAGACAGATTCCTGAACAGCAGCATGAGGTAAGGGACATCTTCACTTTGCACAGTGATATCAGAGATCAGGACCTTCTCAGGCACTGACGCTGACATTAGGTGGATGAGTAGAGAAGCTTAGTTTTTAGTCTTTAGAGATACAGCGCGGAAACGGCACCTCCGGCTCACCTAGTCCGCCCCGACCAGCGATCCCCGCACATTAACTAGCAATGTCACAAAATTATGAGATTTAAAAAATCAAGTCTGCAATTTATCCCATCAGATAAAGCATAAAAAGAAGTTTAATTTGACACCTAATTCACTTTCATATCTTCAGCATTAAAAAAGATATTGCCATTTTCATACTTGGAAATTAACATCTTGTTCCCTATTGCTTTTCCATTGACAACACAAAAGCTGTGATCGAGGACAGTCAAAAGCCCATAACCTTCCTTAAAAATTAAGAGAACTGAATGAAATTTTCGGTTATTATAGATTGAAGCATTCTGAAACAAATATAAAACATCTTACTTGGATGACCTGAAATTAAAGCATCTAATTAGTTAATTACCTAATTGTAGCTAATTACAAAATTGACCGTTGTGACGGAAATAGTAAAAACACCCAGACTGCCTTGAAAATTCAAAAATGTGATATTCTCAAGATCAGAACTTTAATATTATTGTATTATGCGCTGTAAGTCCGTAACAGATAGGTAAATAAATTACAATTTCTAGCAATAGACCAACACTTTATGGAGAAGATCGGTTGCTAGCTGGTACATTGGCATATCATAATCAGTAGCATCATCATACTCCTCAGATTGTAACCAATAAGCAACTCTGTACATCTTGTTTTTCCTCAACTTTTCAATTTTGGCATTGTAAACTACAAGTTTTTGCTGTTCAAACCACGCATGACATGCCTTTCTGCCCACTACTTTCCCATTAAGAATGGTCTGTAGATTCCATTTCTTAGGAAAAGGATATATTTTTTTAAATAGCCTAAGTATCCAAATAACAAACTAATCCCAATTCACACGAGAATTCACAATATAACATGATTTTAAAATCTCACTGTCATGAATTCATATGTCAGATGGAAGGAATTTGATGTTTAATTCCCATAAATTAATCTAGAAACATCCACTCAATATAATCAACATTTTAATTTTTTTGCACAATCCATGGGACTAAAACTGATATTTAGTATAAAAATATTGAATATGGGTGGACTATAACACAAAATATAGACGATTTAGATGCTCTTATGAGATGATTGTCCAAGAAAAAGAGCATTTAAATCATCTTGCGAGTGGGTTTTTCTGGAACGCGATCGATTGGAAAGTTGGGGTTGCGGTGAATTTGAACTCCATATCGGCAGGAAAAACACTGCCGGTTCGTATGGTGCCCAAATCACATTTTCGCAACGTAAAATCAGATTAAAGCCATCCCAAGAAGCAAGTTTATATGTAAAAGAAACGAGTTACCCTTTGTTTTGCCCCTTTCTTGCGATCCGTCACATTGTAGGCGTTGAGGGCGTTAGAAGTCGCTTTCTATTTAAATTAAATTATTAAATTGTCTCGCGATTAAAAAAATAAAATCGGGAATGGAAGTCGGATCGATTATTCTTCAGCAGCTGGCAGCCCGAGGAAGTCTGCCGCCGCCATTCAATGTGATCATGGCTGATCATCCACAATCATTATCCCGTTCCTGCCATCTCCCCCGACTCCGCTATCTTTCAGAACCCTATCTAGCTCTCTCTTGAAAGTATCCAGAGAACCGGGCTACACAGCCCGCCGAGGCAGAGAAATGTTTCTATAAGATACCCTCTCATCCTTCTAAATTCTAGTGAATACAAGCCCAGTTGACCCATTCTTTCATCATATGTCAGTCCCGTCATCCCGGGGATTAACCTGGTGAACCGACGCTGCACTCCTGTCACTGTTTTCCAAATGTGCTGTTATAACATTTTTAATCATCAACTCCAGCATGTTGGCCAGTTGGAGGCCACACCTTGTGTATTGTGTGCAATTTTGGTCTCCTAATTTGAGGAAGGACATTCTTGCTTTTGAGTGAGTGCAGTGTTGGTTCACCAGGTTAATTCCCGGGATGGCGGAACTGGGCTTGTCTTCACTGGAATTTAGAAGGATGAGAGGGCATCTTATAGAAACATATAAGATTATAAAGGGTTTGGACACACTAGAGGCAGGAAACATTTTCCCAATGTTGGTGGAGTCCAGAGCCAGGGGCCACAGTTTAAGAATAAGGGATAAGACATTTAGAACTCAAAGAGAGTTGTGAGTTTGTGGATTTCTCTGCCTCGGTGGGCGGTGTAGCCCGGTTGGAGATGGCAGGAACGGGATAATGATTGTGGATGATCAGCCATGATCACATTGAATGGCGGTGCTGGCTCGAAGGGCCGAATGGCCTTCTGCACCTATTGTCTATTACATTGGTTCCCACCCCCCTGCCCTGTTAGTTTAAACGTGACCTTTCTACACTCTCTTTCCCGTTAACTGCACGCATGCACTTCCACGTTGTTGTCTCCACCCCCCCACTGTATAGTTTAAACCCACCCGTGCAGCACTAGCAAAGCTGCCTGCCAGAATGTCGGTCCCCCTCCAATTAAGGTGCAACCCGTCCCTGTTGTCCAGGTCACCCCTGGCCCAGAAGAGATCCCAGTGATCTAGAAATCTAAATCCCTGCCCCCTGCACCAACTCCTCAGCCACACATTCAGCTCCCCTATCTCCCCGTTCCTTCCCTCACTAGCACGAGGTACTGGAAGCAAAGCAGAGCATCGTCACCTTTTCCTTTTCCCCAGAGATGCTGCCTGAGCCGCTGAGTTACTCCAGCTTTTGGTGTCTGTCTTCGGTTTTAAGCCAGCATACGCTGTTCCTTCCTACACATTAAGGAAGACCTTCTTGAGCAAAAGCTGCTGTATAACCTACAATGTTAATGTTTAGTTTAGTTTAGAGATACAGCGTGGAAACAGGACCTTCGGCCCACCAAGTCCGCGCCGACCAGTGATCCCTGCGCTTTTACACCATCCTACACACACTAGGGACAATTTACAATTATACCAAGCCTGGGCGGCCACGGTGGCACAGCAGTGGGGTTGCTGCCTTACAGTGCTTGAAGCGCCAGAGAACTGGGTTCGATCCCGACTACTGGTGCTGACTGTACGGAGTTTGTTCGTTCTCCTCATGACACGCATGGGTTTTCTACAAGATCTTCGGTTTCCTCCCACACTCCAAAGATGTACAGGTATGTAGGTTAATTGGCTTGGTACATATGTAAATTGACCCTAGTGTGTGTAGGATAGTGTTAGTGTGCGGGGATCGCAACGGGGTCTGTGCAGACTCGGTGGGCCGGAGGGCCTGTTTCCACGTTGTATCTCTAAACTAAACTAAACTAAAGTAACCCAACACCTTCACTCTCTGTCCCTGAAAACTTCAAACAAAGCCAGAAATCTTGGGGTCATTATGGATTCAGATTTAAATTTCGACAGTCACATCAAATCACTAACAAAATTGGCCTACTATCACCTCAAAAACATAGCAAGATTAAGAGGACTGATGTCAGCTCAAGACTTAGAAAAACTTGTACATGCCTTTATTTAATAGTAGGCTAGATTATTGTAACGGTCTCCTTGCAGGTCTTCCAAAAAAAACTGTCAGGCAGCTACAGCTTGTTCAGAACGCTGTTGCTAGAGTTCTAACAAAGACCAAAAAATTTGAACACATTACACCAATTCTTAAATCCTTACATTGGCTCCCTGTATGTCAGATAATTGATTTTAAAATCCTGCTGCTCACCTATAAATCACTACATGGTTTAGGGCCAAAGTATATCACTGACATGCTTCCACTATATAAGCCTTCTAGACCGCTAAGATCTTCTGAAACCAATCTGCTAGTGATTCCCAGAGTAAATACAAAACATGGGAAAGCAGGATTTAGTTCCTATGCAACAAATAGCTGGAATAAACTTTCTGAAGATTTAAGACTTGCCTCAACTTTGACCACTTTTAAAACAAGACTGAAGACTTTTATGTTTACTTTAGCTTTCAGCTAAATCTTAACTACATTGCACTTTTAACTTTTGCACTTTTTATAATGCATTTTTAATTTTGCTTTTCTTTTCTTTTAGTTCTTCTATTTTATTTCATTTTATTATTTCATTTATTGTATGACATGTCTTTATGTGAAGCACTTTGAGTCTGCCTCGTGTATGAAATGTGCTATATAAATAAAGTTGCCTTGCCTTGCCTAAACTAAACAAAACTATCAGCCTACAATTACAAGCCTGCAAGTCTTTGGAGTGTGGGAGGAAACTGGAGATCTCGCATTAAACCTACGCAGGTCACGGGGAGAACGTACAAACTCCGTACAGACAAGCATTGTTATCATTACAGTGTTGTCATTCTTATCCACGATGCACCTAACCCCTCCTTCACTCCTTTATGGCAATCAGTGCTCACGGAAGGCCTCACGAGTCCCGGACATAGGCCCGGAAGTGGGGCAGGCGGTCGACTCAGGCAGAACCCTCGACTGTCCATTGCCGGGGCATGTGAGCGGCCATCTTGGTCAGGTCCAGGGGCAAACCGACATGGAGGTCCCCCTTCCTCCCACCACTGAATAGCCGACCGAACCTCCTCCTCCGTACAGGGAAACCTAAGATCAGGAGGGTGGAGCTGAAATGCAGCTAAAACTTGAGCTTTTTTTGCTTTGTGCTATTCATTCAGCAGAATGTCTATACATGATTACAATCAAGCTGTCCACAATGCACAGATCCAGGATAAAGGGAGTAACGTTTAGTCCAAGGTAAAGTCCGATCATAGATAGACTGAGGTAGCTGGAAGGTCAGGACCTCTCTCTAGTTGGTGATAGGATGGTTCAGTTGCCTGATAACAGCTTGGAAGAAACTGTCCCTGAATCTGGAGGTGTGCGTTTTCACACTTCTGTGCCTCTTGCCCGTTGGGTGAGGGTAGGAGAGGGAGTGACCAGGTTGCGACTCATCCTTGATTATGCCTGACCCACTGAGCTACTCCAGCTTTTTGTGTGTTGTCCTATTGATCACCTTGTGCTCTCTTGCAGTGACACACTGAGGGAGTCCTTGTTGGTGAAGCTCGGCCAGCTTCAGTGCCACTTCACGTGGGGCCCACAGATGGTCATCGTTGACCTGGACGACGTGAAGCAGAAGTTGCAGGATTCGATTATCATCGGCGGGAAGCACCAAGGCGTGCCGCACAACCAGCTGGCTTACATCAACTAACTGCAGGGCAACTGCGAAGAAGCTCTCCGTGACTTAGAGGAGGCGGAGAGACGTCTGAGGGAGATCCATGGGGATGGATTTGAGAGGAGGAGCATCGTCACCCATGGCAACCGGGCCTGGTTGCATTACCACATGGGGCAACTCAGCGAGGCCCAGTCCTACCTCGACAAGCTGGAGGCGAAGTGTGGCCCTCTCACACAGGGCCCGCACGTCACGGCAATGGTGCCCGAGGTGTTGGGGGAGAAGGGGTGGTCTTTGCTGAGCTCCCGCAATCATTACTGTGAGGAGGCGAAGAAATGTTTCGCCAAGACTCTGGAGGAAGATCCCGACAACACGGAGTGGAACATGGGCTACGCCACCGCTCTGTACCGTCTGGAATCGATTTCCGCGATCCCGGAAAACCCCGAAGTGAGTCAGTTGGTGAGACAGCTGAGACGGGTGCTGGAGCTCGATCCGGGTGAATCTGTGGCCAGGGTGATGCTGGCCCTCAGGCTCCAAGAGTTCCAGCAAAAGGCAGAAGCGAATGAATTGGTTGAAGAAGCGTTGCGGACAAGCCCAGATTCTCCATTTATGCTCCGCTATGCAGCAAAGTTTTACAGAATACAGCGCAATGTTGATAAAGCGATAGAGCTGTTGAAGAAAGCCTTAGAATTCACTCCGCGTTCTTCCATCTTGCAGCATCAAATAGGTATCTGTTACAGGGAAAAACTATTGGATCTGCGTAGAAATCAAGGCGCAGACCGATTTTGGAACGGCATTTCAACTGAAGCCATCGAATGTATTTGCAAAGCTGGATTTTGCCAGGATCTGCTTAATGAATGATGAATCAGTTAAAGCGGTGGAGATATACAACAACCTTCGGAGTTTAGAGGATGTTTCTCCAGATGAAAAGCAGGCAATAGAGTTATGGCTTGGAGTATATGAACTGGATCACACCAAATCTGAATCAAACGCCATCCACCATTTTATGGAAGGCCTTAAAATCCAGCACGGCACGAAATATTGGAAAACTTGTTGCACTAAGTTGGAGAAGATTGCAAGAAGGCAAATTAACAGGAACCCGTACAACAGCAGAGCCTGGGGTATCCTGGGGTTTCTTCACCGAGAAGCCGGGGAGAATTCTGAAGCTGTTGAATGCTATGAAAAGGCCTTGCGGTGGGATCGTGGCAACGAAGAATATCTCAGCACTCTTCGTGAATTGCGCCCTTCTACTTAGGCTGGAGATACCAGGACCAGGAGGTAAGGGCGAGAAAGGTCCTTCCTCAACCATTCCTCACTAGAACATAGAACGTAACACAGTACAGCGCAGGAACAGGCCCTTCGGCCCACGGTGTCTGTGCAGAACACGATGCCAAGACCAAATCCTATCTGCCACCATTCCTTGTATATCCATCGGCCCATCCAAAAGTCTGTCAAATGCCACAATCGTGCCTCAACCACCACCCACGGCAGCAAGTTCCGGGCGCACACAGCCCTCTGTGTAAAAAAAACATGCCCCGCACATCATCTGTAGCCAATACCCTCTAGTCCAGGAACCTCCTCTGCACCCTTTCCAAAGCCTCCACATCCTTACAGCAATGGGGCGCCCTGAACTACATGTGATACTCCAAATTAACTCCAAATAACCAAAGTCCGATAAAGAAGCATCATGACTCCCTGACTGATACAAAAGTTAGTGGTTTTGCAGATAGTGAAGATGGTTGTGAAAGATTGCAGCAGGATCTTGATCGATTGGCCAGGTGGGCGGAGGAATGGTTGATGGAATTTAATACAGAGAAGTGTGAAGTGCTGCATTTTGGGACTTCGAACAAGGGCAGGACCTACACAGTAAATGTTAGGCCTCTGGGTAGTGTTGTAGAGCAGAGGGATCTCAGAGTACAGGTGCATGGTTCCTTGAAGGTCGAGTCGCAGGTAGATAAGGTGGTCAAAAACACTTTTGGCACTTTGGCCTTCATTGAAACATAGAAAATAGGTGCAGGAGTAGGCCATTCGGCCCTTTCGAGCCTGTACCGCTATTCAATACGATCATGGCTGATCATCCAACTCGGCATCCTGTACCTGCCTTCTCTCCATACCCCCTGATCCCTTTAGCCACAAGGGCCACATCTAACTCCCTCTTAAATATAGCCAATGAACTGGCCTCAACTACCTTCTGTGGCAGAGAGTTCCAGAGATTCACCACTCTCTGTGTGAAAAATGTTTTTCTCATCAGTCAGAGTATAGAAGTTGGGAGGTCATGTTGCAGTTGTATAAGACGTTGGTGAGACCACATTTAGAATATTGTGTTCAGGTCTGGGCACCAAGTTACAGGATAGATATTGTCAAGCTTGAAAGGGTTCAGAAAAGGTTCACGAGGATGTTGCCAGGACTAGAGGGTGTGAGCTATAGGGAGAGGTTGTGTAGGCTGGGTCTCTACTGCATGGACGCAGGAGGATGAGGAGAGATCTTATCGGGGTATACAAAATCATGAGAGGAATAGATCGGGTAGATGCACAGAGTCGTTTGCCCAGAGTAGGGGAATCGAGGAGCAGGGGACATAGGTTCAAGGTGAAGGGGAAAAGAGTTAATAGGAATCTGAGGGGTAGCTTTTTCACACAAAGGGTGGTGGGTGTATGGAACATGCTGCCAGAGGAATTAGTTGAGGCTGGGACTATCCCATCGTTTACGAAACAGTTAGACAGGTACATGGATAGGACAGGTTTGGAGGGATATGGACCAAGCAGAGGCAAGTGGGACTAGTGTAGCTGGGACATTGTTGGGTGGTGTGGGTGACTTGGGCTGAAGGGCCCCACACTGTATCACTCCATGACTATGAATCTATGACTTATATTCAATGCTTGGACCTATGAAGGCAAGCATAGTATATGGTGACAGACACAAAAAGCTGAAGTAACTCAGTGGGTCAGGCAGCATCTCTGGAGAAAATGAATAGGTGACATTTCTGGTAAAGACCCTTCTTCAGAACTGAAACGTCACCTATTCCTTCTCTCCAGAGATGCTGCCTGACCCGCTGAGTCACCCCAGACTATTGTGTCTATCCTCGGTGTAAACCAGCATCTGCACTTTACTTCCTCATCTTACCGTACGCCTTCTTCAACACTCGATCTAATTGTGCGGCCACTTTCAGGGCGTTGTGGAGTTGGATGCCATGATTATTACAGAGTCTGACCAAGCTTGTGTGCGGTGCCTTAATGGAGACACTTGAATTGACATTTTGTTGATGATCTTCTGCAGGTTTGGTGCCCGTTTCTCTGACTGATCTACAGTGATCCCATCTCTCAACAAACCTTCACATTCAACCAAAGGTGGATCAGAGCTGCGTTGTGGAGGATGTGACGCCATTTCACGTGCGTCCGTTGCGATGGTCAGAATAGAGGCACCAGCAGTGATTTCCCAGCCCGTTACTCAATAGTCACAAATTCACCTGGACGTTAATTGTTTGTCCACTAAATTCTGGAGTTAAAAGTTTAGGATTAGGTTTATTGTTGTCACGTGTACTAAGATACACTGAAAAGCTTTGTTTTGCTTCCTATCCAAACGGATCAGAGAATACTGTACATAAGTACAGTCGTTAAACTCAAGTACAATAGATAGAGCAAAGGGGAGATTAGTTCAGTTTAGTTCATGGTCACGTGTACTGTTAAAGGTTTAGGATTAAGGTTTATGTTCATTATTGTCACGTATACCGGGGGACAATGCAGAGCTTTGTGTTGCATGCTATCGAAATATATCAGAGGCTTAAGGTGAGGTGGGGGGGGGGGAGTTAATGAGAACCTGAGGGGTGCAAAACTATAAAAGAGGGAGTTAGAACTGATTTTTGTGTGAGAAGCACCATCGATGATGTGCAATCTGATTTAGTTTCTAGGATATAATGCCGACAATTACGAGTTTCAACTTTTTTGTTGCAAGCGTTATGAACATTGGGGCACGTTTCATGATCAATATTGTTTAACATTCTGTAATATCAGAGTTTGTGCATTAAAGTAATGAATAAATCACTCATAAAATGCGACAATTCTAGTGCATCATTACGCGTCAACGGTGCAGTCTAAGTGGTTTTCTTGGTCCACACTAAGGTGAACAGGATCAGCTCCAGGGCATTCAAGGGGCTACACGGTTGGGTAGCGGTAATGTTGCTGCCTTACAGCACCAGAGGCCCGGGTTTGATCCTGACTACGGGTGCTGACTGTACGGAGTTTGTACGTTCTCTCAGTGACCGTGTGGGTTTTCTCTAGGTGCTCCGGTTTCCTCCCACACTCCAAAGTCATACAGGGTTGTAGGTTAATTGGCTTTAGTATGACGTAAAATTGTCCCTAGTGTGTAGGATAGTGTTAGTGCGCTAGGACTCGGTCGGCCGAAGGGCCTGTTTCCGCGCCGTATCTCTAAAGTCTAAAACTTGCACTTCAGCCTTGAGCCGATATTAATAAAGTTTACGCTTGTTCAATGGTTCTTTATTGTCACGTGTACCGAGGTACAGTGAAAACGTTTTTTTTGTATACAGCCCAGCAAGGTATTACTATATATAGAAGGCCAATCCTGGATTAAGTGCAAAGTGTACAGAAATAGTCGGAAAAATCGGAAAAAAATCAGAAAAAAATCATCAGCGTTTCCACTTTGGAAACGGCCAGTTCTCTGTTCTCCCTTCTGCCACTTCCGCTAGTGAATACAAAGTGACAAGTAAATGGATGAAGGGGTGCCAGTGGATGTAGTGTATCTAGACTTTCAGAAAGCCTTCGATAAGGTCCCGCACGGGAGACTGGTGACTAAAATTACAGCACATTGTATTGGGGGTAGGGTGTTGACATGGATAGAAAATTGGTTGGCAGACAGGAAGCAAAGAGTAGGAGTGAAAGGGATATATTTTCAGAATGGCAGGCAGTGGCGAGTGGAGTGCCGCAAGGCTCGGTGTTGGGGCCGCAACCAGCCCCAGCCCATGCTGAACGTTCCATCGTGTGATGTCACAATGCCCAATGCTCAAATACATTGTTGCCATAGTGACAGTACAGAGAAGGTTCACCAGACTGATTCCTGGAATGTCACGATTTTCATATGAAGAAAGACTGGATAGACTCGCCTTGTACTCGCTAGATTTTAGAAGATTGAGGGGGTATCTTATAGAAACGTATAAAATTCTTAAGGGGTTGGACAGGCTAGATGCAGGAAGATTGTTCCAGATGTTGGGGAAGACCAGAACAAGGGGTCACAGTTTAAGGATAAGGGGGAAATCCTTTAGGACAGAGATGAGAAAAACATTTTTTCACACAGAGAGTGGTGAATCTCTGGAATTCTCTGCCACAGAAGGTAGTTGAGGTCAGTTCATTGGCTATATTTAAGAGGGAGTTAGATGTGGCCCTTGTGGCTAAAGGGATCAGGGGGTATGGAGAGAAGGCAGGTACAGGATACTGAGTTGGATGATCAGCCATGATCATATTGAATGGTGGTGCAGGCTAGAAGGGCCGAATGGCCTACTCCTGCACTTAATTTCTATGTTTCTATGTTTCCCTCTCCTCACCCCTCGCCCACCTATCCCTCTCTCCCCCACCCCCCTTCCCACTCTACCACCACCCCCTTACCCCTACCCCTCTGTCCCTCTTTCACCACTCCCCCTACCCCTCCCTCCCCACTCTTCAACTTCTATCCCCTTACCCGATGCCTCTCCCTCCCCCACCCCTCTCTTTCCGCTCCATCCCCTCTCTCCCCACCCCTTCCCCTCTGTCCCTCTTCCAACCACTCCCCCGGCCCTCTTCTACCACTACGCCGCTACCCCTCTATCCCTCCCTCCCTCCCCCCCCCCACTCTTCCACTTCTCTCCCACTCTCTTCTCTCCCCCACTCCTCACCCCTCTCCATCCCTCTCTCCCCACCCCCTCCCCTTCCACTCTCTACCCCACCCCCTTCCCTCTCTCCCCCCACCCCCTTCACCCTATCCCTCTGTCCCATCTTCAGCACTCCCCTACCCCTCTCCTCCTCCCTCCCCACTCTTCCACTTCCTCTCCCCCTTCCCCTCCACTCTCCCTCCCCACTCTTTCCCCTCTCTCCCCCACCCCTCTCCCACTCCCTCCTCCCCATCTTCCCCATCCCCCCTCCCCCACATCTCTCTCCCCATCTCTCACCCCCTACCCCGCTCACATTTCCCTCCCAAATCTATCCCGTTTCCTCCTCCTCCTCTCCGCTCCCTCCCCGCTTCCCCCCCCCCCCCCCCCCCCCCCCCCCCGCAAACGCCGTTGGGGAAACAGACCCAACGGGTCTGCACTTGGTCTAGTTATATATTAAAACTCTCGCCCCATCCGTCCGACATCCGTCCGGCTGCCTTTCTGCCTTTCGATTCGTTCCCGCCGTGCGATGTCACAATGCCCGATGCTCTCAGACGTCCAATCGCGATGCCCGACACTCGCAGACGTCCAATCGGAATGGATCCATTTACATATACGGCTTTCGACCGCATTTCTTCCATTGATTCCCTGCAACTCCGAAACCGGACGCAGAATCGCCGACGTCTTTTCCATTTCGGTAGAGATTTCACTTTTCTTTCTAAGTGTCTGCTCCTCGTTACATTTCGTCGTGTTAAATTGCACGTTTTTAATCAAATCCTTCCCCCCCCCCCCCCCCAATATTTCAAAAATAAACTAGCTTCTCACCCATAGAATCAGCAACAGCCCCAGCCCCTGCTGAACGTTCCATCGTGTGATGTCACAATGCCCGATATTCACATATGTCCAATCGGAATGGAACCATTTACATATGCCTATGCAGGAGCCCCAGCCAATGGTGAACGTTCCATCGTGTGATGTCACAATGCCCAATGCTCAAAGACATCGTTGCCATAGTGACAGTACAGAGAAGTTTCACCAGACTGATTCCTGAGATGTCAGAACATTCATATGAGAAAAGGCTGGATAGACTCGGTTTGTACTCGCTAGATTTTAGAAGATTAAGGGGGTATCTTATAGAAACGTATAAAATTCTTAAGGGGTTGGACGGCCTAGATGCAGAAAGATTGTTCCGGATGTTGGTGTGAGATTCAAAATCAGTCACAAACTCTTCAGAGACAAAATCAAAGAAACAAGTTTTCCTTTATTACATTTCTGCGCAGAAAAGGGTGTCCCTCCTCTATCATCCTCTAGAGACACACAAAAATGGAGGTTGTATCTATCTTTTATACCTTTCTTCACTATGGTCAGTGCCTCATGTCTCCCCATTGAGCTTCGTCCAATCATAACATAAAGCCTACATTCCCACGAGAACATCCAGAAACGTCTCGGAACATCTCCTGATGTCAAAGGCTTCTGCTGGAGTTTTTATCTGTTACTTCTTTATCTAGAAGTTCCCTCTGTTCTGTATATTGTTACTTTCTTCTACCAGCAGTCTGGCTTCTGCTGACACCTTATTTCTTTCTAAGTTATATTTTTCAGAGTTCTAGTATAAATCAACCATCCCTATTAACCCTTCTCTCACAATCCACCATTTTTCTTTTTGCTACGCAACTCTTGATTTATACTATATCTTCCTTTTCTAGTGCTAGCAGCAGATTCTTCGCCTCCCTATCCTCCTCTCGCTAGTCATACTGTGTTCTGAAGGCCATCATGACGGTGCTGTTCTTTGTCAGGGCTGTCTCTATAAATCGCTGAGCCAGACCCCGTGCGCAGGGAATGATACAACATCCGAATAGGCACAAAGTCAATGGTTCCTTCCCTTCACGCTCAGTCCATGGGCTGATATTGTCCGGTGGGGCCTCCACAGGACCCTTAAATCGGCTTGCGTGTGTCCACCCTTTTTCTTTTTGTTCGTACTGCTGTCTCGGTGAATAATAACACAAGGTAGGGTCCAGTCCACCTAGGTTACAGCTTTTCTTCCTTCCATGATTTTACAAGATCCCAGTTCTCTGCTTTCACAGAATGGAGTGGCAAGTCGAGATCGGGACTCTGTGCCAGCAGCCCCTTGGTTTTTAATTCTGTAATAGAACGAGATACTGCCAGTAAATAGTTCCTTAAGAAAACATCACTACCCTCTATGTGTGGTGTTCCTTCTCTCTTTCCCCAAATATCTAACTCGTTCAACCTTTCTCTTATAATTATGCCTACCAAAATTATACACCATACTCCACAATTGACCTCACCAATACCTTGTACAATTTAACATTACAACCCAACTTCTATAAACAATGCTCTGATTTCAACTTCATTCCTCAATTCACAATCATTTACCATGTACGTCTAATTTGAATTGTCCTGCCAAGATGTATCACACTTATCAACATTAAATCCACCTGTCATGTTTCAACCCACTCTTCCAAATGACCTAAATCTCTCTGTACACTTTTAAAATCTACTTCATTATTCACAACACCACCTATCTTAGTATCATCTACATACTTCTTAATCTATCTTACCACACCAACATCCATTTTATTGATTCACATGACAAACAACAGTGGACCCAGCACACATCCCCGAGGTACCCCTCTAGTCATTGACCTCCAACCTGACAAACATCCATCCACCATTACTCTCCCTCATTTCCCATACAGCCACTTTTTAATCTATCTTGCTATTCCTTACTAACCTCTTCTTAACCAACCTTATTTCCTTATTGAACCTTGTCAAAGGCCTTACTGAAGTTCACCACTTTAACCTCATCAATTTCCCTAATAACCTCTTTTTTAAGGAAAAAAATCAAGATTAGTCAAATATCACAATCACAAATCCATGCTAATTCTTCCTAATCCTACCCTATTTATCCAAATCCCTATAATATTGCCTTTAGTATCCTTTCCATTATTTCCCACCACTGATGTCAAACAACGTTCTTGTTAAAACTCTACTCTTCTTTGTCCTCTTGTTCACTTACCTCAGGGCTATTATCTATTCGTACCTGCAGGACAGCCCTCATGTAATTATTGAAATTGTACTAGGTATCTCAACCTTCTAAACGAACATCGGTCGGTGATTTAGAAAACTCATACATACACCTTGTCTTCAGGTTTAAAGGGCCCTTCCTCCTGGTCCATCTCCGACAGCTTTTACTTTACCTGTTCATAAATAGACTTGTATATCATTATTAACTGTTTCATATACTTTTTTTTATTATTCGATCTGTAACTGTTCCAAACTCGGTCCCCTGCAGGGACTTCTCTATTGTGCCACCCACGGCTGGTTAGTTTGCATGCAACATTTCTTCAGTGCCAATGGAAGAGCATTACACAAATGTTCCATTTATTCTTTTCATCAAATGAAAACAATCCGTTGTCAAAGCTGATTTCTGTAGGTTTACCAAACCTCTTAATTACCTTATTCATCATAAACGACACTGTAGTGTTTATACCTAAATTGATTCAGACTTACCCTGGACATCTCTTCCAGATGCTGTTTCAGCTGCTTTGTCCGCATTTTAATTTAACTTCTTTGACATGTACTTTTTCCGTTTCACCATACAATTTCAACATATTTTCCAATCTAGTCTGAACTATATCCTGCCTTTCCCAAGGTCATCATCTGCTGTCTTATATTCTGAAGTATTTCTCTCTCTCTCTCTCTTTACTTGTGGAACAAACCAACAAATTGTCCACATCAGCAAATACCTTCTAAGGGTATAACCATATAACCATTACTGCACGGAAACAGGCCATCTCGATCCTTCTAGTCCGTACCGAACACGTATTCTCCCCTAGTCCCATATACCTGCACTGAGACCATAACCCTCCATTCCTTTTCCGTCCATATAACTATCCAATTTATTTTTAAATGATAAAATCGAACCTGCCTCCACCACCTTCACTGGAAGCTCATACCACACAGCTACCACTCTCTGAGTAAAGAAGTTCCCCCTCAACTTTCAACTCTGCCTTTCCCATCTAATTTAAAAAACCTACCTCATCCTAGCCTTTCTTGACATCCTTCCTTAAATCCCTTCCTCTCTCTTGGGGACCCCAGTCCTGTTAGGGCTTATCATCTCCAGATTAATTTCACTCCTGATAGGACTTTGAGGAAAAGTTCCCCAAGACATGTATTATTGACATGTAATTCTCTGGCCCCGCTTGGTTCCGTCATAAGACTCACTTGTGTCAGTTCATCACTTATTTCAGTCTTTTCAACCAGGGGCTTTGTTCATTGACATTGACCGCAGAGACCAACTGTTTACTGATTCTGCTTGACTTTAAGAAGAATGGCTTCCACCACAATAGTTCATAATATAACGTTCATCAACTGGTTGCCTTCTATTTCTTGCTCATTTTCAACTCTCCACCTTTTCATTCCCCTTTGTTCCTTGGGGTTCACCTTAAGTGGGTAACATTTGCTGAGGGGCCTGCATACCCTCGTTCATGACGGCATCCAACCAGAAGATGGCGCTGTGGCCGGTAGTCAGGCTGCAGTAACAGCAGCTGACCTAACGGTGGCGCTGTTGCCGGTAAGTTTGTGAGCGGCGGCCATGTTTGTAGTCTATTGCTGGTCATTGTAACAATTTACATAGTGGTTCCCACCACTTCACCAATGGTGCCTTCAAATCTTCCATGGCCAACAATCGTCCCACGTTCTCCTCCTCCAAAGCCCTAATCCATTTTTTTTCCTTTTTTAAAAAAAATTTAGCCCTCTCAGTTCATGGGTGCTCCAAGAGATAATCTGTCGTCTCTTACTTCTGTTTCTCTGTCTGTCTCTCTCTCTCTCTGTCTGTGTCTGTGTCTGTCTCTCTCTCTCTCTCTCTTTCTCGACGCTGAATAGATTCAGGACTGGACATGGCCCCTGCTTGGCCAGCCTTCACAAATGGGGCAGCAGCCCAACCCCACGGTGTGCTTGTGGCACTCCCTTACAACACATCATTGAAGCATGCCTTCAACAAAGACTCAAAGGAGGACTTGTCACCCTTCACACAGCAGATCAAGAGGCAACTGCTTGGCTAAAGGATTTTGCATTTGCTAAATAAATAAAATCTCTCTCTCTCTGTCTGGCTGTCTCTCTGTCTGTGTTTCTCAACTTGAATGTCTACCATAAAACAACATAAAAGCTGGTCATGTTTCATCAATTAACTTATTTCCAGTTAACTTTACTGACAAGAAATCTAAAAGAACATCAAGAAACGATTTTTACAACTTCTCTTTTTCAGGTTACCAGGATACAAAGAGTTAATTTTTGCAGCTTGTTCGCAATCCCCCACGGCCCAAACACAGTGGGAATTCCCACCTCTGCCACGGGGCGTCTGTGTTCAATTTTACAACTTGCTCATTTTAACCATTTGTTCCAAACCGGTTTTCAAACAAATCACTTTGTTTCATTCTTACTTCAAATAGATTATTCAATTTATATTTTCTACCTGCCTGCACTGTTGTCCCCGGCCTTTGCCGTCTTCTATCACATCCCCCTTTCGCGGCCTCTGCCGTCTTCTTATCTGCTACTTTCGGGAGTAACTCCTTTATCATCCTGTCTCAGGAATTTTCCTGTCTCTCAGGAATTGATCTAACTGTTCTCGTCAGACCTAATGAATCTTCAAGGAGGCAAACTCCCTATTGATCTAACTGTTTTCGTCAGACCTAATGAATCTTCAAGGAGGCAAACTCCCTTCCCCCTCAGGGTCCTCTCCTAGGTACCTCCCTCGGGTCTAATTTCTACCGAACTTCTTATCTTCCCCTTCTGCCCTTTGACTCCCCGTCTTGTTGGCCGGGTGATTTTCGTCCACCCCAGCCCCTGTCTTCTCTTTCCCTTGGTTATTTTGGCCCCCTCCGGC
This sequence comes from Amblyraja radiata, assembly GCF_010909765.2. Classification (NCBI taxonomy): domain Eukaryota; kingdom Metazoa; phylum Chordata; class Chondrichthyes; order Rajiformes; family Rajidae; genus Amblyraja; species Amblyraja radiata. Next base: position 49,313,310 of record NC_045970.1, on the reverse strand, counting down.
TCTGCATTTTCCGTGGACATCTCCTGCCCATATGCAGCTCTGCATTTTCCGTGGACATCTCCTGCCCATATGCAGCTCTGCATTTTCCCCAACTGACTATACCTTATCATTGTTGGCTTCTCCAACCCCTGGGTATTTCCTGCCCTCCAGGGTCCAGCATTTGCCCCAACGGACTATTGGGCAGAATGCGGGGATTTGGCCCACAGCCTTTTCCCCTCCCTTCTGGGTTTGCCTTGCAGCCCCCTGAATCCTTCAGGGCGTCAACCACAAGGTCTTTACAATCGTCCAGGAAGTACTTTATTAGTCATTGTTCCTACCTGGGTCTGTGCACAGAAATTGCTCGATTGACTTTTCGCGATTTCCAACCACTCCCACACTATCACTTGTTTCACGTGTCTCTCTGTGTGGTCCTGGATACTACTGCTCAAACAGCTGGCGGCAAGCAAGGAGTCTGAGACTGCTGAAATCAGCAGGGTGCACCTTCCCTTCGTCCGTCTACTCCCGTCAGCTGGCTGGAGTAATTGATCCCGGAACCGAGCCCCCATCTGTGAGTTTCAAAATCAGTCACAAACTCTTCAGAGACAAAATCAAAGAAACAAGTTTTCCTTTATTACATTTCTGCGCAGAAAAGGGTGTCCCTCCTCTATCATCCTCTAGAGACACACAAAAATGGAGGTTGTATCTATCTTTTATACCTTTCTTCACTATGGTCAGTGCCTCATGTCTCCCCATCGAGCTTCGTCCAATCATAACATAAAGCCCACATTCCCACGAGAACATCCAGAAACGTCTCGGAACATCTCCTGATGTCAAAGGCTTCTGCTGGAGTTTTTATCTGTTACTTCTTTATCTAGAAGTTCCCTCTGTTCTGTATATTGTTACTTTCTTCTACCAGCAGTCTGGCTTCTGCTGACACCTTATTTCTTTCTAAGTTATATTTTTCAGAGTTCTAGTATAAATCAACCATCCCTATTAACCCTTCTCTCACATTGGGGAAGACCAGAACAAGGGGTCAAAGTTTAAGGATAAGGGAGAAAGCTGAATAGCCGAAATCTTTTCCATTTTGGTAGAGATTTCACTTATCTTTCTAAGTATCCGCACCTCATTACATTTCGTCGTGTTTAAGTGCACGTTTTTAAACAAATCTTTCTCCCCCCCCCACCCCCAAATATTTCGAAACTAAACTGGCTTCTCACCCACAGAAGCTGCAGCAGCCCCAGCCCCTGCTGAACATTCCATCGTGTGATGTCACAATGCCCAATGCTCACATATGTCCAATCGGAATGGATTCATTTACATATGCCAAGGATAAGGGGTAAATCTTTTACGACCGAGATGAGAAAAACATTTTTCACACAGAGAGTGGTGAATCTCTGGAATTCACTGGCACAGAAGGTAGTTGAGGCCCGTTCATTGGCTGTATTTAAGAGGGAGTTAGATGTGGCCCTTGTGGCTAAAGGGATCAGGGGGTATGGAGAGAAGGCAGGTACAGGATACTGAGTTGGATGATCAGCCACGATCATATTGAATGGTGGTGCAGGCTCGAAGGGCCGAATGGCCTACTCCTGCACTTAATTTCAATGGTTCTATGTTTCCCTCTCGTCACCCCTCTCCCTCTCCCACCCATCCCTCTCTCCCCCACCCCCTTCCCTCTCTACGCCACCCCCTTCCCTCTCTCCACCCGCCCCCTTCCTCCTACCCCTCTGTCCCTCTTCCATCACTCCCCCTACCCCTCTCCACCTCCCTCCCCACTCTTCCACCTCTCCCCCTTCCCCCTTCACTCTCCCTCCCCACTCTTTCCCCTCTTTCCCCCACCCCTCTGCCCCACCCTCCCTACTCCCCTACCTCCCCATCCTCCCCCTCCCCCACATCTCTCTCCCCATCCCCCTCTCTCACCCCCTACCCCGCTCTCCTTTCCCTCCCAAATCTGTCCCGTTTCCTCCACCTCCTCTCCCCTCCCTCCCCTCTTCACACCCCCCCTCCCCCCACCTGTGTGTTTGGGAGGTGGTTAATGTGAGTTTGATGCCGCAGCCCCCCCTCACCCCCCCCCTGCAAAACGCCGTTGGGGAAACAGACCCAACGGGTCTGCACTTGGTCTAGTGTTTCTATAAAATACCCTCTCATCCTTCTAAATTCCAGTGAATTTAAGCCCAGTCGACCTGTTCTTTCATCAGATGTCCGTCCCGCCATCCTGGGAATTAACCTGGTGAACCTACGCTGCACTCCCTCAAGTTAGCAATACTGCTAAACGAAGGTGCGTTTCGAAGGTGGGAGGAGATGAGGAGGTGGAAAAGGGAAATACTTAGGGTGCAGATTCCTCTCTCGGGCGGCACGGTGGCACAGCGGGTGGAGCTGCTGCCTCACAGCACCAGAGGCCTGGGTTCGACCCTGACTCTGGCGGCTGTCCGTGTGGAGTTTGCATGTTCTCCCTGTGACCGCATGGCTTTCCTCCGGGTTCATCCCACATTCCAACAACGAGCAGGTTTGTAGGTTAATTGGCTTCTGTAAATTCCCCAAATGTGTAGATAATGTGAAAGTGGGATGACATCGAACGATCGGTGGTCTCCATGGTATCGATGGGCCGAAGGGCCTGTTTCCAGGCTGTGTCTCTAGACCTAAGGCCCCATCCTCACCCCCTGCTTCCAACCAGAGATGACTCCCCTGGTCACCCTCATGCTCCTAGTAATCTCATGGAACATCATTGGCTTCTAACTAATTTTTCCTTCCAAGGAAATTTCATGCCACCTTTTTTAACCTAAATACTCTTCTCTAGCCTCTCCTTCCTCAAGCTGCTCACTGGACCGCTGTTGCCCATGACTTTGGAGATACAGTGCAGAAACAGGCTCTTCGGCCCACCGAGTCCGTGACGACCAGCATCCCCGTACACCAGCACTATCCAACACACACTAGGGACAATTTACAATTTTACCAAAGCCAATTAACCTACAAACCTGTATGTCTGTCGTGTGGGAAACCTATTGCATCTGGAGTTCCCACTGTGGGCTCCTGTGCATCGGCGAGACCAAGCGTAGACTCGGTGACCATCTACATAAGTTCTAGGAGCAGAATTAGGCCATTCGGTCCATCAAGTCTCCGCCATTCCATCAAGTCTGATCTATGTTTTTTGCTGAAGCGGCACGGTGGCGCAGCGGTAGAGTTGCTGCCTCACAGCGCCAGAGACCCGGGTTCGATCCTGACCACGGGTGCTCACTGTACGGAGTTTGTACGTTCTCCCCGTGACCTGTGTGGGTTTTCTCCGGTTGCTCCAGTTTCCTCCCACACTCCAAAGACGTACAGGTTGTAGGTTAATTGGCTTCAGTAAAAATGTAAATTGTCCCTAATATGTGTGCAGGATAGTGTTAGTGCGCTGGGACCGCTTGTCCGCGTGGGCTCGGTGGGCCGAAGGGCCTGTTTCGGTGCTGTATCTCTAAACTGAACTAAACTAAACGTACGCTTGGTCTGCCAAGGCCTACTGGATCTCTGGTTACTAATTGATTTAACTCCCCTCCCCATTCCCACACTGACCTTTCTGCCCTGGGCCTCCCCCATTGCCACAGTGAGAGCACAAGCAAACTGGAGGAAGAACACCTCATATTCCACTTGGGTAACTTACAAAAGTAATGGTACGAACAATGACTTGTCCAACTTTAGGTAACTCTATGAATCCTCCCCCACCCCCACGCAACCTCCACCACTTTCTTCCCCCCTTCTCCCTCTCCTGTGCCTCACAGACTCCCACCAATCTCCCTGTGTCTCCCTCGCACTCTCCACTGCACAGAAAGCTACTAGGACTTTGAAAATGGAGCCAAAACCTGGCGAACTCTGGTGTATGGTCTCAGTGGACTATTTCTGTACACTTTGTACTTAAATATAGTAATACTTTGCTGGGCTGTATGCAAAATTAGAATCTCACTGCACCTCATGTATGCAAAAATCTAATTTCACTGCAACACGTGAAAATACCACTGAAGTAGGGTAAACATTATTATCAGCGCTAAAGGCTGGAGTGCAGGTTTTAGACTTTAGACTTGAAAGTTTTTGAGCTGACACTGTTCACCGTAGAGTGGACCAAGAATACGACTTAGCCTCCAGCATTGACGCGGAATGATGCACCAAAGTGGTTGCATTTTATTACTGCTTTATTTATTATTTTAATGCTTTAGCTCTGATATTACAGCATGTTGTACAATATTGATCAGAAATGGTGGCGCAGCGGTAGAGTTACTGACTTACAGTGCCAGAGACCCGGGTTCGATCCCGATTACTGGTGCTGTCTGGAAGGAGTTATGCCCCTGTCCCACTTAGGAAACCTGAACGGAAACCTCTAGAGACTTTGCGACCCACCCAAGGTTTCCGTGTGGTTCCCGCAGGTTGCTGGTGGTTGCCGGAGGATGCAGGTAGTGGGAGCAGATCGGGAGACTGACAAAAACCTCCGGGAACCGCATGGAAACATTGTAATCATGTATTGTCTTTCCGCTGACTGGTTACCACGCAACAAAAGCTTTTCAATGCACCTCGCTACACGTGACAATAAACTAAACTGAACTAATCTCCCCTTTGCTCTATCTATTGTACTTGAGTTTAACGTCTGTACTTATGTACAGTATTCTCTGGTCTGTTTGGATAGGAAGCAAAACAAAGCTTTTCAGTGTATCTTAGTACACGTGACAACAATAAACTTAATCCTTATCCTTTTACCCCAGAATTTAGTGGACAAACAATTAACGTCCAGGTGAATTTTTGACCATTGGGTAACGGGCTGGGAAATCACTGCTGGTGCCTCTATTCTGACCATCGTATCGGACGCACGTGAAATGGCGTCACATCCTCCACAACGCAGCTCTGATCCACCTCTGGTTGAATGTGATGGTTTGTTGAGAGATGGGATCACTGTAGATCAGTCAGAGAAACGGGCACCAAACCTGCAGAAGATCATCAACAAAATGTCAATTCAAGTGTCTCCATTAAGGCACCGCACACAAGCTTGGTCAGACTCTGTAATAATCATGGCATCCAACTCCACAACGCCCTGAAAGTGGCCGCACAAGTAGATCGAGTGGTGAAGAAGGCGTACGGTAAGATGAGGAAGGAAAGTGCAGATGCTGGTTTACACCGAGGATAGACACAAAAGTCTGGGGTGACTCAGCGGGTCAGGCAGCATCTCTGGAGAGAAGGAATAGGCGACGTTTGGGGTCTGAAGAAGGGTCTTGGTCCTGAAATGTCACCTATTCCTTTTCTCTAGAGATGCTGCCTGACCCACTGAATTACTCCAGTTTTTTGTGTCCGTCACCGTATACCGTATACTATGCTTGCCTTCATAGGTCCATAGATGTCATAGAGTATGTCATAGAGTCACGATGCAGCTTTATTGGACTTTGGTTATTTGGAGTTAATTTGGAGTATCACATGTAGTTCAGGGCGCCCCATTGCTGTAATGTTAAAACAAATGTAGGTCCCTTGCAGTCAGAAACGGGTGAGTTGATCATGGGGAACAAGGATATGGCGGACCAATTGAATAACTACTTTGGTTCCGTCTTCACTAAGGAAGACATAAATAATCTGCCGGAAATAGCAGGGGACCGCGGGTCAAAGGAGTTGGAGGAATTGAGTGAAATCCAGGTTAGCCGGGAAGTGGTGTTGGGTAAATTAAATGGATTAAAGGCCGATAAATCCCCAGGGCCAGATAGGCTGCATCCCAGAGTACTTAAGGAAGTAGCTCCAGAAATAGTGGATGCATTAGTAATAATCTTTCAAAACTCTTTAGATTCTGGAGTAGTTCCTGAGGATTGGCGGGTAGCAAACGTAACCCCACTTTTTAAGAAGGGAGGGAGAGAGAAAACGGGGAATTACAGACCAGTTAGTCTAACATCGGTAGTGGGGAAACTGCTAGAGTCAGTTATTAAAGATGGGATAGCAGCACATTTGGAAAGTGGTGAAATCATTGGACAAAGTCAGCATGGATTTACAAAAGGTAAATCATGTCTGACGAATCTTATAGAATTTTTCGAGGATGTAACTAGTAGCGTGGATAGGGGAGAACCAGTGGATGTGGTGTATCTGGACTTCCAGAAGGCTTTCGACAAGGTCCCACATAAGAGATTAGTTTACAAACTTAAAGCACACGGCATTGGGGGTTCAGTATTGATGTGGATAGAGAACTGGCTGACAAACAGGAAGCAAAGAGTAGGAGTAAATGGGTCCTTTTCACAATGGCAGGCAGTGACTAGTGGGGTACCGCAAGGCTCAGTGCGCATCCCCGTACACCAGCACTATCCAACACACACTAGGGGCAATTTACAATTTTACCAAAGCCAATTAACCTACAAACCTGTATGTCTGTCGTGTGGGAAACCTATTGCATCTGGAGTTCCCACTGTGGGCTCCTGTGCATCGGCGAGACCAAGCGTAGACTCGGTGACCATCTACATAAGTTCTAGGAGCAGAATTAGGCCATTCGGTCCATCAAGTCTCCGCCATTCCATCAAGTCTGATCTATGTTTTTTGCTGAAGCGGTACGGTGGCGCAGCGGTAGAGTTGCTGCCTCACAGCGCCAGAGACCCGGGTTCGATCCTGACCACGGGTGCTCGCTGTACGGAGTTTGTACGTTCTCCCAGTGACCTGTGTGGGTTTTCTCCGGTTGCTCCAGTTTCCTCCCACACTCCAAAGACGTACAGGTTGTAGGTTAATTGGCTTCAGTAAAAATGTAAATTGTCCCTAATATGTGTGCAGGATAGTGCTAGTGCGCTGGGACCGCTTGTCCGCGTGGACTCGGTGGGCCGAAGGGCCTGTTTCGGTGCTGTATCTCTAAACTGAACTAAACTAAACGTACGCTTGGTCTGCCAAGGCCTACTGGATCTCTGGTTACTAATTGATTTAACTCCCCTCCCCATTCCCACACTGACCTTTCTGCCCTGGGCCTCCCCCATTGCCACAGTGAGAGCACAAGCAAACTGGAGGAAGAACACCTTAAATTCCACTTGGGTAACTTACAAAAGTAATGGTACGAACAATGACTTGTCCAACTTTAGGTAACTCTATGAATCCTCCCCCACCCCCACGCAACCTCCACCACTTTCTTCCCCCCTTCTCCCTCTCCTGTGCCTCACAGACTCCTACCAATCTCCCTGTGTCTCCCTCGCACTCTCCACTGCACAGAAAGCTACTAGGACTTTGAAAATGGAGCCAAAACCTGGCGAACTCTGGTGTATGGTCTCAGTGGACTATTTCTGTACACTTTGTACTTAAATATAGTAATACTTTGCTGGGCTGTATGCAAAATTAGAATCTCACTGCACCTCATGTATGCAAAAATCTAATTTCACTGCAACACGTGAAAATACCACTGAAGTAGGGTAAACATTATTATCAGCGCTAAAGGCTGGAGTGCAGGTTTTAGACTTTAGACTTGAAAGTTTTTGAGCTGACACTGTTCACCGTAGAGTGGACCAAGAATACGACTTAGCCTCCAGCATTGACGCGGAATGATGCACCAAAGTGGTTGCATTTTATTACGGCTTTATTTATTATTTTAATGCTTTAGCTCTGATATTACAGCATGTTGTACAATATTGATCAGAAATGGTGGCGCAGCGGTAGAGTTACTGACTTACAGTGCCAGAGACCCGGGTTCGATCCCGATTACTGGTGCTGTCTGGAAGGAGTTATGCCCCTGTCCCACTTAGGAAACCTGAACGGAAACCTCTAGAGACTTTGCGACCCACCCAAGGTTTCCGTGTGGTTCCCGCAGGTTGCTGGTGGTTGCCGGAGGATGCAGGTAGTGGGAGCAGATCGGGAGACTGACAAAAACCTCCGGGAACCGCACGGAAACATTGTAATCATGTATTGTCTTTCCGCTGACTGGTTACCACGCAACAAAAGCTTTTCAATGCACCTCGCTACACGTGACAATAAACTAAACTGAACTAATCTCCCCTTTGCTCTATCTATTGTACTTGAGTTTAACGTCTGTACTTATGTACAGTATTCTCTGGTCTGTTTGGATAGGAAGCAAAACAAAGCTTTTCAGTGTATCTTAGTACACGTGACAACAATAAACTTAATCCTTATCCTTTTACCCCAGAATTTAGTGGACAAACAATTAACGTCCAGGTGAATTTTTGACCATTGGGTAACGGGCTGGGAAATCACTGCTGGTGCCTCTATTCTGACCATCGTATCGGACGCACGTGAAATGGCGTCACATCCTCCACAACGCAGCTCTGATCCACCTCTGGTTGAATGTGAAGGTTTGTTGAGAGATGGGAACACTGTAGATCAGTCAGAGAAACGGGCACCAAACCTGCAGAAGATCATCAACAAAATGTCAATTCAAGTGTCTCCATTAAGGCACCGCACACAAGCTTGGTCAGACTCTGTAATAATCATGGCATCCAACTCCACAACGCCCTGAAAGTGGCCGCACAAGTAGATCGAGTGGTGAAGAAGGCGTACGGTAAGATGAGGAAGGAAAGTGCAGATGCTGGTTTACACCGAGGATAGACACAAAAGTCTGGGGTGACTCAGCGGTTCAGGCAGCATCTCTGGAGAGAAGGAATAGGCGACGTTTGGGGTCTGAAGAAGGGTCTTGGTCCTGAAATGTCACCTATTCCTTTTCTCTAGAGATGCTGCCTGACCCACTGAATTACTCCAGTTTTTTGTGTCCGTCACCGTATACCGTATACTATGCTTGCCTTCATAGGTCCATAGATGTCATAGAGTATGTCATAGAGTCACGATGCAGCTTTATTGGACTTTGGTTATTTGGAGTTAATTTGGAGTATCACATGTAGTTCAGGGCGCCCCATTGCTGTAATGTTAAAACAAATGTAGGTCCCTTGCAGTCAGAAACAGGTGAGTTGATCATGGGGAACAAGGATATGGCGGACCAATTGAATAACTACTTTGGTTCCGTCTTCACTAAGGAAGACATAAATAATCTGCCGGAAATAGCAGGGGACCGCGGGTCAAAGGAGTTGGAGGAATTGAGTGAAATCCAGGTTAGCCGGGAAGTGGTGTTGGGTAAATTAAATGGATTAAAGGCCGATAAATCCCCAGGGCCAGATAGGCTGCATCCCAGAGTACTTAAGGAAGTAGCTCCAGAAATAGTGGATGCATTAGTAATAATCTTTCAAAACTCTTTAGATTCTGGAGTAGTTCCTGAGGATTGGCGGGTAGCAAACGTAACCCCACTTTTTAAGAAGGGAGGGAGAGAGAAAACGGGGAATTACAGACCAGTTAGTCTAACATCGGTAGTGGGGAAACTGCTAGAGTCAGTTATTAAAGATGGGATAGCAGCACATTTGGAAAGTGGTGAAATCATTGGACAAAGTCAGCATGGATTTACAAAAGGTAAATCATGTCTGACGAATCTTATAGAATTTTTCGAGGATGTAACTAGTAGCGTGGATAGGGGAGAACCAGTGGATGTGGTGTATCTGGACTTCCAGAAGGCTTTCGACAAGGTCCCACATAAGAGATTAGTTTACAAACTTAAAGCACACGGCATTGGGGGTTCAGTATTGATGTGGATAGAGAACTGGCTGACAAACAGGAAGCAAAGAGTAGGAGTAAATGGGTCCTTTTCACAATGGCAGGCAGTGACTAGTGGGGTACCGCAAGGGCCAGTGCTGGGACCCCAGCTATTTACAATATATATTAATGATCTGGATGAGGGAATTGAAGGCAATATCTCCAAGTTTGCGGATGACACTAAGCTGGGGGGCAGTGTTAGCTGTTAGGAGGATGCTAGGAGACTGCAAGGTGACTTGGATAGGCTGGGTGAGTGGGCAAATGTTTGGCAGATGCAGTATAATGTGGATAAATGTGAGGTTATCCATTTTGGTGGCAAAAACAGGAAAGCAGACTATTATCTAAATGGTGGCCGACTAGGAAAAGGGGAGATGCAGCGAGACCTGGGTGTCATGGTACACCAGTCATTGAAAGTGGGCATGCAGGTGCAGCAGGCAGTGAAGAAAGCGAATGGTATGTTAGCTTTCATAGCAAAAGGATTTGAGTATAGGAGCAGGGAGGTTCTACTGCAGTTGTACAGGGTCTTGGTGAGACCACACCTGGAGTATTGCGTACAGTTTTGGTCTCCAAATCTGAGGAAGGACATTATTGCCATAGAGGGAGTGCAGAGAAGGTTCACCAGACTGATTCCTGGGATGTCAGGACTGTCTTATGAAGAAAGACTGGATAGACTTGGTTTATACTCTCTAGAATTAAGGAGATTGAGAGGGGATCTTATAGAAACTTACAAAATTCTTAAGGGGTTGGACAGGCTAGATGCAGGAAGATTGCTCCCGATGTTGGGGAAGTCCAGGACAAGGGGTCACAGCTTAAGGATAAGGGGGAAATCCTTTAAAACCGAGATGAGAAGAACTTTTTTCACACAGAGAGTGGTGAATCTCTGGAACTCCCTGCCACAGAGGGTAGTCGAGGCCAGTTCATTGGCTATATTTAAGAGGGAGTTAGATGTGGCCCTTGTGGCTAAGGGGATCAGAGGGTATGGAGAGAAGGCAGGTACGGGATACTGAGTTGGATGATCAGCCATGATCATATTGAATGGCGGTGCAGGCTCGAAGGGCCGAATGGCCTACTCCTGCACCTAATTTCTATGTTTCTATGTTTCTATGTAAGGATGTGGAGGCTTTGGAAAGGGTGCAGAGGAGGTTCCTGGACTAGAGGGTATTAGCTACAGGAGATGTGCGGGGCATGTTTTTTTTACACAGAGGGCTGTGTGCGCCCGGAACTTGCTGCCGTGAGTGGTGGTTGAGGCACGATTGTGGCATTTGACAGACTTTTGAATTGGCCGATGGATATACAGGGAATGGAGACAGATAGGATTTGGTCTTGGCATCGTGTTCTGCACAGACACCGTGGGCCGAAGGGCCTGTTCCTGCGCTGTACTGTGTTACGTTCTATGTTCTAGTGAGGAATGGTTGAGGAAGGACCTTTCTCGCCCTTACCTCCTGGTCCTGGTATCTCCAGCCTAAGTAGAAGGGCGCAATTCACGAAGAGCGCGGAGATATTCTTCGTTGCCACGATCCCACTGCAAAGCCTTTTCATAGCATTCAACAGCTTCAGAATTCTCCCCGGCTTCTCGGTGAAGAAACCCCAGGATACCCCAGGCTCTGCTGTTGTACGGGTTCCTGGTAATTTGCCTTCTTGCAATCTTCTCCAACTTAATGCAACAAGTTTTACAATATTTCGTTCCGCGCTGGATTTTAAGGCCTTCCATAAAATGGTGGATGGCGTTTGATTCAGATTTGGTGTGATACAGTTCATATAATCCAAGCTGTATCTCTATTGCCTGCTTATTATCTGGAGTGACATCCTCTAATCTCCGGAGGTCGTTGTATATCTTCACTGCCCTGTCTGATTCACCATTCATTAAGCAGATCCCGGCAAAATCCAGCTGTGCAAGAATAAACGATGGCTTCAGTTGAAATGCCGTTCCAAAATGGTGCTTGCAATGGCCGATCAACTCAGCCTCCATGCCTGGGTCTCGACTGCCTTGATTTTTACGCAGAGCCATTAGTTTTTCCCTGTAACAGATACCCATTTGATGGTGCAAGAAGGAAGAGTGCGGAGTGAATTCTAAGGCTTTCTTCAACAGCCCTATCGCTTTATCAACATCGTGCTGTATCCTGTAAAACTTTGCTGCATAGCGGAGCATAAATGGAGAATCTGGGCTTGTCCGCAACGCTTCATCAACCAATTCATTCGCTTCTGCCTTTTGCTGTAACTCTTGGAGCCTGAGGGCCAGCATCACCCTGGCCACAGATTCACCCGGATCGAGCTCCAGCACCCGTCTCAGCTGTCTCACCGACTGGCTCACTTCGGGGTTTTCCGGGATCGCGGAAAATAATTCTAGACGGTACAGAGCGGTGGCGTAGCCCATGTTCCACTCCGTGTTGTCGGGATCTTCCTCCAGAGTCTTGGCGAAACATTCCTTCGCCTCCTCGTAGCACTGAGAGCGGGAGCTCAGCAAAGACCACCCCTTCTCCCCCCACACCTCGGGCACCATTGCCGTGACGTGCGGGCCCTGTGTGAGGGGGCCACACATCACCTCCAGCTTGTCGAGGTAGGACTGGGCCTCGCTGAGTTGTCCCATGTGGTAATGCAACCAGGCCCGGTTGCCATGGGTGACGATGCTCCTCCTCTCAAATCCATCCCCGTGGATCTTCCTCAGACGTCTCTCCGCGTCCTCTAAGTTACGGAGAGCTTCTTTGCAGTTGTCCTGCAGGTAGTTGATGTAAACCAGCTGGTTTTGCGGCACGCCTTGGTGATTCCCGCCGATGATAATCGAATCCTGCAACCTCTGCTTCACGTCGTCCAGGTCACTATCGTACATCTTTGGGCCCCACGTGAAATGGCACTGAAGCTGGCCGAGCTTCACCAACAAGGACTCCCTCAGTGTGTCGCTGCAAGAGAGCACAAGGTGATCAATGGGACAACACACAAAAAACTGGAGTAGCTTTGTGGGTCAGGCATAATCAAGGACATGTCACACCGTGGTCACTCCCTCTCCTACCTTCACCCAACGGGCAAGAGGCACAGAAGTGTGAAAACGCACACCTCCAGATTCAGGGACAGTTCCTTCCAAACTTATCAGGCAATTTGTGAATACTGTAGCGAGTGTTTTAACTTACATTTGAATGCAACATTTACGCTTTAAATTGGATTAGGTATGAATAAGGTTAAGCTAAATTACTTTCCTAATTACATTCCACAGTCGAACCAGGCTCCGATCAACAGGTGCAGCACATGAATGACCTTAGTATATTCATGTATGGAAATCAGATTATAATTCATGCTGTTATGCAAAGATATAGAGAAAAAACCTATAGAAACAAGGCAAGAATTGTCTGACTTCCATCACTGTTCTGCACAAATAAATTAATCAACTTTACTCTTTGACTATAGAAACAAAACAAAATCAATGAAATTAAGTTCTGTATGTAAAACATATATATGGAAACAGGCCCTTCGGCCCAGCATGTCCACACTGAACAGCAATCTACCATACACCAGTTCTATCCTGCACTCCAGTGACCAATGATGGAAATGGGGGGGGGGGTACGCAGGGGTACGGCGTTCCCCTAGTTTTCAACTTCCTACTCAGGTTTACTGAGCACTGCAGAAAGATTCGAGCCATTTCTCACTTCATTCAACTCAGACGAAAACGATTTGTTAACTGCCACTGTTAGCACTTGTTAACAGCCAGCAGTTAACAGTGGTTATACAATTTGTCATTGATACATTGATCCACATTCCTCAGTAAATGTAATTGTGTTTAAACACCGTGTTCCTTTGAATAAAATTCAAGGGAGAATTTCTTAAACTCACTGTCAGGGCTACCGGACCGTGAGCACGGGCTCAGGTAAAGTCATGTTATTTCATTTTTCCATGTTATATTATTTGCCTCTCTGCCTCTGTGCCTCTCTGCTGTTCTCCCCTCCCCCCGCTCTCCCCTCTCCGCCCACTCTCCCCGCTCTCGAAAACTCGATTCTGTATTTTTGGAGGTATTTTGGAGAAACGAGATGCATAAAATATCAGGGTTCAGGTATACAAACCTTCAAAAGCAAATGCTATGCTACATTTTCAAATGGGAAATAATGCTTAAGAAGCCAATAGAAAATTTGTATAAATCATTGGTTGTGCATTGAATAATGTGTTCAATTTTTCTGGAACGATATGTCCTTCAGCTAACAAAAATAATGAATAATTAGTCTGAGTTTGTCAATTAGTTAATGGTGCAGTAATGCTTGGCTAGCAGTCACCGTTGAATGGTATTTGATAAACTAGTTAAGAGGGAGAAGGATGAGTCAGAAAACAAGGCTCTAAATTTAAGTAAACTTTGGGAAAGTGAGGCAGAAGAATAGACTATGCAGAGCATTGACAAACAATGTGAAATGTTCCAAGATCTTCTTGGTAATAGACCTGTACATTTTGAATTGAATTGAAATTATTTGTCATTCAAAAATGAAAGCAAAGAAATGAATGTTATCCCTCACAACTAAGTTCAGGTAGACATTAACATGGATAAGGGAGAGCCAATGGATGTAGTGTACCTGGACTTTCAGAAAGCCTTTGCTAAGGTCCCACACAGTGGGCAAAATCAGAGCACATGGTGTTGGGGATAAGGTATTGACATGGATAGAAATGGGTTGCAGACAGGAAACAAAGAGTAGGAATTAACAGTTCCCTTTCAGAATGGCAGATAGTGACTAGTGCGGTGCCTCAAGGTGCTGGGACCGCAGCTATTCACAATATATATTAATGATTTAGATGAAGGAATTAAAAGTAACATTAGCAAATTTGCAGATGACACAAAGCTGGACGGCAGCGTGAACTGTGAAGAGGATGTTATGAGGATGCAGGGTGACGTGGATAGGTTGGGTGAGTGGGAAGATGCTTGGTAGATGCAGTATAATGTGGATAAATGTGAGGTTATCCACTTTAGTGGCAAGAACAAGAGGCAGATTATCATCTGAATGGCAGGTAGACACAAAATGCTGGAGTAACTCAGCGGGTCAGGCAGCATCTCTGGAGCAAAGGAATTCCCCTCCCCCCCCGTCTCTTCCCCCCACCCCCTGGGAATGTGGGCCGGCCCAGGTGCTCTGTGTCCAGCTGGGGTCCGGGGGAGGTGAGGGTCAGTGACACGGGGGTCGGGCACCGCAGCGGTGCCTTAGCCCGAGATTCATCTCCGGAGGTGGCACCGACACCCCAACAAACCCGGTCCGCTCCTGGCTCTGGGCCGGGGTTAAAACTCCATGGGGTGTGGACAGAGCGGCCGACGGACACAGAGCCGCCGGAGGTGAGGGTGGGAGGTGTGAGCGGTGCCTCAGGGGTCGGTGCTGGGACCACCGCCGTGTCTCACTTATCACACCACCTGCACGGGAATGTGTAGTTTAGTTTAGTGTCTAAACCCCTGCACGGGCCGGTAGTTTGACACCCCTGCTTTAAACTGATGCCCTATAGTTCTTGAATCACATTTCCCACCTTATATATTCCCCTCGTGGTTTTTACTCACCTCTAAAACAATTTCTGCTTTATTTTGAATTTGCAGCACCTGCAGATTTTGGTTCCATGAATGTTAAATGGAATAATTAGACTGCAGTTACATTGCCATTTAAATAGCGTGCGATGGGCTTAAGACAATCAAATTGCTCGTTCTTTACGGGAAACCCGCCGACAGAAAACTATTCTCATTGGTGAGTGTGGAGGAGATCTGGAAACCTTGGGCGAATTGAAATGATCGTGACTTTCTTTATTGAATCTTTTTTTTATAATATATATTTTTGAGCGTGAGAAGTTCTGTGATCGGCGTGAGAGCGTGAGAATTTAGTGATATGCGTGAGTCTCACGCTCAATGCCTAACGGGCGGCGGGGTGGTGCGGCGGTAGAGCTATTGCCTTGAAGCATCAGAGACCCTGGTTCGATCCTGAGTACGGGTGCTTGTCTATAGGTTCTCCCCGTGACCTGCGTGAGTTTCCTCCAAGATCTTCGGTTTCCTCCCACACCCCAAAGACGTACAGGTTTGTAGGTTAATTGGCTTGGTATCAATGTAAATTGTCCCCAATGTGTGCAGGATAGTGTTAATGTGCGGGGATCGCTGGTCGGGGCGATATAAAAGTTTTCAGTCTTTAGAGATACAGCGCTGTTTCCGCGCTGTATCTCTAAAGACTGAAAACTTTTATAGGCCATTCTCACGGGGCGACTTGATGCAAGAGTTAACCAGAGTTGAACATCATGGGAACCTCGTGCGATAACCGTACGGCATTCGTGGACCACCGTGGACCACCGTGGCGCTAACGGCAGGTACTCGTGTAACTTGGTGACTCGGGAGAAAATTCAAGCTTGAATTTCTCCAAGAGTGACTTGTACACTTGTGGTTGAACATTGCAACATTATATGCACGTAGTGGCCAGTGCGATATCCGTAATAACTCTTGTGTTTACCGTGGGAATTCCTGCGAACGGTGAACCCGGAAGCTGGACAGAGGGGACAGAAGGTGAGTAAAAATTGTCTTCTGTGGGATTGAATTTAAAAAATAAAGATTTGCATCCGCATATGGACATCAACTTATTCATGAGTTATGTTAAGAAAATAACTATAATCTTTAAAAGGGACTTTACTGAAAGGTCCCGCATTTTTATGGTCCTTGAGAAATTTTTCACATGTACTTCTTTGAGAGATACAGCTCGGAGTCCTCGCCGACTAGCGATCGATGCCTTTCCGAAGCAGGGTCCGGAACGCGACCAATCAATGTTCTCCAGAGACCCGTGTAAAGGAGTGAACTGCACATGCTGGTTTAAACCGAAGACAGACACAAAAAGCTGGAGTAACTCAGCGAGTCAAGCAGCATCTCTGGAGAAAAATAGGTGATGTTTCGGGACGAGACATCTTCAGACTCAATTCCGATTAGGATGTCTGAAGAAGGGTTCCGATTCGAATCGCCACCTATTCTTTTTCTCCAGAGATGCTGCCTGACCTGCTGACTTACTCCAGCTTTTTATGTTTTTCTTCCCAGATCTGACTTACCTGCTGAGTTACACCAACATTTTGTGTCCTTTTGTGCATATTAACCAGCATCTGCAGGTCATTTAGACATTACCTAACTTCAGATTTTAGAGATATAGCGCGGAAACAGGCCCTTCGGCCCACCGAGTCCGCGCTGACCACCTATTCTTATACACTCCAGGGACAATTTTACAATGTTACCGAAGCCGATTAATTTACAAACCTGTTAGCTCTGGAGTGTGAGAGGAAACCGGTGCACCCATGGTCAGGATCGAACCCCGGTATCTGGGGCTGTGAGGCAGCAACTCTACCACTGTGCCGCATGTAGTCAGATTTAATAAATTGCTGGTGTTGCTTCCAAAGACAGAGGCACTGATAATATTAGATCAGAATTGCATCTTTCCGCTAATAGAGTCAATTATTAGTCAATTAATAATAGAATCAATTATTGTTGGTGACATTTCACCTACGAATATCAGACTATTTTCGCAGAGGTAAGGGCCAATTAGGCATAGCAAAAGGTATGAACACTTTTAAACATTTTTTCCCGACTATTTTGTCAAATGCAAATACAGGGAGAATGATCAAAGTGCTCACATGGCTCACTCTGTTAGAAGCGTTCTGAGTTTAAATGTTCCGTGTATTCCTTCTTAAAGTATACATTTTTGTGTGGCCAGGGGTGCGATTGAGAACAGCTGGGAAAGGGCGGAGGGGGCGTCACGAATAACAGCGATTCCCTGGCCATATTATGGCCCATTCCCCAACCGTAACATTAATCAAGCTCTGTCTAACTCCGCCTTCACACCACCCCCCTGTGACATGGGTTAGTCATCGCTGGGCGGGCTGTGGGCCGAATGGCCTGCCAACGGGAGTCAGAGACTTGACACTGAGATCCATTGTGCAGGAAGGAACTGCGGATGCTGGTTTTTACCGAAGATAGACACAAACGCCACCTGTTCATTTTCTCCAATAATGTTGCCTGACCCATTGAGTTACTCCAACATTTTGTGTCTGTGTTCACTATGAACATTGAATTATTTAATTTTAGGTAACTGACACTCTCTCTGGGCCAGAGACAGTGGGCGGTGTTTTAATAGTCCACTGGGTGGGCTGAGTCCACATAGTTCACTCCATGAAGGTTTATTAACTCGTGCAATCTCTCGTAGCATACATTACATGCATATGCTATACCATAACATTCCCCCTTTTTCCAAAAGAGAAAAATGTACAGATGTAGAATATGCTCGCTTTTTTTTTTCAAGTAAAAATTCCTTTCCATTTCATTATCTAACTTTCGTAAACTTGGCCAACACACATGTAACCGCTTTGCTTGTGTGGATGGTGCACAGCCGCGCCTCTCTTGCCGCACGGCTGTCTGATTCTGTGGACAGCAGCAGCATTCGGTGAAAGCTTGCAGATGTGACTCGGCAGTCTCGGCACTCTTGCAGACTCTTGCAGATGTCGATACGTCCGCTGAGAGCGAGCTTGCAGCAAACGTTCCCCGTCTGCGAGTCGCTATTGCCAAGCACGGTCTTCTCACGGAGCAAGCTGTCCATCATACACTGGCAGCAATTACAGGACATCGCTGGTGTTCTCAGGCTAGCGAGGAACGATTCAAAGTTCTCACCTGCTTCTTGCTGTCTCTTGCTGAAGAAGTATCGCTCATAAGTCTCATTCTTCTCGCCAATGGCGTAGCTCTCGAACGCGTGAATGATCTCGGCCAGTTCATGGCTCTCCTCGTCGTTGGCGAACACGAAACTGTCGTAAATCTCCAGTCCTGACGGGCCAATTGTATGGAGCAACAATGCCTCCAAGGACCACTGTAAATTGGAGGAGCAACACCTCATATTTCGCTTGGGCAGTTTGCACCCCAGCGGTATGAGCCAAAGATCTTATAGCGGAGATCTTTGGTATGAGCATTGATTTCTCTAATTTCAGGTAGTCCTTACTTTCTCCTCCCCTTCTCAGCTCTCTCTCAGCCCACTGGCTCCACCTCTTCCTTTCTTCTTCCCGCCCCCTCACATCAGTCTGAAGAAGGGTTTCAACCCGAAACGTTGCCTATTTCCTTCGCTCCATAAATGCTGCCTCACCCGCTGAGTTTCTCCAGCATTATTGTCAACTTATGTTAGATTTACAGACAAGTGAAGGCAAACATTCACTTCCATTTTTAATCCTTACACGTGCAAATTATAACCACGTCTCAAGAGTTAAGATTAGGATTAATAATACCAATAATAATGACAATGATGTCAGGGACCAGAGGGCACAGACTCAGAATAAAACGACAGCCCTTTAGAAAGGAGATGAGGAGGAATTTCTTTAGCCAGAGGGTGGTGAATCTAAATTCATTGCCACAGGCGGCTGTGGAGGCCAAGTCAATAGATATTTTTAAGGCAGAGAGAGATAGATTCTTGATTAGTACAGGTGTCAGGGGTTATGGGGAGAAGGCAGGACAATGGGATTGAGAGGGAAAGATAGATCAGCCATGATCAAATGGTGGTGTAACCTTGATGGGCTGAATGGCCTAATTTTGATCCTATAACTTGAACATCAATTCATAACAGCTGCAAAGGGCACGTTTTGGGGTCATTTTAAAGTGGGAATTAACAGGTACGTGATTAGTACGGGTGTGAGGGGATATGGGGAGAAGGCAGGTGAATGGGGAAAGGGAGGGAAAGAGAGATCAGCCATCATTGAATGATGGAATAGACTCGATGGGCTGAATGGCCTAATGCTGCTCTTCTGACTTGTGAACATTATGAAAATCGTAGAAGGACTGGAGATTTCCTGTCCATTTCAAAGTCCAGCGGCGACAAAAAAAATGTTGCGACACTTGAAAAAGTGGGAGCAGACAGTTCACTCCCTGAAAATGGAAATGAAACTGAAACTGAAACAATCAAGTCTTACCTTTCCTCTGTACAGCCGAGTTGTGCAACTGAAAAACCTTGGTTCAAATCCAAAACCAGTGAGGTTAGGCTTACAGACAAGTGCGGGCAAACATTCACTTCAAATTTTAATCCTTACATGTGCAAATTATAACCACGTCTCAAGAGTTAAGATTAGGATTTATCAATCAATATCAATATCAATATTTTATTACATGTCATTTGAACCTCAGTGAGGCTCAAACGAAACTCCGTTTCCACAGCCATACAAACAAAGACAATTTCCTACAGACATACACACAATTCAATTTACAAAAACATCCATCACAGTGAACCCACTGTGATGGAAGGCAAAGTCTTTTCTCTCCCCTGTTCTCCATTTCTCTCCCGATGTCGAGCCCCAGGCGGGCGATGATAAGTCCCACGGCCATTTTAGGCCGCGCGGGGCGATGTACGGCCCCGCTCCCGGTCTAAAGCGGCCTTTTCACGGGGCGACTTGACGCAAGAGTTAACCGGAGTTTAACATCGTGGGAACCTCGTGCGATAACAGTACGGCATTCGTGGACCACCGTGGACCACCGTAGCGCTAACGGCAGGTCATCGTGTAACTTGGTCACTCGGGAGAAAATTCAAGAAAGTTTGAATTTCTCCAAGATTGACTTGTACACTTGTGGTTGAGTATTGCAACATTATATGGACGTAGTGGCCAGTGCGATATCCGTAATAAGTCTTGCGGGTACCGTGGGAACCCCTGCGAACGGTGAACCCGGAAGCTGGACAGAGGGGACAGAAGGTGAGTAAAAATTATCTTCTGTGGGATTGAATTTAAAAAATAAATAAAAATAAAGATTTGCATCCGCATATGGACATCAACTTATTCATGAGTTATGTTAATGAGATTCAAGAAAATAACTATAATCTTTAAAAGGGACTTTAAAAGGGACTTTACTGAAAGGTTACGCATTTTTATGGTCCGTGAGAAATTTTTCACATGTACTTCTTTGAGAGATACAGGTCGGAGTCCTCGGGTCCAGGGGTCCGGAACGCTACCAATCAATGTTGTACAGAGACCCGTGTAAGGAGTGAACTGCACATGCTGGTTTAAACCGAAGACAGACACAAAAAGCTGGAGTAACTCAGCGAGTCAAGCAGCATCTCTGGAGAAAAAAAGCTGATGTTTCGGGACGAGACACATCTTCAGACTCAATTCCGATTAGGCTGTCTGAAGAAGGGTTCCGATTCGAATCGTCACCTATTCTTTTTCTCCAGAGATGCTGCCTGACCCGCTGACTTACTCCAGCTTTTTATGTTTTTCTTCCCAGATGGTGCTGGTGGTGACCAGAAAGTTGTAAGATAGACTTGTATAAGAATCGCCTGAGGCCAAGTAGCGGAGGGTGATTGCTATGCGCAACCCTGGTTCCAGTGCTTTTCTCATTACAGTGTCAGTCTTCTTCAGCAGAGGTCCCAAATTATTCTTTAACTCATTAAAGAGCTCGGGTGAAATTCTGACAAAGTTTTTGAATGCACTTGTATCCTCTTCGCACAGCACATTAAGCAGTTGCTCCTATTGTCCAAATTGAGCTCTCCGTTGAAAGATGGGCTTCACCCAGTGAGACTTCCTCTTAATTCTCTTTTTAATTAATCTCTCCCTTCTGCCTTCAAGCAAGCGTTTTCGATGCACATAGTGGGCAGCTGCATGCAGCGCGTCAATGAAAAAAACCAACATCCTGTACTCGAAATTACTTAGTATAGGCATGTCTCCAAATGAGCCGATTCAACCAAGGGAGGATATATATAGTGTGTGAAAAAAAAAGTTACATCATTTGTGTCACGTGTAGTTCACGATGTTCATTCAAGATTTAACGTGAAAGCTCGAGAAACGGACAAGTCACTCGCACAAATAACAGAAATGCCGAGTACCCTGGGAACTCATTATCTACCCCACGACCTCTTCACTCTGGTGACATCTTGCGTCAACTTGCCCCGTGAAAAAGCCCCATAAATGTCACAAAGTTGGAACCCCCGGCGGGCGCTGGAATGTCCCACGGCCATGAAGCCGCGCGGGGCGATGTACGGCCCTGCTCCGCATCGTTCCAACCCCGCAACACGAGCTAGAGAAGTCACGTTGCGGGAGCTCCGGAAAGCGGTCTCTCCACCCGGACCCGCGAGCTCCCGACACCCCGACAGTCCACCGGACCTGCGGCTGCAGCTGGAGCCTCCGAGCTACGTGGTCGGGCCGCAGCAGCGAGTCACCACCGCTCCCCACGCACCGATGCCGGCCAGCCCCACGATGGTAAGTCCGCAGCTCCGCAGGCTCGGTGACTGGAGCCCCCAGGTCGTTCAGGCTGGAGGCCGCTCCACGGTGCTAGGCCCCAACGACAACGGACACCCGACAGGAAAAAGGTCGAGTCTCACGTACAGGGAAGAGATTTTAAAAAGTTTCCCCCTTCCCCCCCCCCCCCCCCCCCCCCCCCACATATACACAGTTAAAAACACTGTTAAAAAACACAAACAGCTACATTTACCTAGACAAAAATATTTACAATATATATTAATGATTTGGACGAAGGAATTGAATGCAACATCTCCAAGTTTGCGGATGACACGAAGCTGGGGGGGGCAGTGTTAGCTGTGAGGATGATGCTAGGAGGCTGCAAGGTGACTTGGATAGGCTGGGTGAGTGGGCAAATGCATGGCAGATGCAGTATAATGTGGATAAATGTGAGGTTATCCACTTTGGTGGCAAAACAGGAAAGTAGACTATTGTCTGAATGGTGGCCGATTAGGAAAAGGGGAGATGCAACGAGACCTGGGTGTCATGGTACACCAGTCATTGAAAGTAGGCATGCAGGTGCAGCAGGCAGTGAAGAAAGCGAATGGTATGTTAGCATTCACAGCAAAAGGATTTGAGTATAAGAGCAGGGAAGTTCTACTGCAGTTGTACAGGGTCTTGGTCGGACCACACCTGGAGTATTGCGTACAGTTTTGGTCTCCTAATTTGAGGAAAGACATTCTTGCCATAGAGGGACTACAGAGAAGGTTCACCAGACTGATTCCTGGGATGTCCGGACTTTCATATGAAGAAAGACTGGATAGACTCGGCTTGTACTCGCTAGAATTTAGAAGATTGAGGGGGGATCTTATAGAAACTTACAAAATTCTTAAGGGGTTGTACAGGCTAGATGCAGGAACATTGTTCCCGATGTTGGGGAAGTCCAGAACAAGGGGTCACAGTTTAAGGATAAGGGGGAAATCCTTTAGGACCGAGATGAGGAAAACATCTTTCACACAGAGAGTGGTGAATCTCTGGAATTCTCTGCCGCAGAAGGTAGTTGAGGCCAGTTCTTTGGCGATATTTAAGAGGGAGTTAGATGCGGCCCTTGTGGCTAAAGTGATCAGGAGAGAAGGCAGGTACAGGATACCAAGTTGGATGATCAGCCATGATCATATTGAATGGCGGTGCAGGCTCAAAGGGCCGAATGGCCTACTCCTGCACCTATTTTCTATGTTTCTATGTTTCTATGATTAAAATTAATAATAATAATAATAATAACAATGATGTGGTGGAGGAATGTCTTAAGCCAGAGGGTGTTGAATCTGTGGAATTCAAAGGCCAAGTTTTAGGGTCAAGTTTTGAGGTACTTGATTAGTACGGGTGTGAGGGGTTATGGGGAGAAGGCAGGAGAACGGCAAAGAGAGGGAAAGATAGATCAGCCATGATTGAATGATGGAGTAGACTCGATGAGCCGAATGGCCTAATGCTGCTCTTATGACTTATGAACCTTATGAAAATCGTAGAAGGACTGGAGATTTCCTGTCTTCCAGTCAAGGTTCATAAATCATAGGAGCAGCATTAGGCCATTCGGCCCATCGAGTCTGCTCTGCCATTCGATCATGCCTTCACCCCGTGACCTTTGACTCCTTTACTAATCAAGTTGAAGAGTTGCAATCCTGGATTAAGTGCAAAGTGTATAGAAATAATCCACCCAGACCATAAACAAGAGTCGCCAGGTTTTGGCGCCATTTTCAAAGTCCAAGTTACTTGAGGTGCAGCTGGCCATGAAGGCCCGTTGTCCTGGCGATGTTGCAGGGTGGGCCTGGTCAAGGGAAGGTGTAGGAGTTCTCCACCGCTGCTCCACCGCTCTGTGTCGCTGTGGGCCGCCTCCGTTCCGTGCGCTCCGTCTCCTGTTGCAAAGCTGCAATTTTCATGTAGCTCTTCCCAATTTAGTTCACGGTCTTCCTCGCTCACACCTCCCCTTGATCAACGAAGACCAAAGGAGCAGCTCTACTAGAAACATAGAAAATAGGTGCCGGAGTAGGCCTTTCGGCCCTTCAAGCCAGCACCGCCATTCAATATGATCACGGCTGATCATCCAAAATCAATACCCCGTTACTGCTTTCTCCACATATCCATTGATTCCGTTAGCCCAAAGAGCTAAATCCAACTCTCTCTTGAAAACATCCAGTGAATTGACCTCCACTGCCTTCTGTGGCAGATAATTCCACAGAATCACAACTCTCTGGGTGCAAACGTTTTTTCCTCATCTCAGTCCAAAATGGCTTACAATTATTCTTAAACTGTGAACCCTGGTTCTGGACTCCCCCAACATCGGGAACATTTTTCCTCCATCTAGCCTGTCCAATCCCTTAAGAATCGTATGTTTCTATTAGATTCCCTCTCATTCTTCTAAATTCCAGTGAATATAAGCCCAGTCGACCTGTTCTTTCATCAGATGTCCGTCCCGCCATCCTGGGAATTAACCTGGTGAACCTACGCTGCACTCCCTCAAGTTAGCAATACTGCTAAACAAAGGAGCGTTTCGAAGGCGGTAGGAGACGAGGAGGTGGAAAAGGGAAATACTTTGGGTACAGATTCCTCTCTCGGGCGGCACGGTGGTGCGGCGGGTAGAGCTGCTGCCTCACAGCACCAGCACTTGGGTTCGACCCTGACTCTGGGGGCTGTCCGCGTGGAGTTTGCACGTTCTCCCATTGACCGCATGAGTTTTCTCCCGTTGCTCCGGTTTCCTCCCACATGCCAAAGACGTGACTGTAACTGCCCCACATCGGCAGTTAGTTAAATTCTAAACCTCACGTTTTTTGGTTCCTACCTGTAATAATAGCGTTCTTAAGGGCGGAACTAATTTGCCGACTTAGTTTCCGTGGGGCACGGTTGTTGGCGCACCTTGCAGGGCAGCAAAGAACAAGGAAGCAACACAAAGGGGCTACACCGCCAAAATAAGTTAAATGTTAAATAAGCAAGCTCATAAAGAAAGACAGAAGCCATGACTAAGAAGAAACCAAGAAATACCTCTTAAGTAGTAAGCAGTGGACGAGGAATGTTGTTCATTTGCTTGGTTAGTGTGGTGTTGTGTTGCTGTATGGACGTACATGCATGTATTTTGTAAACTGCATTTATATTGTTGTTTGTTACCTCTTTTTTGGCCCAGTTCTCACGGGTTGGTTGGAGCCGAAAATAAACCTCGTATTTAACCACGACCTCGGGCCTCGTGTACTACTTGGGAGCTACAGTGACAATAAAGAACCGTTGAACCATTGAAGAAGGTCAAACTTTATTAACAGCGGCGCAAGGCTGGTGTTCAAGTTATAGATTTTAGATTGAGAGATACGATGCGGAAACAGGCCCTTCAGCGATCAGCGATCCCTACACACTAGGGAATATTTTGCAACTTACCAAAGCCAAATAACCTTCAACCCTTTACGTCTTTGGAGCGTGGGAGGAAACCGGAGCACTCGGTTAAAACCCACGCGGTCGCCCCTTGAATCCCCTGGAGCTGAACCTGTTCACCTTAGTGTGGAACAAGAAAACCACTTAGACTGCACCGCTGACGCGTAATGATGCACTAGAATTGTCGCATTTTATGAGTGATTTATTCATTACTTTAATGCATAAACTCTGATATTACAGAATGTTAAACAATATTGATTATGAAACGTGCCCCAATGTTCACAAAGCTACAAACAGAAATTGCAAATGTTGAAACGCTTAATTGTCGGCATTATATCCTAGACACTAAATCAGATTGCACATCATCGATGGTGCTTCTCACACAAAAATCCGTTCTAACTCCCTCTTTTATAGTTTTGCTCTCTGTATCTCCACTTTAGTCTATCTATTGTACTTGAGTTTGACAGCTGCATTCATGTATAGTATTATAGAGTCATGCAGTCATACGGTGGGGAAGCAGGCCTATCGGCCCAACTTAGCCACGCCGAACAACATGCCCCATCTAAACTAGCCCCACATGCCTGCGTTTGGCCCACATTCCTCTAAACATACCCTACCCATGTACCTGTCTAAATCTTTCTTCAACGTTGTGATAGTACCTGCCTCAACTACCTCTTCCGGCATCTCGTTCCATACACCCACCACACATGGTGGAAAAAAGTTAACCCTCAGGTTCTCATTAACTCCCCCCACCCCCCCCCCCCCCACCTCACCTTTAGCCTCTGATATATTTCGATAGCATGCAACACAAAGCTCTGCATTGTCCCCCGGTATACGTGACAATAATGAACATAAACCTTAATCCTAAACCTTTAACAGTACACGTGACCATGAACTAAACTAAACTAATCTCCCCTTTGCTCTATCTATTGTACTTGAGTTTAACGGCTGTACTTATGTACAGTATTCTCTGATCTGTTTGGATAGGAAGCAAAACAAAGCTTTTCAGTGTATCTTAGTACACGTGACAACAATAAACTTAATCCTAAACTTTTAACTCCAGAATTTAGTGGACAAACAATTAACGTCCAGGTGAATTTGTGACCATTGAGTAGCGGGCTGGGAAATCACTGCTGGTGCCTCTATTCTGACCATCGCATCGGACGCACGTGAAATGGCGTCACGTCCTCCACAACGCAGCTCTGATCCACCTCTGGTTGAATGTGAAGGTTTGTTGAGAGATGGGATCACTGTAGATCAGTCAGAGAAACGGGCACCAAACCTGCAGAAGATCATCAACAAAACGTCAATTCAAGTGTCTCCATTAAGGCACCGCACACAAGCTTGGTCAGACTCTGTAATAATCATGGCATCCAACTCCACAACGCCCTGAAAGTGGCCGCACAAGTAGATCGAGTGGTGAAGAAGGCGTACGGTAAGATGAGGAAGGAAAGTGCAGATGCTGGTTTACACCGAGGATAGACACAAAAGTCTGGGGTGACTCAGCGGGTCAGGCGGCATCTCTGGAGGGAAGCAATAGGTGACGTTTGGGGTCTGAAGAAGGGTCTTTACCCGAAATGTCACCTATTCCTTTTCTCCGGCAATACTGCCTAACCCGCTTAGTTACTCCAGCTATTTGTGTCTGTCACCGTATACTATGCTTGCCTTCATAGGTCCATGCATTGAGTATAAGTCATAGAGTGATACAGTGTGGGAACAGGTCCTTCGGCCCAACTTGCCCATACCGGCCAACAATGTCCCAGCTACACAAGTCCCACTTGCCTGCGCTTGGTCCATATCCCTCCAAACCTGTCCTATCCATGTACCTGTCTAACTGCTTCTTAAACAATGGGATAGTGCCAGCCTCAATTACCTCCTCTGGCAGCATGTTCCATACACCCACCACCCTTTGTGTGAAAAAGTTACCCCTCAGATTCCTATTAAATCTTTTCCACTTCTCCTTGAACCTACGTCCTCTGCTCCTCGATTCCCCTACTCTGGGCTAAAGACTCTGTGCATCTACCCGATCTATTCCTCGCATGATTTTGTACACCCCGATAAGATCTCTCCTCATCCTCCTGCGCTGCATGGAGTAGAGACCCAGCCTACTCAACCTCTCCCTATAGCTCACACCCTCAGGTCCTGGCAACATCCTCATGAATCTTTTCTGACCCCTTTCAAGCTTGACAATATCTTTCCTGTAACTTGGTGCCCAGACCTGAACACATTATTCTAAATGCGGTCTCACCAACGTCTTATATAACTGCAACATGACCTCCCAACTTCTAGACTCAATACTCTGACTGATGAAGGCCAAAGTGCCAAAAGCCTTTTTGACCACCTTATCTACTTGCGACTCGACCTTCAAGGAACCGTGCACCTGTATTCTGAGATACCTCTGCTCTACAACACTACCCAGAGGCCTATGATTTACTGTGTAGGTCCTGCCCTTGTTCGACGTCCCAAAACGCAACACCTTACACTTCTCTGTATTAAATTCCATCAACCATTCCTCCGCCCACCTGGCCAATCGATCAAGATCCTGCTGCAATTTTTCACAACGATCTTCACTATCTGCAAAACCACTAACTTTTGTATCAGTCAGGGAGGCATGATGCAGCTTTATCAGACTTTGGTTATTTGGAGTTAATTTGGAGTATCACATGTAGTTCAGGGCGCCCCATTGCTGTAAGGATGTGGAGGCTTTGGAAAGGGTGCAGAGGAGGTTCCTGGACTAGAGGGTATTAGCTACAGGAGATGTGCGGGGCATGTTATTTTTACACAGAGGGCTGTGTGCGCCCGAAACTTGCTTCCGTGAGTGGTGGTTGAGGCACGATTGTGGCATTTGACAGACTTTTAGATGGGCCGATGGATATACAGGTGGCAGATAGGATTTGGTCTTGGCATCGTGTTCTGCACAGACACCGTGGGCCGAAGGGCCTGTTCCTGCTCTGTACTGTGTTACGTTCTATGTTCTAGTGAGGAATGGTTGAGGAAGGACCTTTCTCGCCCTTACCTCCTAGTCCTGGTATCTCCAGCCTAAGTAGAGGGGTGGCAATTCACGAAGAGCGCTGAGATATTCTTTGTTGCCACGATCAAACCGCAAGGCCTTTTCATAGCATTCAACAGCTTCAGAATTCTCCCTGGCTTCTCGGTGAAGAAACCCCAGGATACCCCAGGCTCTGCTGTTGTCCGGGTTCCTGTTAATTTGCCTTCTTGCAATCTGCTCCAACTTAGTGTAACAAAGTTTCCATTGTTTCGTGCCGCGCCGGATTTTAAGGCCTTCCATAAAATGGTGGATGGCGTTTGCTTCAGATTTGGTGTGATACAGTTGATATAATCCAAGCTGTAACTCTATTGCCTGCTTATTATCTGGAGTAACATCCTCTAATCTCTGGAGGTTGTTGTATATCTCCACTGCCCTGTCTGATTCACCATTCATTAAGCAGATCCCGGCAAAATCCAGCTGTGCAAGAATAAACAATGGCTCCAGTTGAAATGCCGTTCCAAAATGGTGCTTGCAATCGTCGATCAACACAGCCTCCACGCCTGGGTCTCGACTGCCTTGATTTCTACGCAGAGCCATTAGCTTTTCTCTGCAACACATACCCATTTGATGGTGCAAGAAGGAAGAGCGCGGAGTGAATTCTAAGCCTTTCTTCAACAGCCCTATCGCTTTATCAACATCGTGCTGTATTCTGTAAAACTTTGCTGCATAGCGGAGCACAAATGGAGAATCTGGGCTTGTCCGCAACGCTTCTTCAACCAATTCATTCGCTTCTGCCTTTTGCTGGAACTCTTGGAGCCTGAGGGCCAGCATCACCCTGGCCACAGATTCACCCGGATCGAGCTCCAGCACCCGTCTCAGCTGTCTCACCGACTGACTCACTTCGGGGTTTTCCGGGATCGCGGAAATCGATTCCAGACGGTACAGAGCGGTGGCGTAGCCCATGTTCCACTCCGTGTTGTCGGGATCTTCCTCCAGAGTCTTGGCGAAACATTCCTTCGCCTCCTCGTAGCACTGAGAGCGGGAACTCAGCAAAGACCACCCCTTCTCCCCCCACACCTCGGGCACCATTGCCGTGACGTGCGGGCCCTGTGTGAGGGGGCCACACATCACCTCCAGCTTGTCGAGGTAGGACTGGGCCTCGCTGAGTTGCCCCATGTGGTAATGCAACCAGGCCCGGTTGCCATGGGTGACGATGCTCCTCCTCTCAAATCCAGCCCCATGGATCTCCCTCAGACGTCTCTCCGCCTCCTCTAAGTCACGGAGAGCTTCTTCGCAGTTGCCCTGCAGGTAGTTGATGTAAGCCAAGTGGTTGTGCGGCACGCCTTGGTGCTTCCCGCCGATGATAATCGAATCCTGCAACTTCTGCTTCACGTCGTCCAGGTCGACGATGTCCATCTGTGGGCCCCACGTGAAGTGGCACTGAAGCTGGCCGAGCTTCACCAACAAGGACTTCCTCAGTGTGTCGCTGCAAGAGAGCACAAGGTGATCAATGGGACAACAGACAAATAGCTGGAGTAGCTCAGTGGGTCAGGCATAATCAAGGACGTGTCGCTCCCTGGTCAATCCCTCTCCTACCCTCACCCAACGGGCAAGAGGCACAGAAGTGTGAAAACGCACACCTCCAGATTCAGGGACAGTTTCTTCCAAGATACACAAAAATACTGGAGAAACTCAGCGTGTGCAGCAGCGTCTATGGAGCGAAGGAAATAGGTAACGTTTCGGGCCGAAACCCTTCCGAATCGTTACCTATTTTCTTCACTCCATAGATGCTGCTGCACCCGCTGAGTTTCTCCAGCATTTTTGTGTACCTTCGATTTTCCAGCATCTGCAGTTCCTTCTTGAACAGTTTCTTCAAGCTGTTATCAGGCAACTGAACCATCCTATCACCAACTAGAGAGAGGTCCTGACCTTCCAGCTACCTCATCGATCTATCTATGATCGGACTTTACTTTGGAGTAAACGTTACTCCCTTTATCCTGGATCTGTGCATTGTGGACAGCTTGATTGTAATCATGTATAGTCATTCTGCTGAATGAATAGCACAAAGCAAAAAAAGCTCAGGTTTTAGCTGCATTTCAGCTCCACCCTCCTGATCTTAGGTTTCCCGGTACGGAGGAGGAGGTTCGGTCGGCTATTCAGTGATGGGAGGAAGGGGGACCTCCATGTCAGTTTGCCCCTGGACATGGCCAAGATGGCCGTCCGGCCAAGATGGCCGCTCACATGCCCCGGCAATGGACAGTCGAGGGTTCTGCCTGAGTCAACCGCCTGCCCCACTTCCGGGCCTACGTCCAGGACTCGTGAGGCCTTCCGTGAGCACTGATTGCCATGAAGGAGTGAAGGAGGGGTTAGGTGCATCGTGGATAAGAATGACAACACTGTAATGATAACAATGCCTGTCTGTACGGAGTTTGTACGTTCTCCCCATGACCTGCGTAGGTTTAATGCGAGATCTCCAGTTTCCTCCCACACTCCAAAGACTTGCAGGCTTGTAATTGTAGGCTGACAGTTTTGTTTAGTTTAGTTTAGTTTAGAGATACAATGTGGAAACAGGCCCTTCGGCCCACCGACTCTGCACAGACCCCGGTGCGATCCCCGCACACTAACACTATCCTACACACATTAGGGTCAATTTACATATGTACCAAGCCAATTAACCTACATATCTGTACGTCTTTGGAGTGTGGGAGGAAACCGAAGATCTTGTAGAAAACCCACGCGTGTCATGGGTTGAACGAACAAACTCCGTACAGTCAGCACCCGTAGTCGGGATCGAACCCAGTTCTCCGGCGCTTCAAGTACTGTAAGGCGGCAACCCCACTGCTGTGCCACCGTGGCCGCCCAGGCTTGGTATAATTGTAAATTGTCCCTAGTGTGTGTAGGATGGTGTACAAGCGCAGGGATCACTGGTCGGTGTGGACTTGGTGGGCCGAAGGTCCTGTTTCCACGCTGTATCTCTAAACTAAACTAAACATTAACAATAAGATAAAATATCTAGGGCATATTATTACAGAACAAATGACAGATGAGGAGGATATTTATAGGCAACGACGCATGCTGTATGTACAGGCAAATATTCTCTTGCGTAAATTTGGTGCGTGTGCAGATGTGGTGAAGATGTCGCTATTTAGAGCATACTGCACACACCTCTACACTGCGCACCTGTGGTCGAACTATTTAAAGACAAGTATGCAGAGACTAAAGGTGGCATATAACGATGCCATGAGAACACTGCTAAGGCAACCTAGATGGTGTAGTGCCAGTAATATGTTTGTGGCTGCAGGAGTCAGTACTTTAGAAGCTATCCTAAGACACCACATGTATAAATTCATTTGCAGGATAAATGACTCTAAAAATGTGCTTATTGTGGCCTTGACAAACATAAGGGTTAGCACTACATGCTACAAATCCCAGTTGTAGAGACACTGGTATCGTTGTCTCGTTATAGGACATTGATCATCTTTTAATCTGGATTTTTAACTTAAGTATTGTGGGTTTTTGTTAAATATAAATTATGATGTTTTTATGTGATATACCATGATTTCATATATATTTATGATATTTGATATGCAATGCATTTTTTATGTAATGTTGCCCCTTGTCTGGACCTTGAGTCAATAATAAAGTTTATTATATTATTATTATTATTATTATTGTAGGTTATACAGCAGCTTTTGGTCAAGAAATTCTTCCTTAATGTGTAGGAAGGAACAGCGGATGCTGGATTAAAACCAAAGACAGACACAAAAAGCTGGAGTAACTCAGCGGCTCAGGCAGCATCTCTGGGGAAAAGGAAGAGGTGACGATGCTCTGCTTTGCTTCCAGTACCTCGTGCTAGTGAGGGAAGGAACAGGGAGATAGGGGAGCTGAATGTGTGGCTGAGGAGTTGGTGCAGGGGGCAGGGATTTAGATTTCTAGATCACTGGGATCTCTTCTGGGGCAGGGGTGACCTGGACAACAGAGACGGGTTGCACCTTAATTGGAGGGGGACCGCATTCTGGCAGGCAGCTTTGCTAGTGCTGTACGGGTGGGTTTAAACAATACAGTGGTGGGGTGGAGACAACAACGTGGAAGTGCATGCGTGCAGCCAACGGGAAAGAGAGTGTAGAAAGGTCACGTTAAACTAACAGGGCAGGGGGGTGGGAACCAATGTAATAGACAATAGGTGCAGAAGGCCATTCGGCCCTTCGAGCCAACACTGCCATTCAATGTGATCATGGCTGATCATCCACAATCATTATCCCATTCCTGCCATCTCCCCCGACTCCGCTATCTTTCAGAACCCTATCTAGCTCTCTCTTGAAAGTATCCAGAGAACTGGGCTACACCGCCCGCCGAGGCAGAGAATTCCACAAACTCACAACTCTCTTTGAGAAAAAGTGTTTCCTCGTCTCCGTTCTAAATGTCTTATCCCTTATTCTTAAACAGTGGCTCCTGGTTCTGGACTCCCCCAACATCGGGAACATGTTTCCTGCCTCTAGTGTGTCCAAATCCTATATAATCCTCTATGTTTCTATAAGATACCCTCTCATCCTTCTAAATTCCAGTGAATACAAGCCCAGTTCTGCCATCCCGGGAATTAACCTGGTGAACCAACACTGCACTCACTCAAAAGCAAGAATGTCCTTCCTCAAGTTAGGAGACCAAAATTGCACACAATACACAAGGTGTGGCCTCCAACTGGCCAACATGCTGGAGTTGATTATTAAAAATGTTATAACAGCGCATTTGGAAAACAGTGACAGGAGTGCAACGTCGGTTCACCAGGTTAATCCCCGGGATGGCGGGACTGACATATGATGAAAGAATGGGTTAACTGGGCTTGTATTTACTGGAATTTAGAAGGATGAGAGGATATCTTATAGAAACATATACAATTATTAAAGGATTGGACAGGCTAGATGCAAGAAAAATGTTCCCGATGTTGGGGGAGTCCAGAACCAGGGGTCACAGTTTAGGAATAAGGGTAGGTCATTTAGGACTAAGATGAGGAAAAACCTATTCACGCAGAGAGTAGTGAATCTGACAGAAGACAGTGGACGCCAATTCAATGGATGTTTTCAAGAGAGAGTTAGGTTTAGCTCTTAAGGCTAACGGAATGATCATATTGAATGGCGGTGCTGTCTCGAAGAGCTGAATGGCCTACTCCTGCACCTATTTTCTAGGTTTCTATGAGACCCTTCTTCAGACCTGACAGTCAGGGGGGTGGTGAGGAGGGTCTTCCTTCACTCAACCCAATATCAGTCTAGTTTCTGTAAGCTTTCATCACACTTTACTGCTTCCTGTGCCGCATCCTCTGTCTCAAGTTCTGTCTTTGGCACGGTGATCAGAACTTACACCAGAGCTCCCGATGTACTTTGACCAGAGATTGACGCAAATGCACCCGTGATCACCACCCCACCCCATCTTGTCAGCTTCTGTTTGTCACTTAGATCATCCCCTTGGAGATTGCACGTACAAACTCCCTGTACGTTCGCCCCATGACAACATGTTTTTTTCCCTGGGTGCTCCGGTTTCCCCTCCCACACTCCAAAGACGTACAGGTTTGTAGGTTAATTGTAAGAAATGGAATCTACAGACCATTCTTAATGGGGAAAGTAGTGGGCAGAAAGGCACGTCATGCGTGGTTTGAACAGCAAAAACTTGTAGTTTACAATGCCAAAATTGAAAAGTTGAGGAAAAACAAGGTGTACAGTTGCTTATTGGTTACAATCTGAGGAGTATGATGATGCTACTGATTATGATATGCCAATGTAACAGCTAGAAACTGTTCTTCTCCATAAAGACTAGGTCTATTGCTAGAAATTGTAATTTATTTACCTATCTGTTACGGACTTACAGCATATAATACAATAATATTAAAGTTCTGATCTTGAGAATATCACATTTTTGAATTTTCAAGGCAGTCTAGGTGTTTTTACTATTTCCATCACAACGGTCAATTTTGTAATTAGCTACAATTAGGTAATTAACTAATTAGATGCTTTAATTTCAGGTCATCCAAGTAAGATGTTTTATATTTGTTTCAGAATGCTTCAATCTATAATAACTGAACATTTCATTCAGTTCTCTTAATTTTTAAGGAAGGTTATGGGCTTTTGACTGTCCTCGGTCACAGCTTTTGTGTTGTCAATGGAAAAGCAATAGGGAACAAGATGCTAATTTCCAAGTATGAAAATGGCAATAACATTTTTAATACTGAAGATATGAAAGTGAATTAGGTGTCAAATTAAACTTCTTTTTATGCTTTATCTGATGGGATAAATTGCAGAGTTGATTTTTTAAATCTCAAAATTTTGTAACATTGCTAGTTAATGTGCGGGGATCGCTGGTCGGGGCGGACTAGGTGAGCCGCGCTGTATCTCTAAAGACTGAAAACTAAGCTTCTCTACTCATCCACCTAATGTCGGCGTCAGTGCCTGAGAAGGTCCTGATCTCCGATATCACTGAGCAGAGTGAAGATGTCCCTTACCTCATGCTGCTGTTCAGGATTCCGTCTTCCTTCCAAGAACTGGCTGGACCAGAGACAGTGGGCGGTGTTTTTATAGTCCACTGGATGGGCTGAGTCCAAATAGTTCACTCCCTGAAAGTGGAAATGAAACTGAAACTGGAAACAGGCACAATCAAGTCTTACCTATCCCCTGTGCAGCCTAGTTGTGAAACGCCCCACTTTGACTGTAGAAACAAGATAAAAATAATGCCACATATTCAACCAAGTATATGGTTCAATTAAATTAAGATATATACGTAAAACATATATATGGAAACAGGCCCTTTGGCCCACCAAGTCCACACTGACCAGCAATCTACCAGACACCAGTTCTATCCTGCATGCCAGGGACAATTTACAGAAGCCAATTAACCTACAAACCTACACTTTCGGATGTGGGAGAAACCGGAATAGCCGGAGAAAACCCATGTGGTCATAGGGCGAATGTACAAATTCTGTACAGACAGCACCCGTAGCAGGGCTGCCAACATTGGGTGAGAGTTGGGAGTGAGAAATTTGCGAGAGACCAAGCCCGAGGGAGCATCGCGACCGGGGGGGGGGGGGGGGGGTAGCGGGGGGGGGGGGGGGGGGGGGGGGGGGGGGGGGGGGGGGAGGTGGAAATTGCTCCCCAAAGTGGGAGCAATTTGGCTTAAATGGTAATTTTAAGCCCATTTAGAGTTAGTTATGCAACATGTACATGGCTGGCACAATTTGTCCATGATGATTAAGATGGCATTCTGCGTGCCCAGGGACTGGCTGCCGTTCCCAGATCAGCTCGCGTCCCAGGGACTGGCCGCAGTTCTCAGGTCGGCTCGCCTGCCCCGACCCCGCAAAAACGAATTGAAAAAAAACCCCGCGGTTTTCTGGTCACGGGCCGAAAACCCGTATATTGCATATTGGGAACAGTTTGCAAAAGATCTAAACACACTACTGAGGACTCCTCGTATTTATACTTAATTTATGGCCATTCTGAAACACCCCCCCCCCCCCCCCAGGTTTTACAACTGATTCACCTGGTTAGTTCCATCTCCGGCTGCTTGGTTGGATGTACAGTCGGCAGCTGCACATCCAACCAAGAGAAGAGACGCGACGTCACTCACAGCCGCCAACTGACGCGCTTCCCCGGGCCGCACAGATCCCTGGCACGCGGCGCTAAGGGACAAATTGCGCAGGGACTGAACTCAGCGTGAGAACTCGGTCGTGAGCGTGAGGGCGTGAGAAATTGCGCCAGGGCGTGAGTTTCACGCCGAAAGCGTGAGAGTTGGCAGCCCTGCCCATAGTCAGGATCAAATCTGGGTCTGTGGTGCTGCAAGGCAGCAACTCTACCGCTGCACCACCGTGCCACCCCGTTAAATGATTTTTTCTGTAATATATTTATTATGGTGTCACGTCAATAAAGATGAACACATGATTCTGATTTCTGCCCTTAGTTGGATAACACACATCTCCAGTCATTGTGTTTTAGATGGCACAATGGGCTAAGTGTTCGGCTGGCAACCGGAAGGTAGCTGGTTCGAATCCCGCTTGGAGTGCATACTGTGGTTGTGTCCTTGGGCAAGACACTTCACCCACCTTTGACTGTGTGTGTCCTTGGGCAAGACACTTCACCCACCTTTGCCTGTGTGTGTGGATGTAATTATGTGAAGCACTTTGGGGTCAATGCAAGTTGACTAAAAATGTACTATATAAATAAAGAAATTTAATTTAATTTAATTTAATTTTAAATTTAATTTACATCTATATGGCTGGTTTTCAACCTCTTCAGTCTGAAGGTCTCGACCCGAAACATCACCCATTCTTTCTCTCCAGAGATGCTGCCTGTCCCGCTGAGTTACTCCGGCTTTTTGTGTTTATCTTCAGTTTAAACCAGCATCTGCAGTTCCTGCCTACACACTTTGTTAAGCAAAACAGGTCATATTTTCATATTATTATTCACCTCAATGAAGTATTTTCTTCACCTCCGTGGCTACAGAGAATACAATCCCAGTTATCAAATCTTTCTTCAAAGTGAAAAAAAGATTCCAGACCCGCCAACATCTTCAAAAATCGCCCCTGGATCCTCTCCAGAGCAATTGCACCCTTTCTACAATGTGTCATAGTCTTACAGCATGGAAATAGGCCCTTCATCCCAACTTGTCCATGCAGATCGAGATGCCCCATCTAAACTAGTCCCATTTATCCGCATTTGGCCCATATCCCTTTAATAATAATAATAATAAATTTTATTTAATGGGCGCCTTTCATACATCTCAAGGACACCTTACATAGTAATCGGAATAAAAACATATAATCGGAATAAAACAAGTAATTAAAGACATCACAGTGACACAAATTAAAAACAGAATTCAATCCAAAAACAGAAAATCAAAAACACAGTGTGTGTGTTAGTGTGTGTTAGGTTGTGTGTGAGAGTGTGTGTGAGGGTGTGTGAGAAGGTGTGTGAGAGTGTGTGTGAGAGTGTGTCAGTGTATGTGAGTGTATGAGGGTGTGTGTGTGTGTGTACCAGTTTTTGTGAAGGTGTGTGTGAGGGTGTGATAGTGTGTGTCAGTATGTATGAGAGTGTGTATCTGTGTGTGTGAGGATGTGTGAGGGTGTGTGTGAGAGTGTGTCAGTGTGTGTGAGGGTGTGTGTGAGAGTGTGTCAGTGTGTGTGAGGGTGTGTGTGAGGGTGTGTGTGAGGGTGTGTCAGTGTGTGTGAGGGTGTGTGTGAGGGTGTGTGTGAGGGTGTGTCAGTGTGTGTGAGGGTGTGTGTGAGAGTGTGTCAGTGTGTGTGAGGGTGTGTGTGAGAGTGTGTCAGTGTGTGTGAGGGTGTGTGTGAGAGTGTGTCAGTGTGTGTGAGGGTGTGTGTGAGGGTGTGTCTGTGTGTGTGAGAATGTGTGTGAGAGTGTATGTGTGTGGGTGTGTGTCTGTATGTGTGAGGGTGTGTGAGAGAGTATGTGAGGGTGTGTGTGCCAGGGTGCATGTGAGGATGTGTGTCAGTGAAGCGGCGACAACACCCAGAGTGTGCGGAAATTCGGAGACTTGGCGACGTCCCTCTCACCCCCCCCCCCCCCCCCCCCCCCCCCCCCCCCTGACTCTGGGGTCGGGCATTGGAGCAGAGCCTTAGCCCAAGATTCATCCCCGCGGCTCCGAAGTCCAATAAAGCTGCATCATGACTCCCTGACTGATACAAAAGTTAGTGGTTTTGCAGATAGTGAATTTGGTTGTGAAAGATTGCAGCAGGATCTGGATCGATTGGCCAGGCAGGCGGAGGAATGGTTGATGGAATTTAATACAGACAAGTGTGAGGTGTTGCATTTTGGGATGTTGTACAAGGGCAGGACTTACACAATAAATGGTAGGCTTCTGGGTAGTGATGTAGAGCAGAGGGATCTCAGAGTACAGGTGCCTAGAAGGTCGAGTCGCAGGTAGATAAGGTGGTCAAAAAGACTTTTGGCACTTCGGCCTTCATCAGTCAGAGTATTGAGTTTAGGAGTTGGGAGGTCATGTTGCAGTTGTATAAGACGTTGGTGAGCCCGCATTTAGAATATTGTGTTCAGATCTGGGCATATCAGGAAAGATATTGTCAAGCATGAAAGGGGTCAGAAAAGATTTACGAGAGTGTTGCCAGGACTAGAGAGAGTGAGCTATAGGGAGAGGTTGAGTAGGCTGGGTCTCTACTCCATGGAGTGCAGGAGGATGAGGGGTGACTAAGAGATGTACAAAATCATGTGAGGAATAGATCAGGTAGATGCACAGTCTCTTGCCCAGAGTTGGGGAATCGAGGAGCAGAGGACATAGGTTTAAGGAGAAGGAGAAAAGATTTAATAGGAATCTGAGGGGTAACATTTTCACACAAAGGGTGGTAGGTGTATGAACAAGCTGCCAGAGGAGGTAATTTTAGGCCACGCGGGGCGATGTACGGCCCTGCTCCAAGTCTAAATGTCACGAAGTTGGAGCCCCCGGCAGGCGCTGGAATGTCCCACGGCCATGAAGCCTACTCAACCTCTCCCTATAGCTCACACCCTGTAGTCCTGGCAACATCCTTGTAAACCTTTTCTGACCCCTTTCAAGCTTGACAATATATTTCCTGTAACTTGGTGCCCAGACCTAAACACAATACTCTAAATGCGGTCTCACCAACGTCTTATATAACTGCAACATGACCTCCCAACTTTTATACTCAATACTCTGACTGATGAAGGCCAAAGTGCCAAAAGCCTTTTTGACCACCTTATCTACCTGTGACTCGACCTTCAAGGAACCATGCACCTGTACTCTGAGATCCCTCTGCTCTACAACACTACCCAGAGGCCTAACATTTACTGTGTAGGTCCTGCCCTTGTTCGACGTCCCAAAACGCAACACCTCACACTTCTCTGTATTAAATTCCATCAACCATTCCTCCGCCCACCTGGCTAATCGATCAAGATCCTGCTGCAATCTTTCACAACCATCTTCACTATCTGCAAAACCACTAAATTTTGTATCAGTCAGAGAGTCATGATGCAGCTTTATCAGACTTTGGTTATTTGGAGTTAATTTGGAGTATCACATGTAGTTCAGGGCGCCCCATTGCTGTAAGGATGTGGAGGCTTTGGAAAGGGTGCAGAGGAGGTTCAAGTACTAGAGGGTATTAGCTACAGGAGATGTGCGGGGCATGTTATTTTTACACAGAGGGCTGTGTGTGCCCGGAACTTGCTGCCGTGAGTGGTGGTTGAGGCACGATTGTGGCATTCGACAGACTTTTGGATGGGCCGATGGATATACAGGGAATGGAGGCAGATAGGATTTGGTCTTGGCATCGTGTTCTGCATAGACACCGTGGGCCGAAGGGCCTGTTCCTGTGCTGTACTGTGTTACGTTCTATGTTCTAGTGAGGAATGGTTGAGGAAGGACCTTTCTCGCCCTTACCTCCTGGTCCTGGTATCTCCAGCCTAAGTAGAAGGGCGCAATTCACGAAGAGCGCTGAGATATTCTTCGTTGCCACGATCAAACCGCAAGGCCTTTTCATAGCATTCAACAGCTTCAGAATTCTCCCCGGCTTCTCGGTGAAGAAACCCCAGGATACCCCAGGCTCTGCTGTTGTACGGGTTCCTGTTAATTTGCCTTCTTGCAATCTGCTCCAACTTAGTGTAACAAATTTTCCAATATTTCGTGCCGCGCTGGATTTTAAGGCCTTCCATAAAATGGTGGATGGCGTTTGATTTAGATTTGGTGTGATACAGTTCATATAATCCAAGCTGTATCTCTATTGCCTGCTTATTATCTGGAGTGATATTCTCTAATCTCCGGAGGATGTTGTATATCTTCACCGCCCTGTCTGATTCACCATTCATTAAGCAGATCCCGGCAAAATCCAGCTGTGCAAGAATAAACGATGGCTTCAGTTCAAATGCCGTTCCAAAATGGTACTTGCAATGGCCGATCAACTCAGCCTCCACGCCAGGGCCTCCAATGCCTTGATTTTTACGCAGAGCCATTAGCTTTTCCCTGTAACAGACACCCATTTGATGGTGCAAGAAGGAAGAGTGCGGAGTGAATTCTAAGCCTTTCTTCAACAGCTCCATCGCTTTATCAACATTACGCTGTTTCCTGTAAAACTTTGCTGCATAGCGGAGCACAAATGGAGAATCTGGGCTTGTCCGCAACGCTTCTTCAACCAATTCATTCGCTTCTGCCTTTTGCTGGAACTCTTGGAGCCTGAGGGCCAGCATCTCCCTGGCCACAGATTCACCCGGATCGAGCTCCAGCACCCGTCTCAGCTGTCTCACCGACTGACTCACTTCGGGTTTTTTCAGGATCCCGGAAAACAATTCCAGACGGTACAGAGCGGTGGCGTAGCCCATGTTCCACTCCGTGTTGTCGGGATCTTCCTCCAGAGCCCTGGTGAAACATTCCTTCGCCTCCTCGTAGCACTGAGAGTGGGAGCTCAGCAAAGACCACCCCTTCTCCCCCCACACCTCGGGCACCATTGCCGTGACGTGCGGGCCCTGTGTGAGGGGGCCACACATCACCTCCAGCTTGTCGAGGTAGGACTGGGCCTCGCTGAGTTGCCCCATGTGGTAATGCAACCAGGCCCGGTTGCCATGGGTGACGATGATCCTCCTCTCAAATCCATCCCCGTGGATCTCCCTCAGACGTCCCTCCGCCTCCTCTAAGTCACGGAGAGCTTCTTCGCAGTTGCCCTGCAGGTAGTTGATGTAAGCCAGCTGGTTGTGCGGCACGCCTTGGTGATTCCCGCCGATGATAATCGAATCCTGCAACCTCTGCTTCACGTCGTCCAGGTCACTGTCGTCCATGTGTGGGCCCCACGTGAAGTGGCACTGAAGCTGGCCGAGCTTCACCAACAAGGACTCCCTCAGTGTGTCGCTGCAAGAGAGCACAAGGTGATCAATGGGACAACACACAAAAAGCTGGAGTAACTCAGTGGGTCAGGCATAATCAAGGATGAGTCGCACCCTGGTCACTCCCTTTCCTACCCTCACCCAACAGGCAAGAGGCACAGAAGTGTGAAAACGCACACCTCCAGATTCAGTGACAGTTCCTTCCAAGCAACTAAACCATCCTATCACCAACTAGAGAGAGGACCTGACCTTCCAGCTACCTCATTGGTCTATAGAAACATAGAAACATAGAAAATAGGTGCAGGAGTAGGCCATTCGGCCCTTCGAGCCTGCACCGCCATTCAATATGATCATGGCTGATCATCCAACTCAGTATCCTGTGCCTGCCTTCTCTCCATACCCCCTGATCCGTTTAGCCACAAGGGCCACATCTAACTCCCTCTTAAATATAGCCAATGACCTGGCCTCAACTACCTTCTGTGGCAGAAAATTCCAGAGATTCACCACTTTTTGTGATGTTTTTCTCACCTCGGTCCTAAAAGATTTCCCCCTTATCATTAAACTGTGACCCCTTGTTCTGGACTTCCCCAACATCGGGAACAATCTTCCTGCATCTAGCCTGTACAACCCCTTAAGAATTTTGTAAGTTTCTATAAGATCCCCCCTCAATCTTCTAAATTCTCGCGAGTACAAACCGAGTCTATCCAGTCTTTCTTCATATGAAAGTCCTGACATCCCAGGAATCAGTCTGGTGAACCTTCTCTGTATTCCCTCTATGGCAAGAATGTCTTTCCTCAGATTAGGAGACCAAAACTGTACGCAATACTCCATGTGTGGTCTCACCAAGACCCTGTACAACTGCAGTAGAACCTACCTGCTCCTATACTCAAATCCTTTTGCTTGGAATGCTAACATACCATTCGCCTTCTTCACTGCCTGCTGCACCTGCATGCCTACTTTTAATGACTGGTGTACCATGACACCCAGGTCTCGTTGCATCTCCCCCTTTCCTAATCGGCCACCATTCAGATTATAGTCTATTTTCCTGTTTTTGCCACCAAAGTGGATAACCTCACATTTATCCACATTATACTGCATCTGCCATGCATTTGCCCACTCACCCAACCTATCCAAGTCACCTTGCAGCCTCCTATCATCCTCCACACAGCTAACACTGCCCCTCAGCTTCGTGTCATCCGCAAACTTGGAGATGTTGCATTCAATTCCCTCGTCCAAATCATTAATATATATCGTAAATAGCTGGGGTCGCAGCACTGAGCCTTGCGGTACCCCACTAGTCACCGCCTGCCATTGTGAAAAGGACCCGTTTACTCCTACTCTTTGCTTCCTGTCTGCCAGCCAGTACTCTATCCACATCAATACTGAACTCCCAATACCGTGTGCTTTAAGTTTGTATACTAATCTCTTATGTGGGACCTTGTCGAAAGCCTTCTGAAAGTCCAGATATAACACCTCCACTGGTTCTCCCTCATCCACTCTACTAGTTACATCCTCGAAAAATTCTATAAGATTCGTCAGACATGAGTTACCTTTCATAAATCCATGCTGACTGTCCAATGATATCACCACTTTCCAAATGTGCTGCTATCCCATCTTTAATAACTGATTCTAGCAGTTTCCCCACTACCGACGTTAGACTAACTGGTCTGTAATTCCCCGTTTTCTTTCTCCCTCCTTTTTTAAAAAGTGGGGTTACATTAGCTACCCTCCAATCCTCAGGAACTACTCCAGAATCTAAAGAGTTTTGAAAAATTATCGATAATGCATCCACTATTTCTGGGGCTACTTCCTTAAGTACTCTGGGATGCAGCCTATCTGGCCCTGGGGATTTATCGGCCTTTAATCCATTCAATTTACCTAACAACACTTCCCGGCTGGATTTCACTCAGTTCCTCCATCTCAT
The DNA here is from genome assembly GCF_010909765.2 of Amblyraja radiata. Lineage (NCBI taxonomy): Eukaryota > Metazoa > Chordata > Chondrichthyes > Rajiformes > Rajidae > Amblyraja > Amblyraja radiata. The sequence goes on along the minus strand of NC_045970.1, from coordinate 49,270,466 downwards.
TTGAACCCCGGTCCCCTGCTATTTCCGGCAGATTTTTTATGTCTTCCTTAGTGAAGACAGAACCAAAGTAGTTATTCAATTGGTCTGCCATGTACTTGTTCCCCATGATCAATTCACCTGTTTCTGACTGCAAGGGACCTACATTTGTTTTAACTAATCTTTTTCTCTTCACATATCTATAAAAGCTTTGCAGTCAGTTTTTATGTTCCCTGCCAGTTTTCTTTCATAATCTATTTTCTCTTTCCTAATTAAGCCCTTTGTCCTCTGCTGGACTCTGAATTTCTCCCAGTCCTCTGGTAGGCTGCTTTTTCTGGCTAATTTGTACGCTTCATCTTTTGTTTTGATACTATCCCTGATTTCTCTTGTTATCCACGGATGCACTACCTTCCCTGATTTATTATTTTGCCAAACTGGGATGAACAATTGTTATAGTTCATCCATGCAGTCTTTAAATGCCTTCCATTGCATATCCACCGTCAACCCATTAAGAATCAATTGCCAATCTATCTTAGCCAATTCACGTCTCATACCCTCAAAGTTACCTTTCTTTAAGTTCAGGACCCTTGTTTCTGAACTAACAATGTCACTCTCCATCCTAATGAAGAACTCAACCATATTATGGTCACTCTTGCCCAAGGGGCCACGCACAACAAGACTGCTAACTAACCCTTCCTCATTACTCAATACCCAATCTAGAATAGCCTGCTCTCTCGTTGGTTCCTCTACATGTTGGTTTAGAAAACTATCCCGCATACATTCCAAGAAATCCTCTTCCTCAGCACCCTTGCCAATTTGATTCACCCAATCTATATGTAGATTGAAGTCACCCTTTATAACTGTTTTACCTTTGTTGCACGCATTTCTAATTTCCTGTTTGATGCCATCCCCAACTCCACTACTACTGTTAGGTGGCCTGTACATAACTCCCACTAGTGTTTTCTGCCCCTTAGTGTTTCGCAGCTCTACCCATATCGATTCCACATCCTCCAAGCTAATGTCCTTCCTTTCTATTGCGTTAATCTGCTCTCTAACCAGCAACGCTACTCCACCTCCTTTCCCTTTCTGTCTATCCCTCCTGAATATTGAATATCCCTGGATGTTCAGCTCCCAGCCTTGGTCACCCTGGAGCCATGTCTCCGTGATCCCAACTATATCATAGTCATTAATAGCTATCTGCACATTCAACTCATCCGCCTTATTACGAATGCTCCTTGCATTGAGACACAAAGCCTTCAGGCTTGTTTTTACAACACTCTTACCCCTTATACAATTATGTTGAAAAGTGGCCCTTTTTGATTTTTTCTCTGGATTTGTCTGCCTGCCACGTTTTATTTTCACCTTGCTACCTATTGCTTCTACCCTCATTTTACACCTCTCTGTCTCTACGCTCACACATTTAAGAAACCCTTTCCCTTTAACTCCATCCTGAACTATCCTATTCGACACCCTACCCCCCTTATTCAGTTTAAAACCACTCGTGTAGCAGTGGCAATCCTGCCTGCCAGAATGCTGGTCCCCCACCTGTTAAGATGCAATCCGTCCCTTTTGTACAGTACATCCCTATCTTTTATCGGACTTTATCTTGGACTAAACGTTACTCCCTTTATCATGAATCTGTGTACTGTGGACAGCTTGATTGTAATCATGTATAGTCATTCTGCTGACTCGGGGGCGGAAATCCCGGGGGGCCAGGGGGGACATGTCCCCCCCCCCCTATTTTGGGAGACGGGGGACGAACCCCCCCCCCATTTTTTGTAATCCGGATTTTAAAATCCGGAGAAATCTCTGCTTTCCGCGAGACAGTGGGGGTGGGACTGCTGATCGAGGGCGCCGATTGGACGAGAGAGGCGTCGGTCAGCAGGCAATGGGGATGGGACTGAGGATAGGGTGCGGTGATTGGAGGAGGGAGACGTGCCAAAACACTCTTGGCACCGACCTGTGCCTCATCCGCAGCCAGGATCGATCCCGGCTCACCTGTGCTGCCCGTCCCCACCTGAATGCCCCCTCCCCCCCAAGCCCGGGGGTGGCCAGAGACGTTGGGAGTCAGATGGGCGCGGTGCCCCCAGGCTCACAGCCAGCGCAGAGAAGCAGCGCTAAACCCAGCTCAACTCTGCCTGTCCCACCAGGTTAACCTACAGCCCTGCCTGGACTTGTGGGAAATATCGGCCAGGTTTACAGCCAGCACGGAGAAGCAGCGCTGGCGTCCCGTCAGTCCAGGCAGGGCTGCAGGTTAACCCGGCGAGACAGGCAGAGTTGAGCTGCATTTAGCGCTTGATTGAGCCCCGTGCGTGTGTGTGAGTGTGCGCATGCGCACGTGGCCGCCAAAAAATTGTGTCCCCCGGTCCCCTCCATATTTTGATAGCGATTCCTGTGCCTGTGCTGACTGAATAGCACAAGGCAAAAAAAGCTCCTCAAGTTTTAGCTGCATTTCAGCCCCACGCTCCTGATCTTAGGTTGCCCGGAACAGAATAGGGAGGTTGTTTGGTCGGTTGTTCAGTGGTGGGTGAAAGGGGGACCTCCCTGTCGGTTTGCCGCTGGGCCTGCCGAAGATGGCCGCCGACCAAGATGCTGCCACTCACAGGTCCCAGCAATGGACAGTTGAGGGTTCTGCCTGTCGACCACCTGCCCCTCTTTCGGGCGTGCGTTGCGTTCACGGGGACGTGTGAGGCCTTCCCTGAACGCTGATTGGTGCGAGGGGGGATTATAGACAATAGACAATAGACAATAGGTGCGGGTGTAGGCCATTCGGCCCTTCGAACCAGCACCGCCATTCAATGTGATCATGGCTGATCATCCCCAATCTGTACCCCGTTCCTGCCTTCTCCCCATATCCCCTGACTGCGCTTTTTTTAAGAGCCCTATCTAGCTCTCTCTTGAAAGCATCCAAAGAACCTGCCTCCACCGCCCTCTGAGGCAGAGAATTCCTCAGACTCTGTCCAAGTCACCCTGCATTCTCATAGCATCCTCCTCACAGTTCACACTGCCACCCAGCTTTGTGTCATCTGCAAATTTGCTAATGTTACTTTGAATCCCTTCATCCAAATCATTGATGTATATTGCAAATAGCTGCGGTCCCAGCACCGAACCTTGCGGTACCCCACTAGTCACTGCCTGCCATTCTGAAAGGGACCCGTTAATCCCTACTCTTTGTTGCCTGTCTGCCAACCACTTCTCTATCCATGTCAGCACTCTACCCCCAATACCATGTGCCCTGATTTTGCCCACTAATCTCCTAAGTGGGACCTTATCAAGTGCTTTCTGAAAGTCCAGGTACACTACATCCACTGGTTCTCCCTTGTCCATTTTCCTCGTTACACCTTCAAAAAATTCCAAAAGATTAGTCAAGCATGATTTCTCCTTCGTAAATTCATGCTGACTCGGACCGATCCTGTTACTGCTATCCAAATGTTTGGCTATTTCATCTTTTATAATTGACTCCAGCATCATCCCCACCACCGATGTTAGGCTAACTGATCTACAATTCCCTGTTTTCTCTCTCCTGCCTTTCTTAAAAAGTGGGATAACATTAGCTACCCTCCAATCCACAGGAACTGATCCTGAGTCTATAGAACATTGGAAAATTATCACCAATGCATCCACGATTTCTAGAGCCACTTCCTTAAGTACCCTGGGATGCAGACCATCAGGCCCTGGGGATTTATCAGCCTTCAGTCCCATCAGTCTACCCAACACCATTTCTTGCCTAATGTGGATTTCCTTCAGTTCCTCCGTCACCCTAGGTCCTCTGGCCACTACTATAAGTGGATAGGTGCATCGTGGATAAGAATGACAACACTGTAATGATAACAATGCTTGTCTGTATGGAGTTTGCACGTTCTCCCCATAACATGCGTAGGTTTTCTCCGAGAACTGTAAATAGTCCCTTGCGTGTAGAATAGTGGAGTGTATGAGGTGGTCGCTGGTCACCGTGGAAGGACTTGTTTCTGCGCTGTATCTCTACACTATCCTAATTTAGAATTAATCGTAAGTTCATAAATCATAGAGCAGAATTAGGCCATTTGACAGAATTAGGGCATCGAATCCACTCCGCCATTCAATCATGCCTGATCTATCTTTCCCCTCAGTGCCATTCTCCTGCCTTTTCCCCATAAACCGGCTAAACCTGTCCTGTACCTGTCCAAATGATTTTTAAACGCCGCGATAGAACTTGCTTCAACTACCTCCTCCGGCAGCTCGTTCCATGCACCTACCACCCTTTCTGTAAAAAAGGTGCCCCTCGGGTCCCTATTAAACCCCCCCCCTCACCTTAAACGTATGTCCTCTGGTTCTTGATTCACCTATTCTGGGTAAAAAAAGACTCTATGCATTAATCCCTTATATTCCTCTCATGATTTTGAACACCTCTATAAGATCACCCCTCATCCTCCTGCACTCCAAGGAATAAAGACCCAGCCTGCTCAACCTCTCCCTATAGCTCAAACCCTCGAGTCCTGGCAACACCCTGATAGATCTTCTCTACACCCTTTCCAGCTTGACAACATCTTTACTATAACACGTTGATCAAAATTGAACACGATACTCTAAATGTGGCTCGACCACTGTCTTATATAAGTGTAACATGACCTCTCAACTCCTAACGGGTGGCGGGTTGGCGCAGCGGTAGAGCTATTACCTTTCAGCACCAGAGACCCGGGTTCGATCCTGACTACGGGCGCTTGTCTGTACGTTCTCCCCGTGACCTGCGTGAGTTTCCTCCGAGATCTTCGGTTTCCTCCCACACCCCAGAGACGTACAGGTTTGTAGGTTAATTGGCTGGGTATCAATGTAAATTGTCCCCAGTGTGTACAGGATAGTGTTAATGTGCGGGGATCGCTGGTCGGGTGGACTAGGTGAGCCGGAGGTGCTGTTTCCGCGCTGTATCTCTAAAGACTGAAAACTAAGCTTCTCCACTCATCCGCCTAATGTCGGCGTGAGTGCCTTGAGAAGGTCCTGATTTCCGATATCTCTGTGCAGAGTGAAGATGTCCCTTACCTCATGCTGCTGTTCAGGATTCCGTCTTCCTTCCGAGAACTGGCTGGACCAGAGACAGTGTGCAGTGTTTTTATAGTCCACTGGGTGGGCTGAGTCCAGATAGTTCATCCCCATGCTCGAAATTAAAAGTAGAAAAGTTTATCAGCCTTGAACACATTTAATGATTCATTGTCACTCCTATTTTATTTGCGGAGTTCCGACGATTCCTCTTAAAAACATTTTAAATCGATGACCCCTTATTCGAAAGCTATGTCTCCTATTTAGAAATATAGTCATGGAGTCCTTACAGCACAGATCAGACCCTTCAGCCCCATCTCCTCGATGCTAACCAAGCTGCCTTAACAAGCTAGATCCATCTGCAGCCCCTGGCTAACATCTCCCCCAAACCTTTCCTATCTGTCTACCTGCCGGTACTGATTGGGGATGATTAGCCGTGATCACATTGAATCACGGTACTGGCTTGAAGGGCCGAATGGCCTACTCCTGAACCTATTGTCTATTGCCCTTGTGTGGTTAAAAAGTAATGTGTGTACCCATCTGTGCTGTATCTTCTGACAGATATTCATCCATTTCCATGTACCTCCCACTTTCTTCATGTACAAGATGATTATTGGGTCCCTTTTACTCTCATTACTCTCTCACCTTGAACCTTGAAGTTTAGGTTATTTTAAACTGTAGACTTTACTTTAGACTTCTGAGATGCGTTGTGGAAACATGCGCAGCAAGTCAGTGCCGACCAGCGATCACCCGTGATCTATCTTCATCCTTCACACTAGGGACAATTTACCCTTTTACCCAAGCCAATTAATCTACTAATAGCCTTGCCAACTGTCCCGTATTAGCCGGGACATCCCGTATATTGGGCTAAGTCGGTTTGTCCCGTACGGGACCGCCCTTGTCCAGTATTTGACTGCTACTACTCGGGTCGAGGGGACTGTCGGGTCGGAGCGCCACGTCCGGCCCCGCCTCACCCGTCCCGACATAGTGCAGCCCATGGAGTGCAGCAGCAGCGCCTCGCCCGTGGCCCCGTCGACCGGCAGCCTGGCCATCTGTCCGACCTTCATACCTTCGCTGACCGCCGACACCACCACCCTTCCTTCTCATGGCCGATCATGAGTTGGTTGGGGTGCCGGACTTTGCAAAACTCCTCAGCTGGCCCGCCAGCTGGGCTTTGTGTGCAGTCCAGCACCTGGGCCAACTCATCATTCACCCAGCCACGGCCGAGTCGGTCAACGAATTGCCGTCGGGAATTTGTCCCGTATTTTGACCTGTTGTCCCTTATTTGGGAGTGAGAAAGTTGGCAACCCTACCTACTAACCTGAACGTCGTCGGAGTAAGGGAGGAAACCGGAGATCCCAGAAAAAAAACCCACGCTGGTCACCGGGAGAACGTGCAAACTCCGTACAGACAAGCACCCCTAGTCGGGTTCGAACCCGGGTCTCTGTCGTTGTGAGGCAGCAACTCCATCTCTGCACCACCGTGCCACCAACCTCTGCCAGGTGTCAGGGGTTCTGGGGAGAAGGCAGGAGAATGGGGTTAGGAGTAGAGAGATGGATCGGAGTAGACGTGATGGGCCGAATGGCCTAATGCTACTCAGATCACTTATGAACATGAAGTTATGAACTGCCCGAGTGAAAAAGACTGTGGATGTTCACCTTATCAATGCCCCTTAGGATTTTATATGTCTCCAGATGAACACCCCCCCAGTTTCCTCTGCTCTACTGAACAAAAAGACCAAGTCTTCACACCCTCTTTTTATAACTCTGAGTTTATCTGACTTCAATGTTATATCCGGACTTCACTGGACTTCAAAAATGACACAAGTTGTTAGAGTAACTCAATAGGTTAGGCAGCATCTGTGGAGAACATGGAAAGTCTTATGATGTGCCCCGACATTACGTATCCATGTTCTCCAAAGATGCAGCCTGACCAGTTGAGTTCCTCCAGCATTTTGTGTCTTTTCCTGACAATTAAACTCCCTTGACTTGGAATAATGGTACAACGGCGCCCTCTGCTGGTCAGAATAGTTTTGTGTTCTTTGCTCAATTGCACTAAATGTGGTGCCCTTTCTCATGTATCTGTGTTCTGTGGAATAGGTGGTTATTTCCATACACAAAACATCCACATCTATTGTTCACCCGTTCACACTAGTTCTAGGTTTGACGAAAATAAACTCACATTGAATTTAAGTAAAACAAAATTCATAATATTTGGAAATCGATCAACCAACACAGAGAAAAAGCTCATGATAAATGGCACAGAAATAGAAAGAGTATCTGAAATAAAATTTCTTGGAGTATTAATTGACAACAAATTAACTTGGAAACCTCACATAAATTATATTAAAGCCAAAATATCCAAATATAACCATATAACCATATAACAATTACAGCACGGAAACAGGCCATCTCGACCCTTCTAGTCCGTGCCGAACACATAATCTCCCCTAGTCCCATATACCTGCGCTCAGACCATAACCCTCCATTCCTTTCCCATCCATATAACTATCCAATTTATTTTTAAATGATAAAAATGAACCTGCCTCCACCACCTTCACTGGAAGCTCATTCCACACAGCTACCACTCTCTGAGTAAAGAAGTTCCCCCTCATGTTACCCCTAAACATCAGTCCCTTAATTCTCAAGTCATGTCCCCTTGTTTGAATCTTCCCTACTCTCAGTGGGAAAAGCTTTTCCACGTCAACTCTGTCTATCCCTCTCATCATTTTAAAAACCTCTATCAAGTCCCCCCTTAACCTTCTGCGCTCCAAAGAATAAAGCCCTAACTTGTTCAACCTTTCTCTGTAACTTAGTTGCTGAAACCCAGGCAACATTCTAGTAAATCTCCTCTGTACTCTCTCTATTTTGTTGACTAATCAATTGCAATAATGAATAAAGCCAGAGACCTACTAAATCAAGCCTCCCTGTATATGTTGTACTGCTCCCTCATACTCCCATACATGATCTACTGTGTGGAGGTATGGGGGAACACATACAAAACAAATACACATCCAATCTTCATTCTCCAAAAAAGAGCAATACGAATTATACATAAAACCACCTACAGACAATCAACAAAACCATTATTTATCAGACTAAAAATATTAAAATTTCAAGATCTGACAGATTATAAAACTATCCAAATTATGTTCAAAGCAGCTAATCAGCAATTGCCTTGTAATATCCAGGGGTTGTTCCAACGGAGAGAAAGCAAACACAACCTGAGAGGAACCTATATATTCGAAAAACCGGCAATAAGAACTAATGCAAAACTCCATTGTGTTACAGCAAAGGGTGTTAGTCTCTGGAATAACTGCCATGATGAGCTGAAAAAATGTAAGACTCTATTCAAACTAAAAACAATCTTCAGAAACAAAAGATTGAATGGTTATGAGCTGGACCAGTGATTTTCTTTTCTGTTTGGTTATTTCTTGTTTGTGGACTGTTCAACAGATTTTGGGTCCATTTGTTCCCATTATTTTGTTTTTCCATGAAAATGTATAGAAAATAAGAGGGGGTAGGACCAGAAAAGTTTTCGAACTTCTTCATACCCCTTTTGAACATGAACGATATTATTTGTATTATTTGAGTTACTTATTTGTTTGTTTTACTTTGTGTTTCATTTATTTTTTATTGCTTACAAGTTTATTTGTGTTTGTATTTTTTAACATGTTCAATAAAATTTAAAAAATAATTTAAAAAAAATAAAAAAATAAATGTTATCTCACATTTGCATCCCTTTCTTACACGCTCGTCCCAATGAGTCCACGCCGACCATTGATCAACCGTTCACACTAATGCCCCTGTCCCACTTAGGAAACCTGAACGGAAACCTCTGGAGACTTTGCGCGCCACCCAAGGTTTCCGTGCAGTTCCCGGAGGTTCCCGGAGGATTTTGTCAGTCTCCCTACCTGCTTCCACTACCTGCAACCTCCGGCAACCACCTGCAATCTCCGGGAACCTCACGGAAACCTTGGGTGGGGCGCAAAGTCTCCAGAGGTTTCTGTTCAGGTTTCCTAAGTGGGACAGGGGCTTAACTCGACTCGACTAGTTCACACTTGACTCCATTCAAGGACCCAAGCAGTCATTCCAGGTGCGACAGAGGTTCACCTGCATCTCCTCCAACCTTATCTATTGCATCCACTGCTCTAGATGTCAGCTGATCTACATCGGTGAGACCAAGCAGTAGGCTTGGCGATCGTTTCGCCGAATAACTCTGCTCGGTCCGCATGAACCCACCTGATGTCCCTGTGGCTCAGCACTTCAACTTCCCCTCCCATTCCAAATCCGACCTTTCTGTCCTAGGTCTCCTCCATGGCCAGAGTGAGCACCAACGGAAATTGGAGGAGCAGCACCTCATATTCCGCTTGGGCAGTCTGCACCCTTGCGGCATAAACATAGAATTCTCCAATTTCCGTTAGCCCTTGCTGTCTCCTCCCCTTCTCAGCTCTCCTTCAGCCGTCGGGCTCCTCCTCTTCCTTTCTCCTTTTTTCTCTACGCCCCCCCCCCCCCCCCCACCCAACATCAGTCTGAAGAAGGGTTTTGGCCCGAAACGTTGCGTATTTCCTTCGCTCCATAGATGTTGCTGCACCCGCTGAGTTTCTCCAGCACTTTTGTCCACACTAGTTCTATGTTGTCCGCTCCCCGCCCACTAGGGGGCAATCTACAGAGGCCAATTAACCCACAATCCCGCACGTCTTCGGGAATCCGTAGGAAACCGGAGCACCCGGAGGAAACCCACTTTGTCACGGGGAGAACGTACAAGGCCCACACAGACAGTTAGCGCTGTGAGGCAGCAGCTCGACCAGCGTAGCTCTACAGTAGAAAAATGTGGTTTATTTGCGAGGATGATCAGAGAGTAGAGGCGACTAAATGTACATTTGTGGGGGGTCCAGAGACATCTTTAGGATAGTGCAAGAGCGGGGAGAAGGGATAAAGGGGAGATTTTTTAGATTAGTTTAGAGATACAGCGCAGAAACAGGCCCTTCGGCCCATCGATCAGCCCGTACACTAGCACTACCCCACATGCCAGGGACTATTTACAATTATTACTGAAGCCCGTCAAACTACAAACCTGCAGGTCTTTAGAGTGTAGGAGGAAACCGGATCATCCGGGGAAAACCCACGCAAGTCACGGGGAGAATGTACAAACACCGCACAGACAAGCACCCGTAGTTGGGATCGAACCCGGGCCTCTGGCATTCCGAGGCATCAAGTCTACCGCTGCACTATCTTGCCAGAAGATTATTGAAGCGCTGAACCAGGGGTCACAGTTTAAGAATAAGGGGTCGGCCATTTAGGACTGAAATGAGGAAAAACCTTTTCACCCAGAGAGTTGTGAATCTGTGGAATTTTATGCCACAGAAGGCGGTGGAGGCCAATTCACTGGATGTATTCAAGAGAGAGTTAGTTTTAGCTCTTAGGGCTAACGGAATCAAGGGATATGGGGAGAAAACAGGAACGGGGTAGTGAATTTGGATGATCAGCCATGATCATATTGAATGACGGTACTGGCTCAAAGGGCCGAATGGCCGACTCCTGCATCTATTTTCAATGTTTCCATGTTTCTACCCCTCCTGCTGTTAACAAACAAAGAACTCAAAACTATTCTGACCAGCAGTGGGCGCCGTTGTTCCATTATTCCAAGTCAAGGGAGTTTAATTGTCAGGAAAAGACACAAAGTGCAGGAGGAACTCAGCTGGTCAGGCTGCATCTCTGGAGAACATGGATACGTAATGTCGGGACACATCTTAAGACTATCTATGTTCTCCACATATGCTGCCTAACCTATTGAGTTACTTCAGCAACTTGTGTCATTTTTGGAGCAGAGGTTCTAGGAGTAGAACTACACCATTCGGCCCGTCTAGCCCACTCCGCCATTCAATCATGGCTGGTCAGTCTCTCCCTCTCAGCCCCATTCTCCTGCCTTCTCCCCATAACCCCTGACACCCATACTAATCAAGAATCTGTCAATCTCTGCCTTAAAAATATCCACCGACTTGGCCTCCACAGCCATCTGTGACAATGCATTCCACAGATTCACCACCCTCTGGCTAAATAAATTCCTCCTCATCTCCTTACTAAAGAACCATCCTTTAATTCTGACACTGTGGCCTCTGGTCCTAGACTCTCCCACTGGTGGAAACATCCTCTCCACATCCACTCTATCCAGGCCTTTCACTATTCGGTAAGTTTCAATGAGGTCTCCCCTCATCCTTCTAAGCTCCAGCAAGTACTTGCCCAGTATAGATACATATGGAGGATTGTGAGCAGTTTCAGCCCACATACATACATACATACATACATACATACATACATACATACATACATACATAATAATATAATATATCTTTTATTGTCATTGCACGTCAGTGCAACGAGATTTAGTGTGCAGCTCCACTGATGTCCAGGAAAGGTAAATAAATACAATACATAAATAAACAAGCTGAATTGATTGACGTGACCATCTGAGGGAGACTGTCCAAAGGGGGTGGGTGCATACATACATACATACATACATACATACATACATACATACATACATACATACATACATACATACATACATACATACATACATACATACATATATACATACATACATACATGTAAAACAGATAAACAATAATTGTGTAAATAGAAAAAAAACAATGTTACCAAGTCTATGTAGTTCGGAGTTGATTTGGAAATTGTAGTGTTCCATTATTGTTCCAGAACAAGGGGTCACAGTTTAAGGATAAGGGGGAAATCTTTTAGGACCGAGATGAGAAAAACATTTTTCACACAAAGAGTGGTGAATCTCTGCAATTCTCTGCCACAGAAGGCAGTTGAAGCCAGTTCATTGGCTATGCGAAATGCGAAATTGGCTATGCGAGATGCGAAATGATTTAAAAGGAGTGAACTGGGACATTTTGTTTTATGGGAAGGATGTGGAAGAGAAATGGAGGACATTTAAAGGGGAAATTTTAAGAGTACAGAATCTTTATGTTCCTGTTCGGTTGAAAGGAAACAGTAAAAATTGGAAAGAGCGCTGGTTTTCAAGGGAAATTGGACATCTTGTTCGGAAAAAGAGGGAGATCTACAATAATTATAGGCAGCATGAAGTAAATGAGGTGCTTGAGGAATATAAGGAATGTAAAAAGAATCTTAAGAAAGAAATTAGAAAAGCTAAAAGAAGATATGAGGTTGCTTTGGCAAGTAAGGTGAAAGTAAATCCAAAGGGTTTCTACAGCTATATTAATAGCAAAAGGATAACGAGGGATAAAATTGGAGAGACAGAGTGGACAGCTATCTGCAGAGCCAAAAGAGGGGGGGGAGATATTGAACAATTTCTTTTCTTCGGTATTCACCAAGGAGAAGGATATTGAATTATGTGAGGTAAGGGAAACTAGTAGAGTAGGTATGCATACTATGAGTTTCAAAGTAAAAGAAGTACTGACACTTTTGAAAAATATAAAAGTGAATAAGTCTCCAGGTCCTGACAGGATATTCCCTAGGACATTGAGGGAAGTTAGTGTAGAAATAGCCGGGGCTATGACAGAAATATTTCAAATGTCATTAGAAACGGGAATAGTCCCCGAGGATTGGCGTACTGCGCATGTTGTTCCATTGTTTAAAAAGGGTTCTAAGAGTAAACCTAGCAATTATAGACCTGATAGTTTGACTTCAGTGGTGGGCAAATTAATGGAAAAGATACTTAGAGATAATATATATAAGCATCTGGATAAACAGGGTCTGATTAGGAACAGTCAACATGAATTTGTGCCTGGAAGGTCATGTTTGACTAATCTTCTTGAATTTTTTGAAGAGGTTACTAGGGAAATTGACGAGGGTAAAGCAGTGGATGTTGTCTATATGGACTTTAGTAAAGGCCTTTGACAAGGTTCCTCATGGAAGGTTGGTTAAGAAGGTTCAACTGTTGGGTATAAATGCAGGAGTAGCAAGATGGATTCACAGTGGCTGAATGGGAGAAGCCAGAGGGTAATGGTGGATGGCTGTTTGTCGGGTTGGAGGCAGGTGACTAGTGGGGTGCCTCAGGGATCTGTGTTGGGTCCTTTGTTGTTTGTCATGTACATCAATGATCTGGATGAAGGGGTGGTAAATTGGATTAGTAAGTATGCAGATGATACCAAGATAGGGGGTGTTGTGGATAATGAAGAGGATTTCCAAAGTCTACAGAGTGATTTAGGCCATTTGGAAGAATGGGCTGAAAGATGGCAGATGGAGTTTAATGCTGATAAACTGTGATGTGCTACACCTTGGCAGGACAAATCAAATAGGACGTACATGGTAAATGGTAGGGAATTGAAGAATACAGTTGAACAGAGGGATCTGGGAATAACCGTGCATAGTTCCTTGAAGGTGGAATCTCATATAGATAGGGTGGTAAAGAAAGCTTTTGGTATGCTAGCCTTTATAAATCAGAGCATTGAGTATAGAAGCTGGGATGTAATGTTAAAATTGTACAAGGCATTGGTGAGACCAAATCTGGAGTATGGTGTACAATCTTGGTCGCCCAATTATAGGAAGGATGTCAACAAAATATAGAGAGTACAGAGGAGATTTACTAGAATGTTGCCTGGGTTTCAACAACTAGTTACAGAGAAAGGTTGAATAAGTTAGGTCTTTATTCTCTGGAGCGCAGAAGGTTAAGGGGGGACTTGATAGAGGTCTTTAAAATGATGAGAGGGATAGACAGAGTTGATGTGGACAAGCTTTTCCCTTTGAGAATAGGGAAGATTCAAACAAGAGGACATGACTTCAGAATTAAGGGACAGAAGTTTAGGGGTAACATGAGGGGGAACTTCTTTACTCAGAGAGTGGTAGCGGTGTGGAATGAGCTTCCAGTGGAAGTGGTGGAGGCAGGTTCGTTGGTATCATTTAAAAATAAATTGGATAGGCATATGGATGAGAAGGGAATGGAGGGTTATGGTATGAGTGCAGGCAGGTGGGATTAAGGGAAAAAAGTTGTTCGGCACGGACTTGTAGGGCCGAGATGGCCTGTTTCCGTGCTGTAATTGTTATATGGTTATATGTTATTGTTATATGGTTATATTTAAGAGGGAGTTAGATGTGGCCCATGTGGCTAAAGGTATCAGGGGGTATGGAGAGATAGTGAGTTGGATGATCAGCCATGATCATATTGAATGGTGGTGCAGGCTCGAAGGGCTGAATGGCCTACTCCTGCACCTAGTTTCTATGTTTCTATGTTTCTATAGCCTGATGGCTGTAGGGAAAAAAGCTGATCCTGAACCTGGACGTTACGATTTTCAGGCTCCTGTACCTTCCTCCCGATGGCAGGAGTGAAATGAGTGCGTGGCCAGGGTGGTGTGGGTCTCTGATGATGCTGGCTGCATTTTTGAGGCAGTGACTTCAGTCAATCCCTTTGATGGTGGTGGGGGGTGGGGTCTCAGTACCTGTGAAGCAGAGGGGAAGCAGCTGTTCCTGAGTCTGGTGGTGCACACTTTCTTCTGCCCGAGGGGAGCGCGGAGAAGAAGGAACGGCTTTCCACACATCACACAGTTATTCCCCAACACCTCCGCACTGCAAGATAACCACCTGTTTGCCAGGCTGGGGCCAGATTTGGTTCCTGTGTTGGACTTGGGACTCGGTATCGGTATTTCCCCCAAAAGCTTCTCTGTAATCCCAGCCCTGCCCTTCGTGACGGTCTCTTCCTCTTTCACCTCATTTCTAATCTGTGTGTGTGTGTGTTTTTCCACAATTGATAATGTCTTTGATTCACAGTGTCATAGAGTGATACAGCGTGGAAATAGGCCCTTCGGCCCAACTTGTCCACACCGACCAACGTGCCCCCATCTACACTAGTCCCACCTGCCTGCGTTTGGCCCATAGCCCTCTAAACCTGTCCCATCCAGTGTACTGTACCTGTCTAAATGTTCCTTAAACGTTGTGACATTCCCTGCCTCAACTACCTCCTCCAGGCAGCTTGCTCCGTATTACTATAACTCTTTGTGTGAAAAAGTTACCCTTCAGATTCCGATTAAATTGGATGATCAGCCATGATCATATTGAATGGCGGTGCAGGCTCGAAGGGCCGAATGGCCTACTCCTTCACCTATTTTCTATGTTTCTATGTTTCCCCCGTCACCTTAAACTTATGTCCTCTGATTTTCGAGAATCACAGACTAGGCAGGTTTGGAGGGATATGGACCAAATGCTGGCAGGTGAGACTAGTGTAGCTGGGACATGTTGGCCAGTGTGGGCAAGTTGGGCCAAAGGACCTGTTTGGAAACATAGCAACATAGAAAATAGGTGCAGGAGGAGGCCATTCAGGCCCTTTGAGACAGCACCGCCATTCATTGTGATCATGGCTGATCGTCCCCAATCGACCCGTGCCTGCCTCTCCCCATATCCCTTGATTCCACTAGCCCCTAGAGCTCTATCTAACTCTCTCTATCTAACTCTCTCTCCATCCAGTGATTTGGCCTCCACTGCCCTCTGTGGCAGGGAATTCCACAAATTCATAACTCTCTGGGTGAAAACGTTTTTTTTCACCTCAGTCTAAAATTGCCTCCCCTTTATTCTAAGACTGTGGCCCCTGGTTCTGGACTCGCCCAACATTGGGAACATTTTTCCTGCAACTAGCTTGACCAGTCCTTTTATAATTTTATATGTTTCTATAAGATCCCCCTCATCCATCTAAACTCCAGTGAATACAAGCCTAGTCTTTTCAATCTTTCCTCATATGACAGTCCCGCCATCCCAGGGATCAATCTCTTGAACCCACGCTGCACTGCCTCAATCACAAGGATATCCTTCCTCAAATTAGGAGACCAAAACTGTACACAATACTCCAGATGTGGTCTTACCAGAGCTCTATACAACTGCAGAAGAACCTCTTTATTCCTATACTGAAATCCTCTGGTTATGAAGGCCAACATTCCATTAGCTTTCTTCACTGCCTGCTGTACCTGCAAGCCAACTTTCAGTGACCGGTGTACAAGGACACCCAGGTCTCGCTGCACCTCCCACTTACCTAACCTAACCCCATTGAGATAATAATTTGCCCCCTTGTTTTTGCCGGCAAAGTGGATAACCTCACATTTATCTATATTATACTGCATCTGCCACGCATCTGCCCACTCATTCAACCTGTCCAGGTCACCCTGCAACCTCCTAACATCCTCTTCACAGTTCAAACTGCCATCCAGCTTTGTGTCATCTGCAAACTTGCTAATGTTGTCCAAAATCAGTACCTCATATTTCGCTTGGGCAGCTTACCGCCTAGTGTATAAATGATGATTTCTCTAACTTCCAAGTAATCTCGTTTTCTCGTTTTCAAGTAATCTCATTTTCACCCAACAAACATCTAACAACGGCCTGTTTCCTTTATCATTATTACTTTTTTGCATATCTTTCATTCATTTTTCTTTATCTCTCTACATCATCGTCAATATCCCTCGCTTCTCTTTCCCCCGACTCTCAGTCTGAAGAAGGGTTCGAACCTAAACATCACCCATTCCTTCTCTCCAGAGATGCTGCCTGTCCCGCTGAGTTACCCCAGCTTTTTGTGTCTATCTTCGGTTTAAACCAGCATCTGCAGCTCCTTCTTACACGCACTATCTACCTCATTTGTGACCCTCGGACTATCCTTGATCGGTCTTTTCTGGCTTTACCTTTTATTATGTTTTAACAGGCAGATTCTCAATGAGTTACGTGTGTGTGTGTGTGTGTGTGTGTGTGTGTGTGTGTGTGTGTGTGTGTGTGTGTGTGTATGTGTGTGTGTGTGTGTGTGTGTGTGTGTGTGTGTGTGTGTGTGTGAGAGAGTATGTGTGTGAGTGCATGCGTGCGTGCCTGCATTTGTGTGTGTGTGTGTGCGCATGCGTGTACGCATTTTTGTGTGTGAGTACGTGTGTGTGTGTGTGTGCAATATCGCTCGCTTTTCTTTCCCCTGACTCTCAGTCTGAAGAGGTGTCTCCAAGCGAAACGTCACCTAATCCTTCTCTCCAGAGATGCTGCCTGTCCCGCTGAGTTACTATTATCAGTCGTTATCTTGGGGTGGGGGTTTGCTGGGAAATCACTGTGTGATGTGCAGAAAGCCAATCCTTCTTCTTCCTGCTTTTGAGGTTCAATATGTCAATGAATAGTCTCTTGAAGTTCTGCAGGTGTACAGTAGAGAGCATATCGATTGGTCGCATCACGGGCTGGTTCGGCAACTCGAGCGCCCAGGATCAAAGAAGATTTTCAAAAAGTGGTGAATGCTACCCGGTCCATCGCGGGTACTGACCTCCCCACCATCGAAGGGATCTCCAGGAGCCGCTGCCTTAGAAAGGCAGCCACCATCACTTGAGACCCACACCATGCTGGCCACGCTCTCATCTCACTCCTGCCATTGGCAAGAAGGTACAGGAGCCTGAAAACTGTAACGTCCAGGTTCACGAGAAGCTTCTTCCCTACAGCCATCGATCTATTAAACACTACAACCTCTGAAAAGGCCCCAGAACGGAGCCACAGCATGGAAACAAGCCCTTTGGCCCACCTAGCCCATGCCGACCATCGATCACCCGTTCACACTAGTTCCAGGTAACCCCACGTTCCTTGTTGATGAGCATGGTCGAGTTGTTTGCTCAGACGAAGGGAAAGAATTGGAGGAAAGTAAACACCTAAACTGAAACAGACACTCCAGCACTTTGTGTCTATCTCCAGTAGAAACAAGGAACTGCAGATGCTGGTTAATACACGAAAAAGACACAAAGTGCTGGAGTAGCTCAGCGGGTAAAGCAGCATCTCTGGAGAAAACGGATAGGTGACGTTTTGGGTCTGGACCATTATGCCTGAAAGAAGAAGGGTCCCAACCTGAGACATTGCCTTTCCATTTTCTCCAGAGATGCTGCCTGTCCCGCTGAGTTATTCCAGCGCTTAGTATCTTTTTGTTTTGTATTCCAGCATCTACGGTTTAGGAAACGGGCCCTTCAGCCCATCGACAGTCGATCACCCTGACGCGAGTTTGATATTATTCCACTTTCGCATCCTACACACTAGGGGGAGCAATTTACAGAAGCCAATTAACCTAAACCACATGTCTTTGGAGTGTGGGAGGAAACCAGAGCACCCGGAGAAAATAGGAAGGCACGGTGGCGCAGCGGTATAGTTGCTGCCTTACAGCGCTTGCAGCGTCGGAGACCCGGGTTCGATCCTGACTACGGCTGCTGTCTGTTTGGAGTTAGTACGTTCTCCCCGTGACCCGCGTGGGTTTTCTCTGGGAACTTCCATTTCCTCCCACACTCGAAAGACGTGCAGGTTTGTAGGTTAATTGGTTTGGTATAAGTGTAAATTGTCTCTAGTGTGTGTGGGATAGTGTTATTGTGCGGGGATCGCTGGTGGGGGCTGACTCGATGGGCCGAAGGGCCTGTTTCCGCGACGTACCTCTAAACTAAACTAAACTAAACTAAACTAAAAACCCACAGGGAGAACATGCAAACTCCACACAGAGGTCAGACTCCATGCGGAGGTCAGATTCGAATCCGCCCAATTTTTGCTGAAAGATAAATCAAACAAAATAATCTTAAATAAATCTGCCAGTAGCCCTTATTCAAACGGAAAAGGACTTAAATAGAACTTTATGCAAAGAAAAAAAAGAGGGAAAAAAAGTAAGATGAGTCACAAAGCAAAATGTAAAAAGTTATGGATTTCCCACTGACGGGAAACTACCCTTTGTATGAAAGTGAAGTGGTTCTGAGTAAAAATTATCAGAACATCTTTGGATCTTATCAGTCAAGTTCACACACTTGTGTTACTAAATGGATCAGCCGCGGTCTCAGAGTTCATTTTAAAGTACCATACTTAATTGAAGTTTGCTATTTAAAAGTTCCCTTTGTTTCACACATCACGGACTACTGGTTTTAATCTTATCGAGTCCATAATCACAAGATTAGTCATTGTTCAGCCAAAGCTGGTTACACTTCTCGGCATCTGCATATAATTGCGCTTCTTGTGCTTCTTGTGCGTGGCGGTGGAAAGATTGGTGGAAACAGGGCCGCGACGTGAATTCTCTTTCCTTGACCCCACTGATTTTAATAAGCACCTACAGCGATGGCTGCTCCGCTGGCAGTCTGTTCCTTTTTTTCATTATTTTTGTTGTTTTTCGTGTTGATAAAAGTTTGCTTTAATGTTCTTCGGTTTGTTTTATGTGGGGGAGGGGGGAGGGGGGAGGGGTTAAACTTTTTTTCAAGTTCTTACCTTGCCGGAGATGTGATTAATTTTTGGATCACATTCTCCGACGCGCTCTGCGGCCTTCCATCGATGAAGCTGACTTTGAGGCCTATCGCGGGGCGCAGACTTAACATCGGAGCGGATCCCTTGCCTGGGATCGCTCCCACCGCGACCACCACGGACTTTACCATCAAGAGTTCGCAGTCTCGGGTGAGGCCGAGTCGGGAGCCCCAGCGTCGCGGAAGGTTCGACCAGCCCCGACGCGAGGTTCGATCGCCCGGCGCGGGGGAGCTGACATCCCCCCCGATGCTGGAGCTGATCGCCTCGAGGGGCCCAACGCCACCGGCTACATGAGTCAAGATCGTCCGGTCAACGGGGGCTCGAGGCCCATGACCGAGGAAGAACTAAGGGAAGGGACTTGAACGTTATTTCGCCTTCCATCACAGTGAGGAATGTGTAGGAAGGAGTCACTGTGGTGGATGTTCGTGTTAAATGTGTTTTTGAGTGATTTGGTGCTTTTAATTGTATGACTGACCTGGCAAATGAAATTCCTCGTATGTTGCAAAACATACTTGGCAAAAAAAGTGCGATTCTGATTCTGATTCTGATTCTGATTCAGACTTCCCCGAGAATCAGCCCACACACTTCCAGTATTGTCCACAAACTGTATTTCTCTTGGCCCGAGCAACAACACTATTTGGAAGAAGGGTCTCGACCCCCAGACGTCACGCATTCCTTCTCTCCAGAGATGTTGCCTGTCCGTTTTTGTCTCATCTTTGTTCCTTCCTACGCGACGAGGCGAAGGGTTTGTTCCTGAACACCAGAGGTCAGCATTGAACTGGAGACAGAGAGTCACAGGAGCGATACAGTGTGGAAAGAGGCTCTTCCGCCCAACTTGCCCACACCGGCCAACAATGCCCCAGCTACACTACACTAGTCCCACCTGCCCATGTTCTGGTCCATATCCCCTCCATACCTGTCCTACCCATGTACCTGTCCAACTGCTACTTAAACGCTGGGAGGTAGTCCCTGCCTCAACCGTCTCCTGTGGCGAGTAGATGCGGGGACGTGTGGAGCGCAGGGGCAGCGTGCAGAAGATGCACAAAGTCACACAAAAATCTAAGTGCTGAATTACTCCAGCACTTCACGGTTTAGACCCTGTGGTTTCCTCGTAGCTACGTGAACTTGTTTAAGAAGGAACTGCAGATTCTGGAACATCGAAGGTACACAAAAATGCTGGAGAAACTCAGCGGGTGCAGCAGCATTTATGGAGCGAAGGAAATCGGCAACGTTTCGGGCACGAAACGTTACCTATTTCCTTCGCTCCATAGATGCTGCTGCACCCGCTGAGTTTCTCCAACATTTTTGCGCAGCTCCGTGAACTTGGTGTAGGGAAGGAACCGCAAATGTTGGTTTAAACCTTCAGACTTCAGACTTAAACCTTTAAACCTTCAGACTTCAGTTACTCGCTGAGTTGAGTAAACCCAGGTTTTTTTTTTTAAAGTCGCGTATAACTTTTTTCTTCCGGCTGGTTACGACGCACCTCCAGCAGGAGATGACGAGGGGGATGTCCCAGTAGATCCCGCCCCTCCGGTCTCGGGCAGCATATAAATGGTTTGCAACGGCTGGTGAAGGGAACACGAACTTGCACCATGAACTGCAGCGCACCGCTGCCGGGATCTCCGACTCTCTGCCTGCAGCCACTCTGGGACCGTCTGCTGGGCTTGGAAGGTTGGATCAGGTCCCCCTTCTTCCCCGTGAGCTTCTCGCTGGGGGTCTACCTGTCCTTCTGCCTCCCGTACGTGGTCATGGACCTGCTGGCCCCACGGGTGGTCGCCCTGCAAAGGTACAAGATCCAGGCTCAGAACCACCCCAGCGTCAAGATGATGGCCAATTGCCTGTTCCAGACCTTGTACAATCACCTCATCTTCATCTTCCCCTTGTCCGTGGGACACTGGTACTGGAGCCCGATGGACCTCCCGCTCGCCGCGCCCGAGTTGCCCAGGACGGTGTTGGACATCTTGGCTTGCCTGCTGCTCTTCGACTTCCAGTACTTCGTGTGGCACCTCCTCCACCACAAGGTGCCCTGGCTCTACCGCACCTTCCACAAGGCCCACCACAAGTACACGGCCACCTTCGCCCTCACCACCGAGCACTCCGGCGCCTGGGAGACCTTGTCCCTGGGATTCTTCGCCGCCGTCAACCCGGTCATCCTCGGGTGCCACCCGCTCTGCAGCTTCCTCTTCTTCACCGTCAACATCTGGCTGTCGGTGGAGGACCACTCGGGCTACGACCTCCCCTGGGCCACCCACCGCCTGGTGCCATTCGGCCTGTTCGGGGGTGCACCCCACCACGACCTGCACCACATGAAGTTCAAGGCCAACTATGCACCATACTTCACGCACTGGGACCGGCTTCTGGGCACCCTCGCCACGCTCCACGCCAAATCCACGTGAGACCGTGGATCCCAAAAACGCTTGGCCGGGAACAGATATTGATGGAGAGACAATAGCCAATAGGCAATGGACAATAAGTGCAGGAGTAGGCCATTCGGCCCTTCGAGCCAGCACCGGCCATTCAATGTGATCATGGCTGATCATCTACAATCAGAAGGCATTCCTCCCTTCTCCCCATATCACCTGACTCCGCTATTTTTAAGAGCTCTCTCTTGAAAGCAATGCTTTTTTCAAAGCATGATGTTTTCAACGCAAACAAAAAAAAGACTGACTTCACCGAAGAGATGTTTGTTTGGCTCAAGACTTTGCAAATCTCTCATTCATTGTTCTTTATCTCTCCACAACTTCGCCCGCATCTCTCGTGTCCCTGGTCCTGACTCTCAAGCCTGAAGAACGGTCTCGACCCGAAACATCGTCTCCCCAGAGATGCTGCTGAGTCCCCCGCTGAGTTACTCCAGCACTTTGTGCCCAACTTCGGTTATCCACTCAAGAGCGATTCTGCTGAAGAGATGTTTTCCACAAAAGACTTTTACTTGTATGAAAGGAACATTGCTACACTACGGTCACCCACCTGAGACTATGGTCACCGTGTGTAAATAAAGAACTCGTAACAAAATAACTGAAATAACTGCAAAGCACTTTTAATGTTATTACTTGAAGTTCGTTGCTTCGAGTTTCTAATGAAAATATCGGTCATTACTGCAGGTCGGTAATCACATGGACATGAAGTTAGCAAAGACTCTGAAAGTCTGGCTGGAAGTGTGTAACATTTTTAAAATTGTAAAGCATTGATTTATTTTTGCTACAGACGTTTTTCGCGAGTTTTTACAATTAATATTCACAAAGTTTGCACTAATATATTTATGTGTTTAATATATGAATTAAAAAATCAAATTTATTTATATATGTGAGCATTCGGTGTGGTGTTTGACTAGCGAAAGTAGACAAAAAATGCTGGAGAAACTCAACGGGTGAGGCAGCATCTATGATGACAAGGAGTAGGCGACGTTTCGGGTCGAGACCCTTCTTCAGACTGATGGGGGGTGGTAGGGTGGGGTGGGGGGTATCTTATCGCACGCAACGAAAACATTAGGAAATAACTGCAGATGCTGGTTTGCACCGAAGATAGACACAAAACGCTGGAGTAACTCAGCGGGACGGGCAGCATCTCTGGAGGGAAGGAACGGGCGACGTTTCGGGTCGAGACCCTTCTTCAGACTGAGAGTCAGGGGGAGGGGAGGGGAGCGAGACACAGAGATATGGAAGGGTAAGGTGTGAAAACACAGATCAAAGGGGGCGAGGCTCAAGGAAATGTAGAATGATACATTGTTAGCTGAGGGGAAGGTGACAGCGAGTTTCTGTTAGCACGTGTGTCAGGTTTAAATGTCCACAGGCGAAGGAGCTTAGTTTGGAGATACAGCGCGGAAACAGGCCCTTCGGCCCAACGGGTCCGCACCAAGTCAAGTCAAGTCAAGTCAAGTCAAGTCACTTTTATTTCTACAGCACATTTAAAAAACAACTCTCGTTGGCCAAAGTGCTTTACATTGGTGGAGGTACTAACGTTATACAACAGTGGTTCATAGATTAAGTACATACATCACTACATACATATTGCCCTCACTCAGAGGACGTCGAGAAAGGCTTGGGAGTAAAGATGAGTTTTAAGTCTCGACTTAAAGGAGTCGATGGAGGGGGTAGTTCTGATTGGAAGAGGGATGCTGTTCCACAGTCTAGGAGCTGCAACCGCAAAGGCACGGTCGCCCCTGGGCTTATGCCTAGACCGCGGGATGTTCAGTAACCCCAAGTCGTCCGATCTGAGGGACCTGGAGGTGGTGTGGTGGGTAAGCAGACTTTTGATGTAGGTGGGGGCAAGCCCGTTAAGGGCTTTGTAGACATAAAGGAGGATCTTGAGATTTATTCGAAACCGCACAGGGAGCCAGCAGAGAGAGGCCAGGGTCGGGGTGATGTGGTCCCTTTTTCGGGTGCCCGTCAGGAGTCTCGCTGCGGCGTTTTGGACCAATCAGCGATCCCCGCACATTAACACTATTCTGCACAATTTACATTTATAGGGAGGTTGTTAATTCAGAAACAAGGGTCCTGAACTTAAAGAAAGGTAACTTTAAGGGTATGAGACGTGAATTGGCCAAGATAGACTGGCAATTGATCCTTAAAGGGTTGACGGTGGATATGCAATGGAAGGCATTTAAAGACTGCATGGATGAACTACAATAATTGTTCATCCCAGTTTGACAAAAGAATAAATCAGGGAAGGTAGTGCATCCGTGGATAACAAGGGAAATCAGGGGTAGTATCAAAACAAAAGATGAAGCATACACATTAGCCAAAAAAAGAGAAATTCAGAGTCCAGCCGAGGAGGACAAAGGGCTTAATTAGGAAAGGGAAAATAGATTATGAAAGAAAACTGTCAGGGAACATAAAAAACTGACTGCAAACGTTTTTATAGATATGTGAAGAGAAAACGATTAGTTAAAATAAATGTAGGTCCATTGCAGTCAGAAACAGGTGAATTGATCATAGGGAACAAGTACATGGCAGACCAATTGAATAACTAATTTGGTTCTGTTTTCACTAAGGAAGACATAAATAATCTGCCGGAAATAGCAGGGGACCGGGGGTCAAATGAGATGGAGGAACTGAGTGAAATCCAGGTTAGCCGGGAAGTGGTGTTAGGTAAATTGAATGGATTAAAGGCCGATAAATCCCCAGGGCCAGATAGGCTGCATCCCAGAGTACTTAAGGAAGTAGCCGCAGAAATAGTGGATGCATTAGTGATAATTTTTCAAAACTCTTTAGATTCTGGAGTAGTTCCTGAGGATTGGAGGGAAGCTAATGTAACCCCACTTTTTAAAAAGAGAGGGCGAGAGAAAACGGGGAATTACAGACCAGTTAGTCTAACGTCGGTAGTGGGGAAACTGCTAGAATCAGTTATTAAAGATGGGATAGCAGCACATTTGGAAAGTGGTGAAATCATTGGGCAAAGTCAGCATGGATTTATGAAAGGCAAATCATGTCTGATGAATCTTATAGAATTTTTCGAGGATGTAACTAGTAGAGTGGATAAGGGAGAACCAGTGGATGTGTTATATCTGGACTTTCAGAAGGCTTTCGACAAGGTCCCACATAAGAGATTAGTATAAAAACTTAAAGCACACGTTATTGGGGGTTCAGTATTAATGTGGATAGAGAACTGGCTGGCAGACAGGAAGCAAAGAGTAGGAGTAAACGGGTCCTTTTCACAATGGCAGGCAGTGACTAGTGGGGTACCGCAAGGCTCAGTGCTGGGACCCCAGCTATTTACAATATATATTAATGATTTGGACGAGGGAATTGAATGCAACATCTCCAAGTTTGCGGATGACACAAAGCTGGGGGGCAGTGTTAGCTGTGAGGAGGATGCTAGGAAGCTGCAAGGTGACTTGGATAGGCTGGGTGAGTGGGCAAATGCATGGCAGATGCAGTATAATGTGGATAAATGTGAGGTTGTCCACTGGTGGCAAAAACAGGAAAGTAGACTATTATTTGAATGGTGGCCGATTAGGAAAAGGGGAGATGCAACGAGACCTGGGTGCCATGGTACACCAGTCATTGAAAATAGGCATGCAGGTGCAGCAGGCAGTGAAGAAAGCGAATGGTATGTTAGCATTCATAGCAAAAGGATTTGAGTATAGGAGCAGGGAGGTTCTACTGCATTTGTACAGGGTCTTGGTGAGACCACACCTGGAGTATTGCGTACAGATTTGGTCTCCTAATCTGAGGAAAGACATTCTTGCCATAGAGGGAGTACAGAGAAGGTTCACCAGACTGATTCCTGGGATGTCAGGACTTTCATATGAAGAAAGACTGGATAGACTCGGCTTGTACTCGCTAGAATTTAGAAGATTGAGGGGGGATCTTATAGAAACTTACAAAATTCTTAAGGGGTTGGACAGGCTAGATGCAGGAAGATTGTTCCCAATGTTGGGGAAGTCCAGAACAAGGGGTCACAGTTTAAGGATAAGGGGGAAATCTTTTAGGACCGAGATGAGAAAAACATTTTTCACACAGAGTGGTGAATCTCTGGAATTCTCTGCCACAGAAGGTAGTTGAGGCCAGTTCATTGGTTATATTTAAGAGGGAGTTTGATGTGGCCCTTGTGGCTAAAGGGGTCAGGGAGTATGGAGAGAAGGCGGGTACAGGATACTGAGTTGGATGATCAGCCATGATCATATTGAATGGCGGTACAGGCTCGAAGGGCCGAATGGCCTACTCCTGCACCTATTTTCTATGTTTCTCCCCAGAACCTCTGACACTTTGGTACGTTCGGTACCTCCTGTAACTTCCACCCGACGGCAGGAGTGAAATGAGAGCGTGGCCTGGGTGGTGTGGGCCTCTGATGATGCTGGCTGCATTTTTGAGGCAGGGACTCCTGTAGATCCCTTCTTCGATGGCGGAGAGGTCAGCACCCGTGATGCTATTTAGTAAACCTGTGGTTTTCTGAACAACAGGGAAGGTAAGGTTAAAGATCACTCTGGGGAGAGACAAAGATGAACGGCTAAAGAGACATTGACCGTGGAATCCACAAGTAACTATTGTGTAGATCCCTTCCAGGGGAGGACAGTAACTGTGACGGACTGGGCAGTGTTCACCACTTTTTTGTATAAGGGTGGAATGAATGGAGGGATATGCATCACATCACAGGGTTGCACAGCGGGAGAGTTGCAGCCTCACAAGAGACAATAGACAATAGGTGCAGGAGTAGGCTATTCGGCCCTTCGAGCCAGCACCGCCATTCAATATGATCATGGCTGATCAACCCCAATCAGTACCCCGTTCCTGCCTTCTCCCCGTATCCCCTGACTCTGCTATCTTTAAGAGCCCTATCTAGCTCTCTCTTGAAAGCATCCAGAGAACCTGCCTCCACCGCCCTCTGAGGCAGAGAATTCCACAGACTCACCACTCTCTGTGAGAAAAAGTGTTTCCTCGTCTCCGTTCTAAATGGCTTACTCCTTATTCTTAAACTGTGGCCCTGGTTCTGGACTCCCCCAACATCGGGAACATGTTTCCTGCCTCTAGCGTGTCCAAACCCTTAACAATCTTATATGTTTCAATGAGATCTCCTCTCATCCTTCTAAACTCCAGAGTGTACAAGCCCAGCTGCTCCATTCTCTCAGCATATGACAGTCCCGCCATCCCGGGAATTAACCTTGTAAACCTACGCTGCACTCCCTCAATAGCAAGAATAGCTCAATCACAGCGCCAGGGATTCGGCTTCAATCCTGACTACGGGTGCTGTCTGTACGGAGTTTGTACGTTCTCCCCGTGATCTGCGTGTGTTATCTCCGAGACCTTTGGTTTCACCCCCACACTCCAAAGACGTACAGGTTTGTAGGTAAATTGGCATGGTATGAATGTAAATTGTCCCCACACTATGTAGGGTAATGTTAATGTGCGGGGATCGCTGGTCGGCGCGGACTCGGTGGGCCGAAGGGCCTGTTTCCGCGCTGTATCTCTGAACTAAACATGCAGCCTAAGAAGATTAGTCTAACTTGGCATCATATTGGGCATGGAATGGAGAGCTCGAGGGCATGTTCCTGTGCAGCACTGTTTTATGTTCTTTGTTTTATCCTACACTCTCCATATTATGAGGTCTGGAACTTCAGCCAAGTATAATACAAGGAACTGCAGGTGCATAGAACACAAAGTGCTGGAGTGACTGGCAGCCTCTTTGGAGTCTGAAGAAGGGTCCTGACCCGAAACGTCACCCATTCTTTTTTACTTCAGAGAGAATCTGCCTGGCCCGCTCAGTTACTCCAGCAATTTGTGTTTTCTTCGAGATCTTTGGTTTCCTTCCACACTCAAACGAAGTACAGGTTTGCAGGTTAATTGGCTTGGTATAAGTGTAAATTGTCCCGTGTGTGTAGGATAGCGTTAATGTGCGGAGATTGCTGGTCGGCGCGGACTGGGTGGGCCGAAGGGCCTGTTTCCACACTGTATCTCGAAACTGAACTAAACTAAACTATCCTACCTGAAACATTGCCTATCCATGTACTCCAGATATGTTCAGGAAGGAACTGCAGATGCTGCTTTACACCGAAGAAAGACACGAAATGCTGGAGTAACTCGGCAGGACAGGCCGCATCTCTTGAAGAGAAGGAATGGGTGGCGTTTCGGGTTGGGACCTTTCTTCAGACCCAAAACGTCGCCATTTCCTTCCGTCCAGAGATGCTGCCTGTCCCGCTGAGTTACTCCAGCATTTTGTGTCTATCTTCGATGAAAACCAGCATCCGCAGTTCCTTCCTAAACATTCTCCAGGTATGTTGCCTTACCTGCTGAGTTACACGAGCACTTTGTATTCTGCATAATATAAAATTTGTTGCGCAAATTCCGAAAACAAAACATAGATTAAAAGAGCCAAATTTTCATACGCCTTAGGAACATTCTTAAATGTTAATGCCTCAACTTGCAGTTGTGGTGACTTGTTTGTGTGGAACAAATTAGTTTCGTTTTTGATCCAGTTTTTAGAGTTAATAGGAGGATCTCAGTGGATGTTTTTTTTTGACACACGGCGCCAAACTGTCCCTTTAGCCCACCAGCGATGGAGTGTGGGAGGTTACCGCAGCACCCGGAGCAAACCCACGCAGGTCACGGGGAAGAACGTACAAACTCCGTACAGACAGCAACCGAGGTCAGGATTGAACCCGGGTCTCTGGCGCTGTGAGGCAGCAACTCTACCGCTGCGCCACCGTGCCGGGCCTAATGGTGAATTTTGCTCAAGTTGTCACTGGGATGAATGAAATAGACGTTAATTAGAGTCAAGAGTGTTTTATTGTTATTCGTCCCAGATAGAACGATGAAATTCTTACTTGCAGCAGCACAACACAACATGTAAACATAGTACACTGTAAAGAATATAATTAACGAGTAAAAAAATTTCAGGGTAGACGCAAAATGCTGGAGTAACTCAGCGGGTCAGGCAGCATCTCTGGAGAGAGATGTTCTGGGTCGAGACCCTTCTTCAGATTTAACCTACCTTCGATTTAAACCAGCATCTGCAGTTCTTTCCTACCTAAAAAAGGTTCAGTGTGTGTATATACACCTACACATGCATATGGACACATAAAAAACAAACAAACAATAATAGTGCAATAATCAGAATAATAGTCTATGTATTTCAGAGCTTATATGAGCTTCTGAAGAAGGGGCTCGACCCGAAATGTCACCATTCCTTCTCTCTAGAGATGCTTCCTGTTCCGCTGAGTTACTCCAGCATTTTGTGTCTATCTTCGGTTTAAACCAGCATCTGCAGTTCCTTCCTACACATTTTATCTGCTTATTTGAGATTGTGGTGTTTAATAGCCTAATGGCAGTCGGTGTAAATACAATGGGCAATATACAGGCATGAGTGTTCCTCTTTAATTATTTATCTAAAAGCCCCTCTTTCATTTAAAAAAAATATATAAATGATTTATTTATTTAAACCATCATTTCATGAGTCATTTCAGTTGTCTCCCAGAATGTCTTTGAGAATTCCCAGCGGATGTTAGGCGAAAGTATTATAAGTATCAACAGCAGGGAATTCCCAGTATTCTCAACAATAGGGAATTCCCAGTGTTCGTTTGGCAAAAGTATTCTCATCATTCCCTGAGATATTCCAAGATCTTAAACGGTGACAAGAAATTAATGGTGATAGAATTCCAAGTCAGGACGGGTCTGATGAAGGGTCAATTAAATTATTTCCAGGAGCGCATGCCTTTTATAATTCGTAGATTGCCTCTACTGATTGCCCCTTTAGTGTTTTGTGTTTGTTATCAAAGATAGCATGGAAACAGGCCCTTCAAGCCCACCGAATACACACTGACAATCGATCACCCGTTCACACTAGTTCCATGTTCTCCATTTTCTCATCCACTCCCTGCACACCGGCAGCAGTATATAGGGGCAAATTAACCTACAGACAATACAATACAATACAATACTGTATTATTCGTCACATTGCAAGTGAAATGAATTTGCACTCTATGGGCAATGTGATGAATAAAACTGTATAGACTGATGAACAAGGACCCCCAGATCGCGTTGTACTTCCCCTTTTCCCAACTTGACACCATTTAGATAGTAATCTGCGTTCCTGTTTTTGCTACCAAAGTGGATAACCTCACATATATCCACTTTAAACTACATCTGCCATGCATCTTCCCACTCACCCAACCTGTCCAAGTCACCCTGCATTCTCATAGCATCCTCCTCACAGTTCACACTGCCACCCAGCTTTGTGTCATCTGCAAATTTGCTAATGTTACTTTGAATCCTTTCATCTTCATCTTTTTGTTCTGGAGTTCTAGCCTTTTTTATGTGGGGGGAGGGGAGGGGGGGGGAAGGGGGAAACTGCTTTTCTAGGGTCCCTACCTGGTCGGAGAGGCAGCTTTTCTCCGGGCTGCAGCTTCGACCCGTCCTCGCGGCCTACCAGCGGGCCTGGAGCGGCGTTTCCTGTTGGGGACCGCCCAGAACCTCGACTTCGGCAGCGGCACAGCGCTGGAGCGCTATCGCGGAGCGGAGTGGGCGATGCCCTACCCGGGTCACCGCGCTGGAACTCCAGTGAGCTGAGACCGCCGATAAAAACATGGCGGAGCTGCGGGTCAGAGGAGCGGCCAGCTGCGGGTGGCGGCGCTGACTTTTCAGCGAGATCACCAGTTGTGGAGCTCCATCCGGCGCGGCCTTGTTGGCTTCGGAAGCAGCGGCCTCCAGTACGGAAGCAGCCGTTCCAGGTGTCCCAAGCCGCTGAGAGGACTCTCCCGACGCCAGAGCACCATCTCCCGGCGAGAACGGCCTGGAACATCGGGCCTCCGTGGAGGCAACTGTGGAGGCCTCAATAGGCCCGACTATGGGTGAACTGGGGATGGGGACTGGACATTGTGCCTTCCCTCATAATGGAAACCATTGTGGGGGGATGTTTTTATGTTTAAATTTCTTTATTACTGTTATGTCTGTATTCTTTCTTTATGTGCTGCATTGGCAAGAAGCATTTCACTTCACCTAGTATGTGACCAATAAAATAACCTTTGAACCTTTAAATCATTGATGTATATTGTAAATAGCTGCAGTCCCAGCACCAAGCCTTGCGGTACCCCACTAGTCACTGCCTGCAATTCTGATAGGGACCCGTTAATCCCTACTCTTTGTTTCCTGTCTGCCAACCACTTCTCTATCCATGTCAGCAGTCTACCCCCAATACCATGTGCTCTAATTTTGCCCACTAATCTCCTATGTGGGACCTTATCAAATGTTTTCTGAGAGTCCAGGTAAAATACATCTGGCTCTCCCTTGTCCATTTTCCTAGTTACATCTTCAAAAAATTCCAGAAGATTAGTCAAGCATGATTTCCCCATTGTAAATCCATGCTGACTCGGACCAATCCTGTTACTGCTATCCAAATCTGTCGCTAATTCATCTTTTACGATTGACTCCAGCATCTTCCACATCACCGATGTCAGTCTAACAGGTCTATCTAATCCCTGTTTTCTCTATCCCGCCTTTCTTAAAAAGTGGGATAACATTAGCTACCCTCCAATCCACAGGAACTGATCCTGAATCCATAGAACACTGGAAAATTATCACCAATGCATCCACGATTTCTAGAGCCACTTCCTTAAGTACCCTGGGATGCAGACCATCAGGCCCTGGGGATTTATCAGCCTTCAGTCCCATCAGTCTATGCAACACCATTTCCTGCCTAATGTGGATTTCCTTCAGTTCCTCCGTCACCCCAGCTCCTCTGGCCACTAGTATATCAGGAAGATTGTTTGGGTCTTCTTTAGTGAAGACAGATCCACGTAGCTGTTCAACTCATCTGCCATTTCCTTGTTCCTCATAATAAATTCACCTTTTTCAGTCTTCAAGCGTCCAACTTTGGTCTTAACTAATTTTTTCCTCTTCACATACCTAAAGAAGCTTTAACTATCCTCCTTTATATTCTTGGCTAGCTTACCTTCATATCTCATCTTTTCTCTTTGCTCTTTAAACATTACTCAATCCTCTAGCCTCCCGCTCATCTTTGCTACGTTGTACTTCTTCTCTTTTATTTTTATACTGTCCCTGACGTCCCCTGTCAGCCACGGCCGTCCCTTTCTCCCCTTGGAATCTTTCTTCCTCTTTGGAATGAACTGATCCTGCACCTTCTGTATTATTCCCAGGAATGCCTGCCATTGTTGTTCCACTGTCATCCCTGCTAGGGTATCTTTCCAGTCAACTTTGGCCAGCTCCTCCCTCATGGCCCCATAGTCTCCTTTATTCAACTGTAACACAGACACCTCCGATTTACCCTTCTCCCTCTCCAATTGTAGATTAAACCTGACCATACTATGGTCACTACCTCCTAATGACTCCTTAACCTTAAATTCCTTTATCAAATCCGGTTGATTACATAACACTAAATCCAGTATTGCATTAGTGCCAGTTGGCCCTGACAATGCTGATTTACAGCTTAATTTCACCACACCGATATAATATAATATTGCAGCTCACCTAGTTGTCGAAAGTCAACAATGAATCACGCCTGACATGATCATAGTGATTTATTGAAGAACAACGCATGTAATTTGCATCCGGCAAACGCTAAAAATAGTGCTTGGAATGTCATTGATTGCATGAGTGCTATTTGGCTAATGATTATTAGCTACAGGTGATAATTACTGCAGAGCTGCAGAAATAGCTTGCGTGGTGCTGCATGAAGTGGTGCGGCATGGTGGCGCAGCGGTAGAGTTGCTGCCTTGCAGCGCCAGAGGCCCGGATTCGATCATGACTACGGGTGCTGTCTGCGCGGAGTTTGCACGTTCTCCCCGTGACCCTGGTTGGTTTCCTCTGGGGGCTCCGGCACAAAGACACAAGAGTGCTGGAGTCTGTCTGCAGGTACTTGTTATTACTCTATTAGTGTCGTTTTGTCTCTGCTGTGAGATCCTTTAAAGAGTTTACACTAAGTGTAAGCCTGTTAGTGCCTTTCTCCACAGAATAGTGGGTCTTTACCAAGACTCGAGGACCTGAGCTATAGGGAGAGGTTGAGCAGGCTATGACTCTATTCCTTGGAGCGCAGGAGGATGAGGGGTGATCTTATTGAGGTGTAAAAAATCACGAGAGGAATAGATCAGATATTTTGCCCAGAGTAGGGGAATCGAGATCCAGAGGACATAAGTTTAAGGTGAGGAGGGAAAGATTCAATAGGAACCTGAGGGCCAGCTTTTTTCCACAGAAGGTGGTGGGTGCATGGAACGAGCTGCCGGAGGAGATAGCTGATGGAGGTACTATCGCAGCGTTTAAGAAACATTTAGACAGGTGCATGGATAGGACAGGTTTAGAAGGATACGGGCCAAATGCAGGCATGTGGGACTAGTGTAGATGGGACATGTTGGTTAGTGTGTGCGAGTTGGGTCGAAGGACCTGTTTCCATGCTGCTTCTATGACCCTAGATAAAATATATTTGTACATATGTAATGTGTGGTTGGAGTAGCCGAGGCAAGGAACTGAGGTAATGACTTTTGGACTATATTAATGTGGCTTGCCTCTGCTTTGTCTTCCTTTAGGGCTGGCACGGTGGCGCAGAGGTAGAGTTGCTGCCTTACAGCATCAGAGACCCGGGTTTGATCCAGACTACGGGTGCTGTCAGTACGGAGTTTGTACGTTCTCCCTGTGACCGCGTGGGTTTTCTCCGGGTGTTTTGGTTTCCTCCCACACTCCAGGTTTGTTGGTTAATTGGCTTCGGTAAAATTGCAATTTTCACTAGTGTGTAGGATAGTGCTAGTGCACGGGACGATCGCTGGTCGGCGTGGACTCAATGGGCCGAAGGGCCTGTTTCCACACCGTATGTCTAAAGTAAACTGGAGTCATAGAGTCATAGAGTGATACAGTATGGAAACGGGACCTTTGGCCTAACTTGCCCTCACCAGCCAACATATCCCAGCTACACTTGTCCCACCTGCCTGTGTTTGACCCCTCAGATTCCTATTAAATCTTTAAACCTTTGTCCCCTGGTTCTCGATTTGCGTACTCTGGGCAAGAAACTGTGCGTCTACCCTCTCATTAAACTAAACGGTCTGAAGAAGGGTTTCGACCCGA
Source organism: Amblyraja radiata (assembly GCF_010909765.2). NCBI lineage: Eukaryota > Metazoa > Chordata > Chondrichthyes > Rajiformes > Rajidae > Amblyraja > Amblyraja radiata. The sequence goes on along the minus strand of NC_045970.1, from coordinate 49,236,742 downwards.
AACGTCACCTATTCCTTCTCCCCAGAGATGCACCCTGAGTTACTAAACTCATGAAATTACATTGAGTGGAATATGAGTCCGCTTGTGCCAGAGATATGGATCATTAATCACAAAACTGTTACAACTCGAGCATCAGACAGAGTGTGTGACTTGTGACAATACAGGCTGGCTGAATCACTCTCGTATCTATATAATTAAAACTCAAATCTTGACCACTTCCTGTTTGCACTGCATATTAAAAAAAGCCGCTACCACTTACGGTTGTGATGTTTGGCCATCTTACTCAGAGTCACCCTCCGCTGCGCAGGACAAGAGGATCTTTCCCATTGATGAAAAATAAAACTTATTAATTGTGGTAGGAATCTGCATTTGAATTTGTTGGCGTTGCAGCTTGCTTGAAATGGAATTTCAAGGAATAGCCGTGAGTCAACTGCCAGCCCACCAGCCGTGAGTGAGTGAGCTGCCCGCCCACCAGCCGTGAGTGAGCTGCCAGCAAACCAGGCTTGAGTGACTGAGCTGCCAGCCCAAGAATTCATTCGGCCCAAAATGTCCTTACTAGCCCTCTGGACACCAGTCCCTTCAGCTCACAACACCCATACTAGTGCTCCAGAAAGTCCCCCCCCCCCCCTGCACCTGTCTAACTGTTTAAGAATAAGGGGTAGGCCATTTAGAATGGAGATGAGGAAAAACGTTCTCACTCAGAAAGTTTTGAATCTGTGGAATTCTCTGCCTCAGAAGGCAGTGGAGGCCATTTCTCTGGATGCTTTCAAGAAAGAGTTAGATAGAGCTCTTAAAGATAGCAGAGTCAGGGGATATGGGGAGAAGGCAGGAATGGGGTACTGATTGTGGATGATCAGCCATGATCGCAGTGAATGGCGGTGCTGGCTCGAAGGGCCGAATGGCCTACTCCTGCACCTATTGTCTATTGTCAGAACTCCTCCCAGCTCTTCCTGAGTCCAAAGTCCTCCTGATTAAATGTTACTAATTGGAAGCCTCGTTGTCACCTTCCCCTCAGTTAACAATGAAGCATTCTACATTTCCTAATCGTAATCTGCTTTGATCTGTCATTTTCACGCCTTGCCCTGCCACATCTCTAGTCTCCCCCTCTCTTGCCCGACTCCGAGGAAGGGTCCCGACCCGAACCGTCGCCCATTCCTTCTCAGGATCTGCTTCAGAGCGTCTCGTAGTTGACGAAAAAAGCTGGAGTAAGTCAGCGGGTCAGGCAGCATCTCTGGAGAAAAAGTACTTCCCAGTCTCAGGGGGACTCTTTCAGTCACGGCGGCGCAGCGGTAGAGTTGCTGCCTTACAGCGAATGCAGTGCCTGGGTTCAATCCCAACTACGGGTGCTTGTCTTTATGGAGTTTGTACATTCTCCCCGTGACCTGCGTGGGTTTTCTCAGAGATCTTCGCTTTCCTCCCACACTCCAAAGACGTGCACGTTTGTGGGTTAATTGGCTTGGTAAGTGTAAAAATTGTCCCTAGTGGGTGTAGGACAGTGTCAATGTGCGGGGATTGTTGGTCGGCGCAGACCCGGTGGGCCGAATGGCCTGTTTCCACGCTGTATCTCTAAACTAAACTAAACTAAACTAAAGGCCTCGACCCGAAACGTTACCCATTCCTTTTCCCCAGGGACTCCAGCACTTTGTGTTTTGTTCACTATTCCAGCACCTGCAGTTCCTTGTGTCTCCGTGGTCTCCAGGTTGACCTGAACATTTCTGCACAGTACCAACCCGCGCTTCTCTCAATACAGCTCGGCAGCTCGGAGGAAGACACAACAATCTGGAGTAACTCAGACTGAAGAAGGGTGGTCGAGAGTCAAGTTTCGGGTCAAGCGTCTGAAGGTGGGGTCTCGACCCAGAAACGTCGCCCATTCCTTCACTCCAGAGATGCTGCCTGTCCTGCTGAGTCACTACAGCATTTTCTGCGCTGTCTGTCTTCGGTGTAAACCAGCGTCTGCTGTTCCTTCCAGCACAGAATAAAGAACAGATTGCACTCATTGTTCTACCATTCATTCGTCGTGATGAAAGCAGGATGGACAGTCTGCGGTTCAGGTTCCTCTGAAGGTGTCAGTGAAAACAATTAGTGATGAATTGCGAAGTTTGGCACAAAGGGTGGGAGTAACTCAGCGGGACAGGCCGCATCACTGGAGGGAAGGAATGGGTGATTGCGGCTTTGTTAGTGGATGGGTTTCAACTTGCAGTTACGATGTTGTTTGGACAACTTCCAGAGCCTAATAGTTCCTTGGAAGAGGCAGTTCCTCCACCTGGTGTCAGAGTTTTCAGGCTTCTGCCCTTTGTATCATGTACCAAAGCCGACCACGGTGGCTCAGCGGCAGAGTTGCTGCCTGATCCTGGAGTAGTTCCTGAGGATTGGCGGGTAGCAAACGTAACCCCACTTTTTAAGAAGTGAGGGAGAGAGAAAACGGGAATTACAGACCAGTTAGTCTAACATCGGTAGTGGGGAAACTGCTAGAGTCAGTTATTAAAGATGGGATAGCAACACATTTGGAAAGTGGTGAAATCATTGGACAAAGTCAGCATGGATTTACAAAAGGTAAATCATGTCTGACGAATCTTATATAATTTTTCGAGGATGTAACTAGTAGCGTGGATAGGGGAGAACCAGTGGATGTGGTGTATCTGGACTTCCAGAAGGCTTTCGACAAGGTCCCACATAAGAGATTAGTTTACAAACTTAAAGCACACGGCATTGGGGGTTCAGTATTGATGTGGATAGAGAACTGGCTGGCAAACAGGAAGCAAAAAGTAGGAGTAAACGGGTCCTTTTCACAATGGCAGGCAGTGACTAGTGGGGTACCGCAAGGCTCAGTGCTGGGACCCCAGCTATTTACAATATATATTAATGATCTGGATGAGGGAATTGAAGGCAATATCTCCAAGTTTGCGGATGACACTAAGCTGGGGGGCAGTGTTAGCTGTGAGGAGGATGCTAGGAGACTGCAAGGTGACTTGGATAGGCTGGGTGAGTGGGCAAATGTTTGGCAGATGCAGTATAATGTGGATAAATGTGAGGTTATCCATTTTGGTGGCAAAAACAGGAAAGCAGACTATTATCTAAATGGTGGCCGACCAGGAAAAGGGGAGATGCAGCAAGACCTGGGTGTCATGGTACACCAGTCATTGAAAGTGGGCATGCAGGTGCAGCAGGCGGTGAAGAAAGCGAATGGTATGTTAGCTTTCATAGCAAAAGGATTTCAGTATAGGAGCAGGGAGGTTCTACTGCAATTGTACAGGGTCTTGGTGAGACCACACCTGGAGTATTGCGTACAGTTTTGGTCTCCAAATCTGAGGAAGGACATTATTGCCATAGAGGGAGTGCAGAGAAGGTTCACCAGACTGATTCCTGGGATGTCAGGACTGTCTTATGAAGAAAGACTGGATAGACTTGGTTTATACTCTCTAGAATTTAGGAGATTGAGAGGGGATCTTATAGAAACTTACAAAATTCTTAAGGGGTTGGACAGGCTAGATGCAGGAAGATTGCTCCCGATGTTGGGGAAGTCCAGGACAAGGGGTCACAGCTTAAGGATAAGGGGGAAATCCTTTAAAACCGAGATGAGAAGAACTTTTTTCACACAGAGTGTGGTGAATCTCTGGAACTCCCTGCCACAGAGGGTAGTCGAGGCCAGTTCATTGGCTATATTTAAGAGGGAGTTAGATGTGGCCCTTGTGGCTAAAGGGATCAGGGGGTATGGAGAGAAGGCAGGTACGGGATACTGAGTTGGATGATCAGCCATGATCATATTGAATGGCGGTGCAGGCTCGAAGGGCCGAATGGCCTACTCCTGCACCTAATTTCTATGTTTACAGCGCTCACAGCGCCGGAGACCCGGGTTCGATCCCGACTATGGGTGCTTGTCTACGGTACGGGATTTGTATGTTCCCCCCGTGGGTTTTCTCCGAGATCCTCGGTTTCCTCCCACACTCCAAAGACGTAGAAGCTTGTCATTTAATTGGCTTCTGTAAACTTCTGTAGGGTGGTGTTAGTGTGCGGGGGGGGGGGTGGGGTGGGGTGAGGGGGGGTGGGAGATTGCAACCTTCTCGTGGTCCACCCTGTTTCGACTAATGCAATCAATCCGACGTGCACGAACAAGATCAAATAGAACAAGTGGACCTACAACTCGATGCCCCTGTCCCACTTAGGAAACCTGAACGGAAACCTCTGGAGACTTTGCGCCCCACCCAAGGTTTCCGTGCGGTTCCTGGAGGTTGTAGGTGGTTGCCGGAGGTTGCAGGTAGTGGAAGCAGGTAGGGAGACTGACACAAACCTCTGGGAACCTCCGGGAACTGCACGGAAACCTTGGGTGGGGCGCAAAGTCTCTAGAGGTTTCCGTTCAGCTTTCCTAAGTGGGACAGGGGCTAGTGTGCACGCCATATGCAAGAAGAAGAAGGAGCGTGCGGGGATCACTAGTCGGCGCAGACCCGGTGGGCCGAAACGCCTGTTTCCGCGCTGTACCTCTCAACTAAACTGAACTAAACTAAGATAGACACAAAAAGCTGGAGTAACTCAGCGGAGCGGGCAGCATCTCTGGGGAGAAGGAATGGGTGACGTTTCGGGTCGAGACTCTTCTTCAGAAATGTCACCCGTTCCTTCTCTCCAGAGATGCTGCCCATCCCGCTGAGTTACTTCAGCTCTTTGTGTCTATCTTCGGTTTAAAGCAGCATCTGCAGTTCCTTCCGAAACTAAACTAAACCTTCTTCCTGATGGCAGGGGTGAGATGAGAGCGTGGCCAGGGTGGTGTGGGTCTCTGACGATGCTTTGAGGCAGCGACTCCTTTAGATCCCTTCAATGTACCTCGGTGACTGCCAATCACCCCCCCCCCCCCCCCCCCCCCCCGGACACTCCCCCCACAGGAAAAACACTATGACTGTATGCATGTAAATAGATTTATTTATTTAAATCATATTCTATGTCGCTCTTCCAGGGAGATGCTAACTGCATTTCGTTGTCTCTGTACTGTACACTGACAATGACAATTAAAGTTGAATCTGAATCTGAATCAATGGTGGGGAGGTCAGTATCCGTGACGGACCGGGCAGTGTTTACTAAACGGTCTCGTTTGTTGCTGGGTGTTCGAGATCACAAACGGGGCGGGGAGGCATTTTTGTAGCGTCTTTCGAAAGTGATGAAATACGACATAAATGCGATCATTGTCTCGTTCCCAGCTACAGAAACATTCTGTCGCTTGATTACAAACATTGCCCCGTGAGAATTCATGAGTCGCCACCATTGACATTTCAAACTTGGCGTCTTGCCATGCAGAACGGAAATTGTTGATGACTTAAAGTTGCTAAGCCAGTTCACCTGAGGACCTGTTTCCATGAGTGTGTGTGCGTACATGTGTATCTCCATGTGTGTTGCTTCCAGCTTGACAGCTTGATAAAGACACAGGGCATTGGGCGGTCACTGTGGTGCAGCGGTAGAGTTCCTGCCTTACAGCGAATGCAACGCTGGAGACCCGGGTTCCATCCTGACCATGTACCTGTCTGAATGCTTCTTAAACGCTGCAATAGTACCTGCCTCAACTACCTCCTCCTGCAGCTCGTTCCATACACCCACCACCCTTAATGTGAAAAAGTTACCCCTCAGATACCCCTCCTGTTAATTCTTTCCCCCCTTCACCTTAAACCGATGTCCTCTGGTCCACGATTCACCTACTCTGGGCAAGAGACTCTGTGCATCGACTCTCTCATGGTTTTATACACCTCTATGAGATTAGTTAAAGATCTATCTGATAAAGATTAGGTAATGTTACGGACTGGAGCACAATGAGAGCGATGTGCAGAATGCGTCAGAGACTGGCTTTAAAGTTTGTTTGCTGGAATTTAATTAGTTGTTGGCTGCTCTACAATGCAAAAAAACCTCAGCTCTGAAACGTAATTATGTTTGACATAAATGTAGTTTGTTTCCATCTATGCATGTGGCAACATGCAGTACATACTGGCCCACTGACTGCGTACAATAGGAACTGCAGATGCTGGTTTATACCAAAGGTAAACACAAAGAGCTAGAGTAACTCGGAGCACTAGGGAGGCACAGTGGCGCAGCGGTAGAGCTACTGCCTTACAGCGCCAGAGACCTGGGTTCGATGCTGACTACGGGTGCTTGTCTGTACGGAATTAGTACCTTCTCCCCGTGACCCGCGTGGGATTTCTCCAAGATCTTCGGTTTTCTCCCACACTCCAATGACGTACAGGTTTGTAGGTTAATTGGCTTGGTGTATGTGTAAAAATGGTCCCCCGGTTAATGCGCGGGGATTGCTGTTCAGTGTAGACTCGATGGGCCAAAGGACCTGTTTCTGCAATGCTCCTCTAAACGGAGCTGAACTCAGTGGGTCAGGCAGCATCTCTGGAGAGAAAGGACGGTGATGTTTCGGTCTGTAGAAGGGTCCCGACCCGAAACGACACCCATCCTTTTTCTCCAGAGATGCTGTCTGACCCGCTGAGTTACTCCAGCACTTGGCGTTCCAACACAAGATTCCAACACAAGGTTCCAGTCGGTGGCTCCAATCCTGGAGATGGGACTCGACCGGCGAGACAGACGTCGGGCAGAGCCCTAGTGGTGGGTGACTCCATCATAGACTCCAGGAGCGGACAGGACATTCTGTGGCGGCAGACGAGACGCGAGGATGGTCTGTTGCCTCCCTGGCGCCTGGGTTCAGGATGTCACGAGCCAAATTCTGAACATCCTCGAGAGAGAGAAGGTGAACAGCCGGCAGTAGTTGTGCACGTGGGCACAAACAACATCGGGAAGAAGAGGAAGGAGGTTCTCCAACATGACTTCAGAGAGTTGGGAAGAAGACTGAAATGCTGAACTTCTAGGGTGGTTATCTCTGGATTGCTTCCAGTACCACGTGCTAGTGAGGACAGGAACAGGGAGATAGCGGATCTGAAAGTGTGGCTGAGGGGCTGGTGCAGGGAGCAAGGATTTAGATTTATAGACCACTGGGATCTCTTCTGGGGTAGGGGTGACCTGTACAAAAGGGACGGGTTACACCTTAACTAGAGGGGGACCGATATTCTGGCAGGCAGGTTTGTTAGGGCTACACGTGTGGGTTTAAACTAAATAGTGGGGGGGGGGGGGGGGGATTGACAAATTGGGAGTATAAAGATGGAGTTGAAGGGGAAGTGGCTACAGGAAAAATTACAAAAGATTCTCGAATTAATGGAAAGAAAGTTTGAGAATGGACAACAGAGTAAGGTCAGGGCCAATTGCGAGGGGGGACGTGAATACGGAGGTCAAAGTGCTGTATATGAATGCGCGAAGTATAAGGAATAAAGTGGACGAGCTTGAGGCTCAGTTAGAAACTGGCAAGTATGATGTTGTGGGAATTACTGAGATGGCTTCAAGAGGGCCAGTGCTGGGAACTGTATATTCAAGGGTATACGTCCTATCAAAAAGACAGACAGGTGGGCAGAGGGGGTGGGGTTGCCCTGTTGGTGAGGAATGAAATTCAGTCCCTTGCAAGGGATGACATTGAAAAAGGAGATGTGGAGTCAGTATGGATAGAACTAAAGAATTGTAAGGGTAAAAAGACCCTAATGGGACGAATCTACAGGCCCCCAAACAGTAGCCTGGACATAGGGCGCAAGTTGAATCAGGAGTTAAAATTGGCATGTAGCAAAAGTAATGCTGTGGTTGTTATGGGAGATTTCAACATGCAGGTAGACTGGGAAAATCAGGTTGGTATTGGACCCCTAGAAAGGGACTTTGTAGAGTACCTTCATGATGGATTCTTTGAACAGCTTGTATTGGAGCCTACCAGGGAGAAGGCAATTCTGGATTTAGTGTTATGTATTGAACCGGATTTGATGAAGGCTGCAGCAGAAAAGGGTCTCCGGTCGTCTTGGACTCCATGCCACTGGATCCTGACCCAGATCTGTCAAGGACCGTGGGGTGGCTGTCTGTGCACCAGTCCCCCCACGTTAAACAAAGTCACGCACTGGCGTCCTCCAACCCTGGAGACACCCATGGTCAGCCAGGACCGTGGGGGGGGGGGGGCCTAAGAAGAATAACAGAAGGTAGTGGAGGCCAATTCTCTGGATTCTTTCAAGAGAGAGTTAGATAGGGCTCTTACAGATAGCGGCATCAAGGGATATGGGGAGAAGGCAGGAACGGGGTACTAGAAAGGGGTCAGTGGGAGCACTGCAAGCCGGCAGCCCTGCCAGCAGCGTGTTAGTTTTTTCAACTTTTTTTGTTTTTTTAGTATGTTTTAATGTATGTTTTTAATGTTTCTTTGTGTGTCTTGTGTGGGGGAGTAGGGGGGAAACCACTTTGGTCGCCTTCTCCACGGAGAGGCGACTTTTTCCATGTCGCCTCCCCCGTGGCCTAACAGCAAGGATCGGTGCGGCCTTTCCCGGAGACGCACCCGGGGCTTCCGCAGTGGGCGCAGTGAGGACTTTCGCCGCGGAGCGGGCGAGCCCTGATGCCGCGGTCTGCGGAGCTCCAGCTGGCGCAGCGTCCGCAGCCTGGGATCCCTTGTTAGGGACCCCGGAGACGAAGGGCTCCGACGGCCGGCCCGCGGCCAACTTCTACCGTGGGCGCGGCGGGTACTTATCATCCGGAGCGGGGTCCCTCGCCAGGGATCCCTAGAGAGGAGCTCTGACCGCTGGCCCTGCGGCCTGTGGTGCTTCTGGCTGAGGCGCAGCGGGGACTTTAAATCTTCGACTGCCGGCCTGTACACCATCTTGAAGCCGCGGTCTCCGGTGGGGAGGCACCGATTCAGGAATTGCCTGGACTTACCTTGTCTGTACATCTGGACGCCCGCAGCGGCGACTGCGGACGGTTGAGGTCCTGACCACGGGTGAAAATGGAGGAGGACTGTGCAAATTTTGTGCCTTCCACCACAGTGATGAATACTGTGGTGGATGTTTGTGTAAATTTTTATTGTGTATTGTGTGTTCTTTTTTTATTGTACCGCTGCTGGCAAATTCATTTCACTTGCACTTATGTGCAATGGACGAATAAAACTTGATTCATTGATTGATTGTGGATGATCAGCCATGATCACAGTTTGGCTTTCTTCCCAACCAATTGTTCAAGCGCTTTTGATTGCAACATGCGCCTTAATTTAGTTCAACAAAGAAACTGACAAGTTACTAAAGAACTGGCTCAAAGAGTCGAATGGCCTACTCTTGCACCTATTGTCCATTGTCGCTGTTTCTTGCATGTGGAGTCATTTATTGTGAGTTGGATATATTTAGTTAGATAGTTAGATAATACTTTGGCTTTGGGCTTGATTTTCTGAGTTGAGCGCTTATCCTGGAGTTGTAGCATAAGCACTTTGTGTTTGATTTGTAATCTTTCAAACTGTGTTTTTTTTTAAATGTTAACATAACAGATAACACAGGGGAATGCCAGGCCTTCTTATCAAAGTGTCCCGTGGGCAAGAATAAGTTTCCTTCCGCCTTCAACCTTTCTTTACAAAGCAGAGCTTCCTGTCGTTTTCCACAAACTTTCCACTGCAAGTTGGTGGAGAACAATAATCTGGTCTGAAAGTATTCTTGTCTGAAAGTTCAGAATATACAGTTGTCATTTCCTGTACGTTATGCAGAACCTCAGAAAAGAGACTACGGAATAACACAGAAATTTTCTTTTCGGGATTCTTGGAAAATCTGGCCGATCTACGAATGATTTGATTTTGTTTAGTTTATTATTGCCATGTTTAGTATAATTTATTAGTTTACAGTCATAGTCATGGAGCGATACAGTGTGGAAACTGGCCCTTTGGCCCAACTTGCCCACACCGGCCAACATGTCCCAGCTACACATCCATATCCCTCCAAACCTGCCCTATCCATGTACCTGTCTAACTATTTCTTAAAACGTTGGGATAATCCCAGCCTCAACTACCTCCTCTGGCAGCTTGTTCCATACACCCACCACCCTTTGTGTGAAAAAGTTACCCCTCAGATTCCTATTAAACGTTTTCCCCTTCACCTTAAACATATGTCCTCTGGTCCTCGATTCCCCTTCTCTGGGAAAGAGACTCTGTGCATCTGCCCGATCTATTCCTCTCATGATTTTATACACCTCTATAAGATCACCCCTCAACCTCCTGTGCTCCAAAGAATAGAGACCCAGCCCACTCAACCTCTCCCTGTAGCTCACACCCTCTAGTCCTGGCAACATCCTCGTAAATCTTCGTTGAACCCTTTCAAGCTTGACGATATCTTTCTTATAACATGCTGCCCAGAACAGAGCACAATACTCTCACGAACATTTTATACAACTGCAACATGACCTCCCAACTTCTATACTCAGTTTAGTTTAGTATAGTTTAGTTTAGAGATACAGTCGGGGAACAGGCCCTTCGGCCCACTGAGTTCGCACTGACCAGCGATCCCCACGCACTAACTCTACGCTACGCACACCAGGGACAATTTTACATTCATATCGCAGTCGCTGCCTCAAAAAGGCTGGCAGTATCATCATAGACCCACACCATCCTGGCCACACACTCATCTCCCTGCTACCTTCAGGTAGAAGGTACAGGAGCCTGAAGACTGCAACAACCAGGTTCAGGAATAGCTACTTCCCCACAGCCATCAGGCTATTTAACCTGGCTCGGACAAAACTCTGATTATTAATAACCACTTTCTGCTAATTGCACTTTATCAGTTTATTTATTCATGTGTGTATATATTTATATCACGGTATATGGACACATTTATCTGTTTTGTAGTAAATGCCTACTATTTTCTGTGTGCTTAAGCAAATCAAGAATTTCATTGTCCTATACAGGGACACATGACAATAAACTCACTTGAACACTTGAACTTGAACTTCATACATTTTCACCAAGCCAATTAACCTACAAACCTGTACGTCTTTGGAGCGTGGGAGGAGATCTCAGAGAAAACCTGCGCAGGTCACGGGGAGAAGGTACAAACTGCGTACAGACAAGCACCCCTGGTCAGGATTGAACCTGGGTCTCTGGCGCTGTGAGGCGGTAACTCTACCGCTGCGTCACCGTGCCGCCCCATACCGAGGTGCGGTGAAAAGTTTTTTTGTTGCGTGCGACCCGGTCAGCGGAAAGGCTGTACATGATTCCACCCACAGTGTACAGATCCAGGATACTGACTGAATAACATGGACAGATCACAGGTCCATCACCGATTATCCGGCAATTGGCGATCTGGCACCTCCTTTAATCCGGACAAAATTATGAGAACGCACTCCCCCGAAGTCCCTCCGAAAATGTGGCGCCTGGGCCGGGTGAGGCGACCAATCTCGACCTCATCGGGACTTCCGCGGCCGATCGGCGGGTCAAATTGGCCCCCTTGCGGCTGGGGCGCTAGAACTTCGGACCGGCCGGAGCCGGCAGATCCGTTCCCATAGCCGACTTCCGAGGCCGGGTTTACGAGCCGGTTTCTCGGCCCCTCCGAGGCCGTGACCTCCGTTTGTCCGGCAAAACGGATAATACGGAAAGGCTCTGGAACCAAGGGTGCCGGAAAATTGGTAGTGGACCTGTGTAATAAAGAAAGAACTGCAGATGCTGCTTTACACCCAATTTAGACACAAAAATGCTGGAGTAATCAGCGGGTTAGGCAACATCTCTGGAGAACACGGACAGGTGATGTTTCGGGACGAGACCCTTTTTCACACTGAAATTTACAGCATTTCAGCTTAATGTATTATTGCTGCATGTGCCTTGGTACAGTGAATTTGTCTGCTATCCAGTCAAAGACTACACACTATTGCAAACTGTAAGGACACAGGTAAGGATAAAAGGTACAACATTTAATGTAAGATAAAGTCCATTGAAAGATAGTTCGAGGTCTGCAGAGGTGGATGGGAGGTCTGGACTGTGGCCTAGTTGTGTAACTCAACTGGTCAGGCAACATCTCTGGAGAACATGGATAGGTGATGTTTCCAGAACAAGGGGTCACAGTTTAAGGATAAAGGGGAAATCCATTAGGACCGAGATGAGAAAAACATTTTTTACACAGAGAGTGGTGAATCTCTGGAATTCTCTGCCACAGCAGGTAGTTGAGGCCAGTTCATTGGCTATATTTAAGAGGGAGTTAGATGTGGCCCTTGTGGCTAAAGGGATCAGGGGGTATGGAGAGAAGGCAGGTACAGGATACTGAGTTGGATGATCAGCCATGATCATATTGAATGGCGGTGCAGGCTTCAAGGGCTGAATGGCCTATACCTGCACCTATTTTCTATGTTTCTATGTTTTTGGTCGAGACCCTTCTTCAGACTGGTTGCATAGACTCCTTCATCTTTTCGAGTCCACACACAAGATTAGAAGTTGTCCAGCCAGAGATGAACACACGTCTCAGCATCTGCATACAATGGTGTCTGTCTTGTGGCTTCTTGTGCGTGGCGGTGGAAAGATTGGTGGAAACAGGAGGCCGCGACGTGAACGCTCTTTCCTTGACCCCGATTGCATAGACTGACATTGTCTATGTCAGAAGAAATGTCCCGACCTGAAATGTCATCTATCCATGTTCTCCAGAGATGTTGCCTGACCCGTCGTGTCCTTCTTCGTAAACCAGCCTCTGCAGTTCCTTGCTTCCACATTTCTGGTAAACCTCCTCCGCACCCTTTCCAAATCGTCCAGCTCTACGCTAATGTTCAGGAAAGTTTTGTTCTAAACTTTAACCAGTGGGTACTTTTTCCACCCACATTTTTATTTTCAGAAGTTCATGTTTATGACTCCCAGGAGCAGAATTAGGCCATTCGGCCCATCAAGTCTACTCCGCCATTCCATCATGGCTGATCTAATCCCCCTCTCAACCCCATTCTCCTGCCTTCTCCCCGTAACCCCCGACACCCGTACTAATCGAGAATCTATCTATCTCTGCCTTAAAAATACCCATTGACCTCGACGGCCTTCTGTGGCAAAGAATTCCACAGATTCACCACCCTCTGACTAAACAAATTCCTCCTCATCTCCACTCCAAGGGTTTTGTTTTCTTTGCCTTCAGTGTTTCCAGCAGTGTTTTTGTTAATTCCATGCCTTGTTATTTCTGGAAAGGACTTTGTTTGATCTTATTCCCAGCGGCTGTTCAATAGATGGGAATGAATGAATGTTTTACATTGTGCATGTATTGTGTGGCTGCCAAATCTTACTAATGGCCATCTGATATCTTGGCTACCACAGTCTTCATTCCTGAGAATGCTCTGTCTCTAAGATCACACACGATGACTGACAATGTCTTACGCAAGACACCGCAGACTCCCGGCTAAGTGTTGACTGTGTGGGAAGGAACTTTTTTGTTTTGTTTCGTTTAGAGACACAGCGCGGAAACAGGCCCTTCCGCCCACCGAGTCCGTGCCGACCAGCGATAGTGCGCACTGGGACTATCCCGCGCACACACTTTATACAGTTACGGTTGTTTCCCAAGCCAATTGGCCTGCAAGCCCGCACGTCTTTGGAGCGTGCGAGGGGGCCGGAGTGCCCAGAGAAAGCCCACGCATGTCACGGGGGGGGGGAACGTACAAACTCGTACAGACTGCACCCGTGGTTAGGATCGAACCCGGGTCTCTGACGCTGTGAGGCAGCAATTCTACCTCTGCACCATCAGAACTGGCATTCTCAGTATTGTGATGTGAACAAAGACTATGGTCATGGAATTGACAGGACTTTTCACGGACTTGTCAAGGTGGCACAGCGGTGAGTCCCAGGAGCAGAATTGTCAAGGTGGCACAGCGGTAGAGTTGATGCCTCGCTTGCAGCGCTGGAGACCCGGGTTCGATCCCGACCATGGGTGCTTATCTGTACAGAGTTTGTACGTTCTCCCTGTGACCCGCGTGTGTTTTCTCCGAGATCTTCGGTTTCTCCCCCCACACTCCAAAGACGTGCAGGTCTGTAGGTTAATTGGCTTGGTTTAAACGTAAAATTGTCCCTAGTGTGTGTAGGATAGTGTTAAAGTGTGGGATCACTGGTCGGTGCAGACTCGGTGGGCCAGAAGGGCCCGTTTCAGCGCTGTATCTCTAAACTATTTTTAAAAAACTTAACTGAGCTTGTCTCAAGCCCTCTTCAAAAAGTTACGAAAACAAAAAAAAACGGCGCAGCAGAGTCTGAAGGAGGGTCTCGTCCCGAAAAGTCGCTCACCCTTTTTCTCCAAAGATGCTGCCTGTCCCGCTGAGTTACTCCAGCACTTTGTGTCTATCTCCAGATTAAATGGTGAAGTGGACTTTTGGAATGTGCAGAATTCGTGACATTTATCACAGCAATGATAAAATGTTGACCTCGGCACGAGAATAGTCCTTTTTACCTTTAAATAAGGAGGCCGAACATTTGAGACCCATTCAAGAGGTCGAAGATGTCTTTCTTTCACCCCATTTCAACTATGCCTGAAATGTCTGTGATGAATGAATGAATGAATGAATAATTTCCTTGGCCAAGTATTCACATACAAGGAATTTGCCTTGGTGCTCCGCCCACAAGTGACAACATGACATACAGTGACAGTTAGGAATGACACATAAAACATTAAACATTAATAATTAAACATTATTGATTAAACATGTGAATTACATAAAATACCAGAGCAAAAGGAGGCTACAGATTTTTGGTTATTGAGTAGAGCTACTACTCGTGGGAAAAAAAAGCCTAGGTACAAAGATTCTGACTGTCTACCTTATCTATGCCTGTCATCATTTAATATACTTCCATCGGGTCTTTCTGCAATCTCTGGCGTTCCAGAGAAAACAACCCAAGTGTGTTCAAGCGGTTCCTGTTTCTAATACCCTCTAATCTAGGTATCAGGGTGGTTAATCCGTGGTATTATTTGCCACAGAAGGCTGTAGAGGCCAAGTCAACAGATGTTTTTAAGGCAGAGATAGATAGATTCTTGAGTAGTACAGGTGTCAGGGTTTATGGGGAGAAGGCAGGAGAATGCGGTTAGGAGGGAGGGATAGATCGGTGATGATTGAGTAGCGGAGTAGACTTGATGGGCCGAATGGTCTAATTCTGCTCCGATCATGAATTTATGAAATTGAAACCATTCTGCACTGCACCATATCTTATAGATCTTATAGAGGTGTGTAAAATCATGAGAGGAATAGATTGGGTGCACAGAATCTCTTGCCCAGAGTAGGGGAATCGAGGACCAGAGGACATCTAAGGGATGACTTTTTCACACAAAGGGTGGTGGGTGTATGGAACAAGCTGCCAGAGGAGGTAGTTGAGGCAGGGACTATCCCAGTGTTTAAGAAATAGTTAGACAGGTACATGGATAAGACAGGTTTGGAGGGATATGGACCAAGCGCAGGCAGGTGGACTAGTGTAGCAATACAGGCCTACAGGAGAGCCAGGTATGAAGCAGCATCCAAAAGAAGGCTGCCAGAATATGGTTCTATGGAAGAGCCTGAGATACCCAAAAAAGGGGTGACTAAGCGTAGGCCTATCAGAGAGCCAGCGCATGAAATACCTGAAGAAAAAATGCCAGGTGAACCCCATTATGAGGAGGGATATCCAGAAGATTCTGACAAAGAATCATATGAAGACCAGAGCCCAATACAAAAAACGCAAAGTACCAGGTCTGGCCCAAAAATTCTATAGTCCCACACACAAGGGACAATCTCTACCAAAGGATATAGCAGAAAGTATAAATTACCTGCTTTCCCATCACTTGGAAGAACCAACGATGGATGAGATTGTGAACAAATACGAAAACCCGCAGAATTGCGCTCTGCTAAGCAGTCCCAGACTAAACAGTGAAATATGGAGTTATATGGGCACCGCAGTACGCGCACAAGAAATGAGGTTACAGCGGGTACTAAGATTAATGGGGTCAAGCATCACGGCGTTTGCCAGAGACCTGGAAGAAGGGAATGTGACAACGTCACAACAGGATGTTATGGGGATGATGTGCAATGCACACTTTGAAATAAACTGTATTCGTAAAACTACGATGCATCCTATGTTTGCAGTGCTCTGTAAACCATCGAATAAACAATTGCCGAACTTACTCTTTGGAGAAGATCTAGCCAAAAAACTGAAAGTCTTAAACGATGGGTATGATGAAACCACCGATGTTTGGCAGAACAGTTCAAAGGCAATTTCCATACCAAAGGGTGGCTGGTGAAGGAACAAGTCGCTCGTACCCGTATACGCGCTATTGGCGCACGACCCCAGGACGTGGAGGACATGGTATTCCCACAAGGGGCAAGGTACAAAAAGTGACACCAGTAAACCCTGAGGTAGGTGGTTCTGGTTCTGATAGAAACATATCAGATGTTTCATATTCAGCCCTAGATTGTTTACAAAACTGCTAAACCCAATTTTAGCATTATTAAGAGCCCAGGGCCATTTGATAATGGCTTATTTAGATGACATTTTATTGTGGTGAAGCCACAACAACAGTATCAGTTTTAGAAATCAAACTAACATTTCAAAATCTGGGCTTTCTTATCCATCCAGATAAATCTAGACTGTCACCTAATAAAATAATTGGTTATTGGGGTTCACTATTAATTCAGAGCATATGATTGTGACCTTTCCCAAGGACAAGCTGCAGTTACTTGAAGGTTGTAACTGTAATGTATATAATGTAATTAGCATATGTTATGTCTTGTGCGAGGGGACGCATGTGCTAGAGGACACTCATGGTGGCGTCCTGAAATAAAGAAGCTTGTTAGTTTACTCTTGTATCTGAGAGTTCTTTTGAGTCAGTTACAAGTACCCAAAATACACTACAATTGGCGACGAGGATGGGATAGAGTTTATGAACTCACCCACAGGACTGTTTTGCAACACACCGGATTGTTTAACAGTTTAAACTGTAGATACGGAGTTGTGTCGCAGTTGTTTGCGAGCTGGACAAGAGAGGCCTGCAGATCCCTCGATGCCGGGGACTGCATTTGAAACATCAGCTGTACAAGTCGGCGAGTTTTGTCAGGCTATCTCTATGTTGTGTCTACGTGGCAAGATGTCGTCCTTCGGATTGTTACTCATTTTAGACTGAGTTTTCCTTTTGTCAAATTCCTCAAGCTGAATAGTCTTTGTATAAGTTTTAGGTGAATTGTTACAACAAAACACACAACAACAGCCCGAAGAGGATAAAAGAACAGAAAAGGAAAGAAGAAGGACTGTCAGAAAAAAATAAGGTTGTGTTTGGAAACAAAGTGGAACGGCACCAAGCCAAAAGATTTGGCGCCAAATAGTTTTGAATTGGCGCCAAAGAAAAGCAAGGTCGGAACAGGAAGCAAGGAAAACAAGTGTAAGTGTCACCGAAGAAAGCAGCCGATAGCTGGAAGCCTAACCAGCAGGACAGCGACGGTGTCAACTTACCTGGAACATTTTCCAGGGCTGTGTAGCCAAGGCAAAAGGGGCAGAAGAGGCCCAGCAGCCTCCACTGACTTCGAACGTTTTCCAGGGCTGTGTAGCCCAGAGCCAGGCTCAGGAGCTGCCAACGACGTTGAGTGAGGGCCTAGTACCGGGTACGTCACGGACAGGTCCAGTGAAGCCACCGACGAAACGGAGTCAGCCCGGCTGGGAGAAGAGTCAGCCCAGTCGAGGGAGAAAGCCGGCCGCGTGAGAAACGGACCAGCAGCAAGAAAAAAAAGCCCGGCCACACGTGAGAAGCGGACCGGTCGTGAGAGAAAGCCCGGTCGCAAGAGACGGCCGTGAGCAGAGAAAGCCTGGTCGGGAGCAGAGTCAGCCTGACCGTGAGCAGGAAAGAGGGTCCGGCCGCGCAAGAGAAGCGGACTGGTCGAGGGGGAAAGCCCGGACGTGAGAGGAAGTCCAGCCCCGAGCAAAGAGTGGGTCCGCTCGAGAGAAGCAGGACAGCACTCAAGCACTTCAGCCCGGTCGGGAGTAGAGTCAGCCCGGTCGTGAGGGCTGTGGGGACAGTGGGCAGGCAAGTCAGCAGAGCAGCAGTAGTCGACTTGGCAGCGAGCCAGCGGCAGCAAAATTAACGGTGAAGCCCGGAGGAGCCAGCAAAAGCAGCAGCAAAAGTGGAGGTCTGGCGAGGCCAGCAGCAAAAGTACTGGTGGGGACAGCTCGAGAGGTCGAGAAGGCACTGGAGTCCATGGGCCGACAAGCTGGACCAGTAAAATCCATCAAAGTAAAAGCAGGACTGTAGAATGTAATGCGTTGTTCACTATTCCTGCACAGTAAAAGCGGGACTGTTTGGATGTAATGCATTGGTCACTGTTATTAATAGTAAATCTGTGTGCATAGCAGGAATATGGTTAAAATGCTCTAAATGTCTATTAACATGAAATGCTGGTTAATAGTATAAATCTATTATTATAAGAATTAGTAATAGTCAGTGGGCTGGATCACTTCTTAGTGTGTAGAAGGATTAAGTCTAGTGCAGAATACACAGTGAGAGAAAAGAAGATAGTGCACCTGAATAGCAACAGGCAGCATGGCTTTTCAAATTGTAGGAAACGTGCCCCAATTAGATTATGGGTGTAATTTTGAGAAATGGACCAAAGTCTTGGAGGCTTGTTTCATTTCCAATGATATTGCTGCAGAGGAGAAGAAGAGAGCATGGTTCATATTAGGCTTAGGAAGAGAGGGTTATCAGACCTTACGTATGTTACTACTGCCAGCAAAGCCCACAGATAAAATGTATGAGGAGTGCAAGGAGGCATTAATGGCTCATTTCTCGCAAAAACCTCCAAGGGTATCCAGAGGCAAGGAGCCCGAACTAAAGAGGGCAGAGAGTCTCTCAAAGGACCAAGGGCAAGTGCAAAAGGACAAAGGTCAAGTGCAAAAGGACAAAGGTCAAGTGCAAAAGGACAAAAGTCGAGTGCAAAGGGACACAAGTCAAGTGCAAAATGACACAGGTCAAGTGCTAAGGGACAAAGGGCAAATGCAAAGTGGCAGAAGTCAAAGGCAAAGAGAAATTGCCATCCAAAGAGCAACCCTAGCTATTCAAGCTGCATTCAGGAGTATGAAGGTACGGAAAGAAATCCGGAACAAACAGAAGGCAGCAACGGTAATACAAGCAGCATTTAGAAGGCACAGAGTATACCGTCAATACAAGGCAATGAGATTGGCAGCTATAATAGTACAAACCCATTATAGGGCACAACTTCAAATGGAAAGTAATCGCAAAACTTACATGAAGGTACGCAGAAGCGTTGTACTGCTTCAGGCAGACTACCGTGGAATGCTTGTTCGAAGGCAACTGCGGGGCATGCATAAATCTGTCAAGGTCATACAGACTTATTACCAGATGTATAAACAGCGTCAGTATTTTACTCTCGAGCTGTGGAGGTAGATGGAATGCTGAGGAAGAACCTTTGCTCGAGGCACATGGCATTAACTATCTTGAATTATTGGGTACATTTCATGGGCTTAAAGCCCTTTGCGCTAAGATGCAAACTTTGCATGTGCAGGTTCAGATTGACAACACTACGGCAGTAGCATATGTCAATCATATGGGTGGAATCAAGTCAGAAGCATGGGACAGATTGGCAAACATGATCTGGCACTGGTGCATTACAAGAGACATTTGGCTTTCTGCAATTTACCTCCCAGGTAAATTCAATATAATTACAGACACTAGGTCACGAAAATTAATGACAATGTTAAATTGTGACATTTTCCATAACATTGTTCAAAAATTTGGAAAACCAGAAATTGACTTGTTTGCATCCAGATTGAACCATCAGTTGCCTCAATATGTTTCATGGGAACCAGAACCAGGTGCAACAGGGGTAGATGCATTCTAGTTAAATTGGGGTGGAATGTTTTATGTGCACTTCCTCCCTTTTTTGTCTTATCAGTAGATGTCTACAAAAGATCAAACAAGATAAGGCTTCAGGATTACTGGTTGTCCCAGATTGACCCACACAACCATGGTATCCACTAGTGTTAAAAATGGTTACAGAACCTCTAATGCATATCTCAAGACAAGAACACCTACTCGTGCACCCTGTAACTGGTGATTTTACTTCGGAGTCACGTGAGTGACTACGTGAAGAACCCCGCTTCCAACGCATGCGTGTCATATCGCTACACGCATTGCACGAGTCAACAGGAGGGGGAGGACGTCCCCCAGTAGCGGGAGAAGGAAAAAAGGACCAGCAAAAGGCAGGCAGTGAGCAGAGAACTCTGCATTTTTATTCACAGCAAAATGGACAGAGTGAAAAGGAAGCGGGCTGCTAGAAAGCTGCCCGAGAAACGCGTTGAAAGCATGGATGAAGGGCAGAGACAACAGCCGTCGGCACTAGATGCTTCGGTAGAGGAATCAGCTGTGCCAGAAATCGTTCTGGCACCGACTAAAGTTACTTCCCAGCCGAGAGGCAAAGTTCAAAAGAAAACTCACCATCTAGAAGAGCCCGACTTGGAGCAGCAGCGGGCGACCAGTCCGTATCAATATCGGACCAGGGCTGAGCAGGTGCTGGAGACAAAACAAACCCGCTATGAGTGGCTGCATACGGAGCAGCCAGGAGCAACAGCTGACCGGGAACAGCGGTGGACCTACAGACAGGACCGGTGTGGCCAGCGGGCGGGACGAGGAAAGCCCGCAAACCAGCACCCGTGAGTACCGGGGACGGGAACAGCGGGGATGCAGGAAAGAGCAGCACACTGCTGAAAGGCTGCAGGAATGGGAGCAGCCAAAAATGGCAAGTGCAGCTCAACATAAAGACCGTCTAAAGGAGCTGCTGGAGGAGCTCCTTCACAGTGGCAGTCCCATGAATGTGGAGACTAGCCACAGTGGGCAGGCAAGCCCCATATGGGTACCCCGTGAGGGACCCCCTGATATCTCAAACTCTTCGGAGGAGAGTGGGCAGGACCCTGATGGGCCAGACCCTGATCATACAGCTTCACATGATCCTGAATCTGCAGAAAAAGATACACTGCTGCACATGGTGGCAGATTATTTCAAACCAAGTCAAACAGGGGCAGACTTGGATTCCAGGATGGCAGCCAGTATTAATTATATGTCTGGCCATCAACTCCAACAGCAAATATTCACACAGACACTGGCCAGACATCTGCCACCTGGAAACTGTGATGCATTACAAGTCCCCAGAGTCAACCAATGCATTTGGAAGCATATGGGGAGGGACATCAGGAACCATGATCTCAAAATCCAGAAAGCCTTAAAGGGGCTTACGGCAGGGATCACAGCCTACACCCGCACCCTGGACAAAACAGAGCTAACTAAAGACCACTAAGACGCACTAGCCCTGTTTTGTAATGTACAAAATGAGCTGAAGAGCATGCGGAAGGCTGCTATTCAGCCAGCACTGGATCCTAAATATGCAACAATTTGCAAACAAAGAGCCGTTAAAACCCCAACCCTTTTGTTTGGGCAAGACTTGTGCAAACAGGTCAAAAAACTGGACGAAGAAGCCAAGACACTGGGGCTCATCAAAGCCAGCGCAAAGGCTTATTTTGGATCACGGTACCAGCCACATGGAAGACCGAAAAGTGTGGCTTATACCAGTGGCAGTGCCAAAACCCAATATAACCCGCAGCAGCCTTTTTTAGGGTATGGCCAGGGACGGCCACCCTGGAAGATGCGGAAGCCTCAACCTCCAGTAAACCCCCTTTTTTCAAAAAACAAAGAAAATAATACAACCACCAGTAACCATGGAGGTAGGTGGGTGTGGTTCTTTTGTAAAAAAGAGACCCACGACGGTGGGGGGGGGGAGGTTGCAATACTACAGTGACGAATGGTGTAAAATCACTACAGACTCGTATATTCTAAACAGTATTCAGGGTTATCTGATAGAATTTACTCATTCCAATAACCCCCCAGTACAACATACACCAGAAAGGCATTTCGTCCTTACAAAAACCGAACAATCTAAAGCCCACATGGAGCTACAACGATTGTATACTAAAGGTGTAATTGAGCATACTATTCATGAACAACTAGAATTTGTATCAAACATATTTATTAAAAATAAAAAAATGGGGGTTGCCGGATTATCATTGACCTTTCAACCCTAAACACATTCATTCAATATGTTCATTTTAAGATGGATACCTTTATCACTGCTAAAGAATTAGTGTCAGCTGGGTTCCATATGGCAAACATTGACTTAAAAGATGCATACTATACAGTACCCATCAGAGGGGAACACAGACGGTATTTGAAATTTAACTGGATGAGGGGAACTTTGGCAATATACAGCCTTACCAAATGGGCTAACATCAGCCCCCAGATTATTTACTAAAATTCTGAAACCAACTTTGGCATTGTTACGTAAACAAAGCCATAGGGTGATGGCATATTTAGACGACATTTTTATTGTTGGCACAACTTACGAATTGGCACATCAAACAGTACTTGCCACAAAACAATTGTTTGAACAACTAGGGTTTATCATCCATCCAGTTAAGTCTAAATTGATACCAGCAACTAATATGGATTATTTAGGATTCACCATTAACACGGTCAATATGTTAGTAACTTTACCAATAGATAAAGCCGTAGCCCTACAGGAGGATTGCAGCGAGCTTCTTAACACCAACAGACCCTCCATTAAACGAGTAGCCCGGATAATTGGGAAGATTGTGGCTACATTCCCGGCCACACAATTTGGGCCATTACATTATCAAAATTTGCAAAGAACAAAAATTAGAGCACTCAAATTTAACAAGGGTCATTTTGATAGGCCTATGGAGCTGCCTACGGAAGCTATACTTGAACTACAGTATTACTTAACACACGTGGTATTAATTACCTAGATATGTTAGGGGCATTTTATGGCCTTAAGTCATATTGCTCAGCAATTAAGTACCAGCATGTACGATTACAAATTGATAATACCACCGCGGTGGCATATATTAATCACATGGGTGGAAATATATCGACATCTTGTGATCAATTGGCAAATTTAATTTGGCAATGGTGTATCCAAAGAAACATTTGGATATCGGCAACATACCTACCAGGTAAGCTAAATTCAGTGGCAGACACCAGATCACGCAAATTTAACGAAAACACGGAATGGATGTTAAATAAAAATGTATTTGCTGAAATTACAGCAAAATATGGTAGACCAGATATTGATCTTTTTGCGTCCAGGTTGAATCACCAATTATCAACTTATGTGTCCTGGGAATCAGACCCTGGGGCAGAAGCTACAGATGCTTTCTCACTGCATTGGGGGAAATGGCTTTTTTATGCATTTCCCCCGTTCTGCCTCATCAATCGGGTACTAAGGAAAATTCAACAAGATTCGGCATCTGGGATTCTCATAGTACCCGATTGGCCTACTCAACCGTGGTATTCGGTCATACAGGGGATGGTGTTAGAACCATGTTCCCTTATTGGACATAGCCCCAAAAGTTATTAATTCATCCAGTGACTGGGGGCAGTCACCCATGCCATATGGGTTTGTTGATTTGTAGAGTCTGAAAGACCCACTACACGGCATGGGGCTGTCAGACAGGACTATGAATCTCATCACATCCGCACAAAGACTGTCAACACGGAAGCAGTACCTCGGACATATCAAGAAATGGGGCAAATACTGCTTTGACAACAACCTAGACCAAAGGGCCAAGAACATTCCAGCCGTATTGGAATTTTTAACAGCCTCCATTGTGATAAACGATTAGGCTACAGTGCCATCAATAGTGCCAGAAGTGCACTCTCCAATTACCTATCGCAAGGAACGGAGCGGCACATGGTGGGAACACACCCCCTGGTAACAAAACTTATGAGGGGCATATTCAATGCAAAACCCCCTAAAACCAGGTACTCCAGAATCTGGGATGTGGGTGTCGTTTTGAACATGCTGAGGAGTTGGTCGCCCATAACATCATTATCACTTCGGAAACTGACCATGAAGATGGTTATGCTCATGGCGTTAGTTACCGCACAACGAGTCCAGTCATTAAACAAACTGAGGCTGGACTGCTTGATGATCTCACCCGAGAAACTGGTATTTGTCATACATGATTTAATAAAACAAAACAGACCAGGTTCATCGGGTCAAGTGATTGAATTTATGGCATATCCAAATGACGAACGCCTGTGTATAGCTAGACATATCCAATTATACATGGAATATACTAAGAGCATTCGAGGTCAGGAAATGGCTCTGTTAATTTCTTACAAGAAACCGCACAAAAGGGTCACGACCCAAACTATCTCAAGGTGGCTCAAATGTGTCCTAAAGATGGCAGGAATAGACACTAATGTTTTAAATCTCATTCCACCAGGGCTGCAGCAACATCCGCAGCAAAAATTCTGGAGGTGCCAACAGACCAAATCCTCAGAATGGCAGGATGGTCATCGGAAAGGATTTTCCAAAGGTTTATAACAAACCGGTTTTGGAGCCATCATCGTTTTCTGAAAGCATTTTACGTTCAATAATATAATTTGCCCGAAAGGTTACAGGGCTATGATTTCAATTTAATAAATTTATTTTTCGTTATATCACACAAATCTTTGTATGAGTGTGTTTAAAATTGCTAATGATACTTTCTCCCAATACCCAAGGCAGTTGTGAAGCATGGACTCGTTCCACGGCGTGGGGTCACAGAGCTTTGAAATCTTCATGTAGTCACTCACGTGACTCCGAAGTAAAATAGTAAGATTAAACGAGAACTTACCAGTTTGAAGTTTGATCTGTATTTTATGAGGAGGAACGTTGAGGGAATACGTGCCCTCCGCTCCCACCCTCCTATGATCATATCAAAAACTGGTATCTCTTTGATAATCTTACTATGTTAGGTCATTATAGTTTCTGTGACCTCACACCGCTGCTTTGAAGAATGACACGCATGCGTTGGAAGCGGGGTTCTTCACGTATTCCCTCAACGTTCCTCCTCATAAAATACAGATCAAACTTCAAACTGGTAAGTTCTCGTTTAATCTTACTATTTTCATCCTTTACATGATTGTATTGATTTGTTGATTTGCAGATTCTAAAAAGGCCATATGTCGGAAGAAGACTATCAGATCGCACTATGGATGTAATACAATACAATACAATACAATTTATTTGTCATTTGAACCCCATTGAGGTTCAAACGAAATGTTGTTTCTGCAGTCATACACACAAGAAAGAACCAAGACACAACACAGTTTACACAAACATCCATCACAGCGCATCTCCTCCTCACTGTGATGCAAGGCAAAAACTTATCTCTCCCCTGCACTCCCCATTCCCCTCCCGATGTCAGAGTCAAAGCCCCCGGCGGGCGATGGTAATTGTCCCGCGGCCATTAACGCCGCGCCGAGTGATGCAAGGCCGCGCTCCGGGTCTTGTTGGAGCTCCCGGCGTGCGCTAGCAAAGTCCCACAGCCATTCCAAGCCGTGCCGGGCGATGATGTAAGGCCCCGCTCCAGGTACTCTTCAACCCCGCAACTCGGGCGGGTGAAGTCGCCGTTGCGGAGGCCCCGAAAGGCGGTCTCCCAGCAGGGACCCGCGGGCTCCCGGTGTCACTGTCCACCAGACCTGCGGTTGGAGCTCCGAATCTCCGGGGTCAGGTCGCAGCCGAGCGCCACCACAGCTCCACCCGCTCCGAACTCGGCCAGCTCCGCGATGGTGAGTAGGTCCGCAGCTCCGTGACTGGAGCACCAGGTCGTTCCTGCTGGAGGCCGCTCCACGGTGCTCGGCCCCAACGACAACGGAGACCCGACAGAGAAAAGGTCGGGTTCTCCGTGCAGGGGATGGATTTTAAAAGTTTCCCCCACCCCCCGCCCCCCACACACATACCCACACACATACACAAAAAAATAAAATAAAAACTACATTCAAACGAGACAAAAAATAATAAAAAGACAGACGGACTGCAGAGGCCGCTGCGACTTGGTCAAACTAATTGCAGGATCCTGGAGGGATAGTACCCAGAATCAGTATATTTCTTACATTAAGAAATGGGAGGAGTTTTTGCAACACAAAACATTTCATACCACGCTGCAGACACTTCAGATGTTGTAGAATTCTTGTCTATATTACATTTTGATGCAAATTTAAGTTATAGTGCGATCAACACTGCAAGGAGTGCCCTCTCTGCATATTTATCGAGAGCATCTGAACAACAGGTTCTAGGATCACACCCCTTGGTCTGTAAATACATGAAGGGCATCTTTAATGCTTAACCTCACAGACCGAGATATACGGAAATCTGGAATGTGTGGGATGTACTCATGTTACTTAGGGATTGGAGTCCCATCTCAAATTTGTCTTTAGACAAAATTACCATGAAAGTAGTCATGTTAATGGCATTAATTTCAGCATAAATTATGTATAGACAGAATTGGAATGACAACAGAGGAAATTACATTCTATGTCTATGACTTGCTAAAACAGAGCAGACCAGGAGTCACGGCGTGTAAATTGGTCTTTTCAGCATATCTTACAGATGAAAGACTTTGTGTAGTGACATATTTGAAACACTACATTGAGACCACTAAGCACCTTAGAGGTGTAGAATCCGCATTATTTATCAGCCATAAAAAAACACACAAAAAAGTGTCAACATAAACAATTTCCAGATGGCTGAAGCAGGTGCTATTGGATGCAGGAATTGATACTGACAAATTTAAATCTCATTCCACCAGGGCGGCGGCACCATTGGCGGCCAAGGATTTGGACGTCCAATAGACCATATCCTCGCGACCGCAGGATAGGCAAATGAAAAGATGTTTTACAAGTATTACCACAAAGAGATCGCAGACCCTGGTGTATTTGGTGGTACTATTTTGGATTCAGTATTAAATGTTTCCAGTGATTAAAAGGGGACACAAAATGTTTATCATAAATAAACCATTAACTAATTACATAAATGTTATGGTTGCATGTCATTGACTGTCTTTCACTCATAGAATCAATCAAATGCCTTTGATGAAGCCGAATTTTAGTTAAAAATATAAGAAGATATTAAATTGGTTTCTGGGCTAGCTTACAGCTTATATTTAGTGTCAAATTAGGCTTGCCTCAGGTTGCGGTGTGTGAAATAATAAATACCATAACATTGTCTCCCAAGTGAGGAAGTGACAGAGAGGAAGAAAGAAACAGATAGTCACATCTTTGAAGTAAGATGCCGTAAACCAAATGACCAATGTTTATGGGGGAGGAGGCGATAAAGGAAGAGAGAAACAGCTAGTCACATCTTTGAAGTAAGATGCCGTAAACCAAATGACCAATGTTTATGAGGGACCAAGTGACAGAGAGGAAGCAGCGAAAGAGCTAGGGTGATCTCTTTGAAGATAAAATGTCGTAAACCAAATGGCCAATGTTATCTTGTACCATGTGACAAAAGGCCTTTGATGTGATGCCTTTTCCTGTACCTCTGACCTCTGACCATGACTGTGGAATGTGCTAAGGTGACAAAGAAACACTATATAATGCAATGTAATTCTGTTGTTCAGAGAAGTGGACGGAGGACGGTCAAGTGTCTGTATTGGTCACTTGACTGGAGTTCTCCCTCCCTTCCATCGGCCGATAATAAGTAAAGTTGTGAACTGGTCTACCAAACAGTTTGTGTGGTGTCTGTTTATTAAGAAGCGAACCTGGTTTAGTTGTTAAGAAAAGTAGCTTTTTCATTGGCGTAGTTATGCAGGCCTAGCTGTGACAATATCAACAGCTGACTGTGCAAGAGGTTGCAGAGGTTGCCGGGATTGGAAGGGAGATAGCTGAGCTCTATCGGCCCCCTTGTCAGACCGACTCCCTAGAAACTCCCGGCAATATCTGTGATCCTTCAGCAGACATTGAATTGGTTCCCTGCCGAGGTTCTTAGAAACAGACAAAGGTAAGACCAGTTGGGCTTTATATGTTTTTTTTAAAGTAGGGATTGTGTATGTATTTTTAAGACAGAATTGTGCATGTATTTTTAAGAAGGGCTTGTGTATATTGTTAAGAAGGACTTGAGCCGTTTCTCTTTCTCTCTCTCTGTCTATCTCTCTTTGTTTTCTTTTTTTATCTCTCTACTAAGGGCTCATCGCCCTCATTGAGACATCCGTGATTTGTCGGGTTGAGATACGGGGGGTGAGGTGTGCGTCTGGCTTATTGAGACATCCGCAGAGTTGTCGGATTGAGAAATAAGTGGCGTTGTATATTAAGGTTAAAACGTCTGCCAGGTTGAGACACTGGGGTCTCGGTTATCGAGTTGGCCTCGTTGAGACACTTGGGTCCAATATGAAAGGGTTAAAAAGTCAGCCAAATTGAGAAACTGGGGTCTCGAGTAGCGAGTCGGCCTGGTTGATATATTTGGAACGATTCGGAATTAAGAAGTCTGTTTTCTCTCTCTTTCTATCTATCTATGGGGAATGCTCTGGATAACAGTCCAACATATGTGTTTTTTGAATCCTAAGTATAATAAGAAATTTAGAATGTTAAGTTACAAGCTGACCAAACGGTTAGGGGATGAAGCCTGGCCAGTAGGGGGAACATGGAATGTAGAGACATTTATATGGGAAAGGAAGGCAGGAAAGAAATGGAAGAAAGGAATTAAAACATGGGACGCAGACGCAGTGAAGAAGCATGAGGAGAGTATAGAGTTTGAAGTTGGATGGATGCTGTATGTAAGAAGGGGATAGAGTTAAGAAACAAGGATAGCACTATGAAAGGATGGAAAGTATTGCAACTAGAATGCCAGTGGGCAGAGGAACAAGAGAAAATAATTAAAAGACAGACAGGAGGTGAGAAACAGGTGATGGTTAGAAAAAAATAAACCCAGTACTGGTAAATCCTCTGGAGGAGACTTCATGTCTGGCATGACGACCCTATTTGGTAATGAAGATGAGGAGTTAGATAATCTTGGGAGTTGTCCACCTCCCTATGCCCTACCAGTAGCAATGGCATCTTTACCTGTGACAGTTCCGTCAGTAACATCCCTATACCTCGAAGTTCTGACCTTACAAAGCTCCCCAGGATTGGGAGCACGGGAATGCCTTTCTGTGCGTAATTTGTTTAAGGATTTGATGCTACCAGAACAGCTGGTCATTATTAAATGTACTGCACACACTGGTGCTGGGGACCCTATAGCAAAAGGCAATAGGTTGCTGGTAGTGTATCCAAACAGTGCAGCCTGTACATCCAAATGCGTAGTGACAGCACGTAAACAGACGTTAGCAAATAGAACGGTCCTGCCAAACATGAAGGAGGTATGTACATTACAGAGGGACGCCTCTTATATATAAAAATAACTATGGAAAAAGAGGGCTGTGCCATTGATTCAGCACACCCCGCTTGGACAAGTTGGTGTATTCGATACATTTTTACTCGTCTTACCCATGCTGGTAAGGAGGGAATGATAGGATAACAAAGGAAACGTGGTGGCAGGCCTCTGAATGTAAAATTTGCCAACAAAGTAATCCAGGCAAATCAATTAAGATACCCTCAGGGGTGACGCCAATGCCATCACGATCGTTTGAATGCATACAGATTGATTTTATTGGAATGCCAAGGGCCCAGTGTTATAAATATTGCTTAGTGATTTTAGATTTATTTAGCAGGTGGAGTGAAGCTCTACCAACCACTGATAATACTGCTGAAACTACAGTAACATTGTTGTAATCCCAGGTTTGGCCTACCTACTGTCATAAGCTCAGACAATGGTCCTCATTTTAACCACTATTAATAAGGAAATATGTGCACATTTTAATATTCGACAGCAATTTCACTGTGTATACCACCCACAGGCATCTGGGATTGTGGAAAGAGTCAATGGGGATTGCAAAACAAAATTACCCGGAGGTAAATCCTTTTTCTGACAGGCAACTATGTTATAAAAAAAATTGGGGATGAAGGAAAATTTGATGGAGAAATGAGGATAAGGTAGGGAGACTGAAAAGTCATGGGGAGTCTGGCTAATCATGATCTGGATCAATGTCCAATTAGGGTTAGGTAACCAGGATTTTGGTAAACAGAAGTCTTGTCAGAAAAAGGGAAAGTAAATTACAAAGAGACGTCTTTGAAGATGAAATATTATATACTGCTGGTAAAACAATGTTTTTGTATATGTACTGCTTGTAAAGCAATGTTTTTTGTATGTGGAATGTGTGAAATTCGAAGCAATGAGCAAAGTTGTGTGTCGCTTTAAGAAGTTTGTCCTTTAAAATGCAAATGGACAGTTTATGGTGTGCTCCGTTAAGAAACAGGCATGAATGGGGGGCGGAGCTATACTCAGAATGATAAAATGTGTTGGTTGATTATAAATCTTTTGAGCCAAATTTTTAAAAAAAGACTCATCCCGATTAAAGTGTTAAATGAGATTGGAAATGTCAAAACTACAGAGAAAAAGAAAATATATTATTGATTACTGATTCTGAGCGAGTTCTTTTGGGAAAGATTGTTTTGATATGATAACAGAGGTTGTCTTTTAAAATGCAAATGAAGCAAGATTATTGTTTTCAAGCAAACAAAAGATGTTGAAGCATGTGCTGTGTGAGGGAAATGAAGGTACATGAAAAATTGCCTTATGACTTACAAAAGGGGGTTTGAGGGAACTCACAATGAGGGATAAAAGGTGAGAAGATAAACTAGATTGGGGAAGAGAACATATTTGGAGAATTGAATATTCAGGTGGGGAGAGCCTCTTCGGATATAATCGGATTAAAGAATAAGTTCACAGGGAAGTGTTAAGAAGGAACTGGAGATACTGGAGGATCAAAGGTGGACAAAAGTGCTGGAGAAACTCAGCTGGTGAACAAGATTTACAACTTTTTATTGATACAGGAAAAGCTGCTGTGTCCACCCCCTGGAGAGTGGGGGGAAGCCACCTACAGGCCCTGGGCAATTAACTAATTATGTATGGACGGCAATTAACCCATGTCTTGCCAGATCTACATTCCCAGGTTGGAGGAGTTTTTGCTGGAAACCAGTGACCAAGGCCATAAAAGCTATACGATGATGGTGCTGGGACAAGAAGAAATTGAGACGGTGTTGAAAGAAACAACCAAGTGTTGCTAACAACATGAACTGCTGTGAAGTTTGAAGATCATCGTCGCTGGATACATTTGATTGACTGTGAACAGTTTGTGGAAACATGGACGATGGGCTATTGATGCTCCCTTTATTCTGGGGTGGCCCAGCCCACATGGACTGAACTTTCTTCAGAATGGCAAACTTGCGGACTAACCCACATTTAAAGGATGGTACACACCTCCTTTTAAACAAGCTTGAAGTCAAACATGACAAGCGCAGCAAAGATACTCTGACTACAGACAGTAAGAGATCTGCAAAGGCCAGTTAAATCTACCTGTTTTTGCCACAACCAAGGCACTGGTGTATTTTAAGGAAACAGTATATTTGTGACAGGGCATTGTTATGTTGCAAATGCAGTGCCACACAAGAAAAGCATGAACCAGTTACACCAATTTTTATGATCCTTTTCCTGTCCTATGGTAGTATATTAGTGTCACGTCCGGGGGAGGTTGGTGGCCATTTAAAATGTTTGGAGGGACTTGTGGAACGATTGTCCACTATGGATTGATTGTGTTACTAGTGTACTATTAATTTGTCTGATGAGATGCTTATGGTCTTTCGTATGTACTCAGCAAGGACTGTAGTTGTTATCAAAATTTTGATAAAAGGATGGAATGATGAAGCCGAATTTTAGTTAAAAATATAAGAAGATATTAAATTGGTTTCTGGGCTAGCTTACAGCTTATATTTAGTGTCAAATTAGGCTTGCCTCAGGTTGCGGTGTGTGAGATAATAAATACCATAACATTGTCTCCCAAGTGAGGAAGTGACAGAGAGGAAGAAAGAAACAGCTAGTCACATCTTTGAAATAAGATGTCGTAAACCAAATGACCAATGTTTATGGGGGAGGAGGCGATAAAGGAAGAGAGAAACAGCTAGTCACATCTTTGAAGTAAGATGCCATAAACCAAATGGCCTATGTTTATGAGGGACCAAGTGACAGAGAGGAAGCAGCGAAAGAGCTAGGGTGATCTCTTTGAAGATAAAATGTCGTAAACCAAATGGCCAATGTTATCTTGTACCATGTGACAAAAGGCCTTTGATGTGATGCCTTTTCCTGTACCTCTGACCATGACTAATGTCTGTGGAATGTGCTAAGGTGACAAAGAAACACTATATAATGCAATGTAATTCTGTTGTTCAGAGAAGTGGACGGAGGACGGTCAAGTGTCTGTATTGGTCACTTGACTGGAGTTCTCCCTCCCTTCCATCGGCCGATAATAAGTAAAGTTGTGAACTGGTCTACCAAACAGTTTGTGTGGTGTCTGTTTATTAAGAAGCGAACCTGGTTTAGTTGTTAAGAAAAGTAGCTTTTTCACAGTGATACGCCGGAAATTGAATCTATGGCCTGAAATCACAGAAGCTTTAAAACCTTCACGTAGTCACTCATGTGACTCCGAAGTAAAATAGTAAGATTAAACGAGAACTTACCAGTTTGAAGTTTGATCTTTATTTTATGAGGAGTTACGTTGAGGGATTACGTGCCCTCCGCTCCCACCCTAATAAAGATCAAAGGTAAGTTAAGTTGGTATCACGTAGCTTACTATTTTCCTTCGGTATCTATCATCTGTGATTTCACACCGCTGCTTTGAAGATTGACGCATGTGCGCCTGGACGGGTCTTCTTCACGTGGTCCCTCAACGTAACTCCTCATAAAATAAAGATCAAACGTCAAACTGGTAAGTTCTCATTTAATCTTAATATTAGTACGGGTGTCAGGGTTTATGGGGAGAAGGCAGGAGAATGCGGTTAGGAGGGAGGGATAGATCGGTGATGATTGAGTAGCGGAGTAGACTTGTTGGGCCGAATGGCCTAATTCTGCTCCTATCATGAACTTATGAAATTGAAACCATTCTGCACTGCACCATATCTTATAGATCTTATAGAGGTGTGTAAAATCATGAGAGGAATAGATCGGGTAGGTGCACTGAATCTCTTGCCCAGAGTAGGGGAATCGAGGACCAGAGGACATCTAAGGGATGACTTTTTCACACAAAGGGTGGTGGGTGTATGGAACAAGCTGCCAGAGGAGGTAGTTGAGGCAGGGACTATCCCAGTGTTTAAGAAATAGTTAAGACAGGTACATGGATAGGACAGGTTTGGAGGGATATGGACCAAGCGCAGGCAGGTGGGACGAGTGTGGCTGGGGCATGTTGGCCGTTGTGGCAAGTTGGGCCGAGGGGCCTGTTTCCACACTGTATCACTCTTTGACTCTATGACTCTATATCTGTGATTTAATAAAGTTGTGCTGAAATGCTGTAAAATTCATTCACTAAATCTGTGGGTTAACTTGAACTAGTGTGTAGGAGTGATCGCTGGACGGGGTGGGCTTGGTGGCCCCCCCTTCATTCTTCTAAACTCCAGCGAGTACAGGCTCAGTGCCGACAAACGCTCATCATAGGTTAACCCACTCATCCCTGGGATCATTCTTGTAAACCTCCTCTGGACCCTCTCCAGAGCCAGCGTATCCTTCCTCGGATATGGTGCCCACAATTGCTCATAATAATCCAAAGGTTGTGCTGAAACAAAGCAAGAATGTTATTGTC
Source organism: Amblyraja radiata (assembly GCF_010909765.2). NCBI lineage: Eukaryota > Metazoa > Chordata > Chondrichthyes > Rajiformes > Rajidae > Amblyraja > Amblyraja radiata. The sequence continues at coordinate 49,203,357 of NC_045970.1, read as the reverse complement.
CTATCAGGGACACATGACAATAAACTCTCTTGAATCTTGAAAATTCCTCAAGATAAAAGGTCGCACCTTTAGGAAGGAGATAAGGACGAATTCCTTTAGTCGGAGGGCGGTGAACCTGTGGAATTCATTGCCACAGACGGGCGTGGTGGCCAAATCAATGGAAATTTCTAAGATGGAGATTGACATTTGAATCTTTTATTCAAACGTTCTAATCTTCTAACAGATTTATGAGGCATGGTTTCACTTTTATTGATCAATGATCATTCTGCAAATTTCCATGACTTCAATGCGGAACTTTATCTGGTTTCGTATTAATAGACGCGAACAATTTCTCTACGTCAGGTTCGCCAGGTGTGCTTCCCCTTTCCTATCTCTCTTTCGCTGCTGGGTTTATTTTTCTTTGTTGCCTTTCACATTGAGGAAACATTTCTGGAATCTCCAGAATTTTAGGAGATAATAAAAACCTGTGCAGATTCCAAAGGCACGCAGATTGGTAGGTTAATTAATGTTAATCGAGGACCAGTCTCACCTCCCGGTCACTTCCACTTCTCCCCTCTCCCATCAGGCAAGAGGTGCAGACGTGTGAAAACGCACGCCACCAGATTCAGGGAAAGTTTCTTAATTGTTCTTTATCTCATAGAAACATAGAAACATAGAAAATAGGTGCAGGAGTAGGCCATTCGGCCCTTCGAGCCTGCACCGCCATTCAATATGATCATGGCTGATCATTCAACTCAGTATCCCATACCTGCCATCTCTCAACATCATCGTCTATATCTCTCGTTTCCCTCATCCCTAACCAGTCTGAAGGGGGGTCTCTCGACCCGAAACGTCACCCATTCCTCCTCTCCAGAGATGATGCCCGTCCCACTGAGTTACTCCAGCTTTTGGTGTCTATCTTCGGTTTAAAGCAGCATCTGCAGTTCCTTCCTGCACAGGTTCACCCCAACTGTTATCAGGCAACCGAACCCGTCCTCTCACCAGCTAGAGAGCGGTCCTGACCCACTGACTACCTCTGGAGACCTTTGTACTGTCCGATTCTCCCCCCTACTACACTGCAGAACATTGGACTTTGTTGATCGAGCTGATGTGCTCCAATGCGGAGGACTATATCCTGCAGAAGTTTATGAAGAAGGGTCTCGAGCCAAAACGCCACCCGTTCAGTTTTTAGTTTAGAGACAGCGCGGAAACAGGCCCTTCAGCCCCCCGCGTCTGCACCGACCAGCGATCCCCGCGCACTAACACTAACCTACACACACTAGGGACAATTTACACATACATCCAGCCAATTAACCCAGATACCTGTACGTCTTTGGAGTGTGGGAGGAAACCGAAGATCTCGGAGAAAACCCACGCGGTCACGTACAAATTCCCTACAGACAAGCACCTGTAGTCGGGATCGAACCCGGGTCTCCAGCGTTGCAACTCTACCGCTGCGCCACTGTGGCTGCCCTTTCCTTTGCTCCAGAGATGCTGCCTGTCTCGCTGAGTTACTCCAGCAAGTTGTGTCAATAGACAATAGACAATAGGTGCAGGAGTAGGCCATTCGTCCCTTCGAGCCAGCACCGCCATTCAATGTGATCATGGCTGATCATCCCCAATCAGTACCCCGTTCCTGCCTTCTCCCCATATCCCCTGACTCCGCATTTTTAAGAGCCCTAATCTTCGTCTATCTTCGGTTTAAACCAGCATCTGCTGTTCCTTCCTCCAACTATATTCTGCACTCTGTATCTTCCCCTTTGCTCTATCTATTGCACTTGATTGTGGCTTGCTGGTATTTATGTGGAGTATTGCCGTGAAACCCTCGTTATACGTGGAGAGGAGGAATGGTGCTCCTTATTGCCGATTATCCGTAATAACCGAGTAAGGGATTATCATCGTCTAAGCAGTGGGGCGGCACGATGGCGCAGCGGTAGAGAGTTTGTACGTTCTCCCCGTGACCAGCGTGGGTTTTCATCGGGTGCTCCGGTTTCCTCCCAACTCCGAAGACGTGCAGGTTTGAAATTTAATTGGCTTCGGTAAAGACTGTAAATTGTTCCTAGTGTGTGCAGGATAGTGCTAGTAGAAACATAGAAACATAGACAATAGGTGCAGGAGTAGGCCATTCGGCCCTTCGAGCCTGCACCACCATTCAATATGATCATGGCTGATCATCCAACTCAGTATCCCATCCCTGCCTTCTCTCCATACCCTCTGATCCCTTTAGCCACAAGGGCCACATCTAACTCCCTCTTAAATATAGCCAATGAACTGGCCTCAACTACATTCTGTGGCAGAGAATTCCAGAGATTCACCACTCTCTGTGTAAAAAATGTTTTTCTCATCTCAGTCCTAAAAGATTTCCCCTTTATCCTTAAACTGTGACCCCTTGTTCTGGACTTCCCCCAACATCGGGAACAATGTTCCTGCATCTAGCCTGTCCAACCCCTTAAGAATCTTGTAAGTTTCTCTAAGATCCCCCCTCAATTTTCTAAATCCTAGCGAGTACAAGCCAAGTCTATCCAGTCTTTCTTCATATGAAAGTTCTGACACCCCAGGAATCAGTCTGGTGAACCAGTCTGGTGTACTCCCTCTCTGGCAAGAATGTCCTTCCTCAGTGTGCGGGGATCGCTGGTCGGCGCAGACTCGGTGGGTATCACTAAACTAAACTAAACTAAATGAGACTAAATTAAACAAAGAACTGCTGTTGCTGATTAATGCCCAAAAGGCCACAAAGTGCTGGAAGGGCTGCCCGAAACGTTGCCTATCTCCTTCGCTCCATAGATGCTGCTGCACCCGCTGAGTTTCTCCAGCATTTTTGTGTACCCGCGTAGGATAGTGCTAGTGTACGGGACGATCGTTGGTCGGCGCGGACTCGGTGGGCCGAAAGGCCTGTTTACCTGCTGTAAGAGGGATAAGAGGGAAGTCTTTTAGGACCGAGATGAGAAAATAATTTTTTACACAGAGAGTGGTGAATCTGTGGAATTCTCTGCCACAGAAGGTAGTTGAGGCCAGTTAATTTGGCTACATTTAAGAGGTAGTTAGATGTGGCCCTTGTGGCTAAAGGGATCAGGGGGTATGGAGAGAAGGCAGGTACAGGATACTGAGTTGGATGATCAGCCATGATCATATTGAATGGCGGTGCAGGCTCGAAGGGCCGAATGGCCTACTCCTGCGCCTATTTTCTATGTTTCTATGAAGCCTAAAGTCTAAAACACCTGGTTCCACAATCTTGGAGGATTAGTAAAAAATTAGTAAAAAAATTTACCTGCTAAAACGCTCTGGGAAAAAAAGATTCACCAGATTTTGAATAAAAATTCTCCTTCCCACTTTTGACCTGAGTGACTCAACCGTATAAATATAATTCTATTACATTACAAAACGGATTATTAATTCTCCTTTCTCATTGCTCAACACACTAAATCCAAAATAGCCTGTTTCCTTGAATGATCAGCATATACATAACTAGCAAACCATGTGTTATACTCGTTCTTCCACAATATTGCTGGGAAATGATTTACTCAGCTTAAAGAGCCCTATCATTAATGTATAACCTTTGTCAGCTTTGATATATGAATTAACTCTTTTGTTTATTATACTTTATCTCTGTGCATGGGAGGGAACAGCAGGTTCTGGTTTGTATTGAAGATAGACACCAAACGCTTGAGTTACTCAGTAGGTCAGGCTCGAAGGGCCGAATGGCCTACTCCTGCACCTATTCTCTATGATTCTAAGAAATGGGTGATGTTTCGGATCGGAATCCTTCTTCAGACTGTATTTCTGTACATATTATGTTTGCGGGGCTGTTATGCAGCTGCAAGTAAGAATGTTTAGTTTAGTTTAGTTTAGAGATACAGCGAGGAAACAGTCGCCTCAGCCCACCGTGTCCGCGCCGACCAGTGATCCCCGCACATTAACACTATCCTACACCCACTAGGGACAATTTTTACATTTACCAAGCCAATTAACCTGCAAACCTGTACGTCTTTGGAATGTGGGAGGAAACTGAAGATCTCGGAGAAAACCCACGCAGGTCACGGGGAGAACGTACAAACTCCGCACAGACAGCACCCGTAGTCGGGATCGAACCCGGGTCTCCGGTGCTGCATCCGCTGTAAAGCAGTAACTCTACCGCTGCGCTACCGTGACTGCCCAATGTTGTTGTTCTTTTGTTGGGACATATGACAATAAAATACTCCTGACTTAAATACTCTGATTGAAACGGTGTCTTATACCACAATTTTGGGGTATTTACACGATTCTGGTCAGCACGGTGGCGCAGCTGGTAGAGCCGCTCCCTCATAGCGCCACAGACCCGGGTTCAATCCTGATCTTGGACGCTGTCCGCGTGGAATATGCACGTTCTCCCTGTGACCATGTGGGTTATCTCTGGGTTAAAAACCGCATCCCAAAGACGCGTGGGTTTGTAGGTTAATTGGCCATCTGTAAATTGTCTCATAGTGTGTAAGGAGCGAATGAGAAAGTGGGATAACATAGAACTAGTGTGAACGGGTGATCGATGGTTGGCGTGGACTAGATGGGCCGAAGGGCCTGTTTCCGCGCGGAATCTTTCAATTAATCAATTAATTACCGGTAATTATAAATTAACAAGTCGAACAAAGGTTCCCTACAGGGTCAGGCAACATCCCTGGTAAAAAGGAATAGGTGACGTTTCGGGTCGAGACCCAAGAAAGCAGTTTAGTTTAGTTTAGTTTAGTTCGGTCTAGAGATACAGTGTGGAAACAAGCCCTTCTGCCCAACGGGTCCACGCCAACCATCGATCACTCATACATTAGTTCCTTCCTGCCCACTGGGTACAATTTTCACATTAACACTACCCTACACACACTAGGGCCAATTTACATATACACCAGGCCAATTAACCTACAAACCTTCACTTGCCCCCCTGCAGGAACTATACATCAGGAGGTGCAACTCCAGAGCCAACAATATCATGAGAGACCCCTTCCACCCCTGCAACGGACTGTTCCAGCTGCTACGGTCAGGCAAACGCCTCCGTTGCCATGCGGTGAGAACGGAGAGGTTGAGAAGGAGTTTCTTCCCAGAGGCCATTCGGACTGTAAACGTCTATCTCACCAGGGACCTAAGCGGCCTTTTCACGGGGCGACTTGACGCAAGAGTTAACCAGAGTTTAACATCGTGGGAACCTCGTGCGATAACAGTACGGCATTCGTGGACCACCGTGGACCACCGTAGCGCTAACGGCAGGTAGTCGTGTAACTTGGTCACTCGGGAGAAAATTCAAGAAAGTTTGAATTTCTCCAAGAGTGACTTGTACACTTGTGGTTGAGCATTGCAACATTATATGGACGTAGTGGCCAGTGCGATATCCGTAATAACTCTTGCGGGTACCGTGGGAACTCCTGCGAACGGTGAACCCGGAAGCTGGACAGAGGGGACAGAAGGTGAGTAAAAATTGTCTTCTGTGGGATTGAATTTAAAAAATAAATAAAAATAAAGATTTGCATCTGCATATGGACATCAACTTATTCATGAGTTATGTTAATGAGATTCAAGAAAATAACTATAATCTTTAAAAGGGACTTTAAAAGGGACTTTACTGAAAGGTTACGCATTTTTATGGTCCGTGAGAAATTTTTCACATGTACTTCTTTGAGAGATACAGGTCGGAGTCCTCGCCGACTAGCGATCAATGCCTTTCCGAAGCAGGGTCCGGAACGCTACCAATCAATGTTGTACAGAGACCCGTGTAAGGAGTGAACTGCACATGCTGGTTTAAACCGAAGACAGACACAAAAAGCTGGAGTAACTCAGCGAGTCAAGCAGCATCTCTGGAGAAAAATAGCTGATGTTTCGGGACGAGACACATCTTCAGACTCAATTCCGATTAGGCTGTCTGAAGAAGGGTTCCGATTCGAATCGCCACCTATTCTTTTTCTCCAGAGATGCTGCCTGACCCGCTGACTTACTCCAGCTTTTTATGTTTTTCTTCCCAGATCTGACTTACCTGCTGAGTTACACCAACATTTTGTGTCCTTCTGTGCGTATTAACCAGCATTAACCAGCGTCTGCAGTTCCTTTAGACATTACCTAACTTCAGATTTTAGAGATATAGCGCGTGGGAACTCCTGCGAACGGTAAACCCGGAAGCTGGACAGAGGGGACAGAAGGTGAGTACAAAAGGTGGTCTCAATATCGACACGGGAACATGTGTCCTTCGAGGACGTCCCACCTAATTGTCATTGTTGGATAATCTTTTTAACAGGAACACTTGCAGAGATGGCTCCCAGAAAATCTCAAAGAAAGGGGGTAAAGCGTGTCAGAGATGTTTTTGCCATGTTGCTCTATTCAGTTTCTATATTGTTTCAGTTTCTATATCTATATTGTTGCTCTATTCAGTTTCCCAGGGGGTCGGGACGGGACTGGAGCTGGGAGGGAAAGGTGGGGGAGTCGAGGGAGAGGAGGGGGAGACAGATGGGGGTGTCTTCATTTACTGGCGGCGGGTGTCTGTCACTGAAACAGGCAGGTGAGATTTCACATCCACCTTGTGTGTGCCTCTCTCTCTCTCTCCCTCCCTCTTACACAGGCTTAGAGACTCTGCCTCTGTGAGTGTACGTCTCTTTCTCCCCCTCTCCCACACACAGTAAGACCGAGGTACTGTGCTCAGTCCATCTGTGTCTCCCACATACACAGTAAAACATGTCTCCAAATGAGCCAATTCAACCAAGGGAGGATATTTATAGTGTGTGAAAAAAAAAGTTACATCATTTGTGTCACGTGTAGTTCACGATGTTCATTCAAGATTTAACGCGAAAGCTCGGGAGACGGACAAGTAACTCGCAAAAATAACAGAAATGCCGAGTACCGTGGGAACTCTTTATCTACCCCCCGTTATATCGTGCGAGACTCGTGCTGGACCACGACCACTTCACTCTGGTGACATCTTGCGTCAACTCGCCCCGTGAAAAAGCCCCATAACTCTACTGAACGTTTTTCCTTCCATTATTTATTATGTAAAAGAATATGTGTGTTTATGACTGTGTTTATAGTTTGTTTGGTTGTTTGGTTGTTTGTCTTTTTGCACAAAAGTCCGCGAGCATTGCCACTTACATTTCACTGCACATCTCGTATGTGTATGTGACAAATAAACTTGACTTGACTTGACTTGAACCTGCACGTCTTTGGGATGTGGGAGGAAACCGGATCACCCGGAGAAAAACCCATGCTGGCCACGGGAAGAAGGTGCAAACTCTGCACAGACGGACATCACCCGTTCGGAGTCAGGAGCGAACCCGGGTCGCTGGCGCTGTAAGGCAGCAACTACACGGCAGCGCCACCGTGAGCCTGTGGCAGGTAAAACTAGCCGGTCTTACTGAGAACTTTCTGTGTGTAAAGGGCCTGTCCCACGAGCATGCGACCTGCATGCGGCAAGCGCGACCAAATCGGAAACGGGGGGCCGCGCGGAGGTCGAGTGATCCCCGTACATGGCCGGTTCCACCAGCATGCGACCTGCACACGGCGAGCGCGACCAAATCGGAAGCGGGGGGCCGCGCGGAGGTTGAGTGAGTGACGTGAAGTCCGCGGGAAGTTCGCGCGTGACATACGGCATCAAGACGCAGCGCACGCCCGTCGAGGCGGTGCGTACGGCGTCGAGGCGGCTGCGGGCCGGCAGGCCGTTGTCACGTGGAATCTTTGAACACGGTCAGTTTTTCAGATGTCGGGACCAGCTCCGCACAACTCCATACGGCTCCGGCGATCGAAGTCGGACCGGCCCCTTGAGGCCGTACGGCTGAAGCGACCACGTTAGGTCGCGCTTGCCGCATGGAGTCGCATGCTCGCGGGACAGGCCCTTTAGTGTGTCGAAGTAGAATTTTTGAATCCAAGAATGGCACACTACAGATGCTATCAATAAAACATTTCCAGTCAATGTTCAGTTTTATAAGATACACAATTTACTTGGCGTAAACTCGAGTCTCTTGCACAATTTGTGTGTCTTATAAAGTTCAAGACCTTCTCAAGTAAATTAGTCTAGAAAATGACCGTGAGATACTGGCAAGTCATATCGTGCAGCTGTGGAAGGGCCTCGACCCGAAATGTCACCCATTCCTTCTCTCTGGAGATGCTGCCTGCCCCGCTGAGTTACTCAGGCATTTCGTGAGATGAGCCAAATCACCCGCTGAAGAACAACAGCTATAAATGTCGTTAAATGTTTGGTGGCAGCTGGTAGAGCTGCTGCCTCACAGCGCCAGAGACCCGGGTTTGATCCTGACCACGGGTGCTTGTCTGTGCGGAGGTTGCACGTTCTCCCCGTGACCTGCGTGGGTTTTCTCCGGGATGCTCCGGTTTCCTCCCACGCTCCAGAGACGTACAGGTTTGTAGGCCACTTGGCTAAATTGTCCCCAGTGTGTGTGGGATAGTGCTGGTAGTGTACGGGGTGATGGCTGGTCGGCGCAAACCCGATGGGCCGAAGGGCCTGTTTCCGTGCTGCATCTAAAGCCTGAGGTCAAAAGTGGGGGCAGAACAACGCCTGGCAAGTGATAGGTGGATACAGGTGAGGGGGGGGGGGGGGGGGGAACAAGCCCCCTCCCTCTTATCCATTTTCATTCCTTCCTTAGTTTTTGCCCAAGTACTATTTGTGAAGGAGTTTTAATTTTTGCAACATTGCCAAGCAGATGGTTAGTAACTGAGAGTAGCAAAGGGGAATGTTGATAAATGGGGAACTGAGGGTTTGTTTAGGACAAGTTAGTTCTTCACTGGGATTTCCGCTCCCATCCCCTTCCTCTATTCCCGTCTCGCCAGCTTTCCGTTCTACAACTGTTCACTGCTCAGCTGTTGGCAAATGTTGTCCAGCCTACAGGAGACCATTTTTTTTTTTAAATTATGAAACTACTTTTATTCAAAAAATAAAAATAAACATAGAGTATTAACACAATCAAAGACTGCCTATGCTGACAGTTTACAAACAAATGATCGTCAAATTAATAACGTCAACGTCAACTGGTTCCACGAAATGGCCGTTGAAGGTCGAGTGTTCCGTTTATCAACAAAACACTCGACCTTCAACGGCGACCAGTATTCATGGAAAGCCTCCAAAGTCCCTATGGACACCACGTGTTCCCTCTTAACACTTAAACAAAATTATCAAATTAAAATATTAACATTCTTATCGATAATGTATTCAACCTCCTGTGGTGACCAGTGTGCACAGAAGGCCTCCACAGTCCCCACGGACACCGCGTGTTCCTTTTCTAGGGACACGCGAGCTCGGACGTAACCCCGGAAAAGGGGCAGGCAGGCAACCGGTGTGCGGCCATCGACTACCCGCTGCCTGGACCCGCGAATGGCCATCTTGGGTCATAGAGTGATACAGCGTGGAAACAGGCCCTTCGGCCCAGCTTGCCCAACATGCCCCAGCTACACTAGTCCCGCCTGCCCGCGTTTTGGTCCATATCCCTCCAAACCCGTCCTATCCAGGTACCTGTCTAACTGTTTCTTAAGTCCTGCGATAATCCCAGCCTCAACTACCTCATACCGCAGCTCGTTTTATGTGAAAAAGATACCCCTCAGATTGCTATTAAATCTTTTCCCCTTCACTTTGAACCTATGTCCTCTGGTCCTCGATTCCCTCTCCCGTGACTTTCAGTCTGAAGAAGGGTCTTGACCTGAAACGTCACCCATTCTTTCTCTCCGGAGATGCTGCCTGTCCCGCTGAGTTACTCCAGCATTTTGTGTCTATCTTCCGTTTAAACCAGCATCTGCAGTTCCTTCTTACACACACCATCTACCTCATTGGTGACCCTTGATCAGACTTTTCTGGCTTTACCTTGCACTAGCAAGTTACATTTATTATGGTTTAACAGGCAGATTCTCAATGAGTTACGTGCGTGTGTTTGTGAAAGAGAGTATGTGTGTGAGTGCGTGTGTGTGGGTGCATGCGTGCATGCCTGCATTTGTGTTTGTGTGTGTGAGAGAGTATGTGTGTGAGTGCATGCGTGCGTGCCTGCATTTGTGTGTGTGTGTGCGCATGCGTATATGCATTTTTGTGTGTGTGTGTGTGTGTGTGCATGCATTTGTGTCTCTGTGTATCAGTGCGCGTGTGCATATACATTTCATCTGTTTGACTGGATTTAGTATCACTATTAACCAAAGTATCAAATGACATTATTGCTCAGACTCTTATTATAGGGAAATTCACGATATTTTAAATTGTGGTTAAATTGCATTTGACCATGTTACTCATACGGCTTCTGAATAGTTACCCAATGCTTGAAATTGCATAATGCAATAAATGACACTCAAACATTAGCCTCATGTGTATGATACGATACAATAGCACTTTATCTATCCCAGGGGGGAAATTAGTCTGCCAACAGTCATGAAATACAACAAAATATATTAGGACTGAGATGAGGAAAATCTTTTTCACCCAGAGAGTTGTGAATCTGTGGAATTCTCTGTCACAGAAGGCAGTGGAGGCCAATTCACCGGATGTTTTCAAGAGAGAGTTAGATTTAGCTCTGAGGGCTAAAGGAATCAAGGGAGAAAGGCAGGAACAGGGTACTGATTTTAGATGGTACACAAAAATGCCGGAGAAACTCAGTGGGTGCAGCAGCATCTATGGAGCGAAGGAAATAGGCAACGTTTCGGGACGAAACGTTGCCTATTTCCTTCGCTCCATAGATGCTGCTGCACCCGCTGAGTTTCTCCAGCATTTTTGTGTACCTTCGATTTTCCAGCATCTGCAGTTCCTTCTTAAACTCTGATTTTAAATGATCAGCCAAGATCATATTGAATGGCGATGCTGGCTCGAAGGGCTGAATGGCCTACTCCTGCGCCTATTTTTCTATGTTTCTAAACGTGAAATTAAAGTGATGAGTGGAAAGTCCAGGATTGGGGTGTAGTCAGTCTACACCACGACAGAAGGGGGTGGAGCATGCAAGCTTGCCTGCAAGGCATGATACAAAAGACAGACCGTGTTGCTATTGAAAGTGTTTGCAGAGTCTGTGTGCCTCTAACGCTGCGGGTTTTTTGCAACACCTGAACCATGGGGCACTAATAACATAAACCTAGCATGACTTGACTTGAAAGATTCGCTGGTGTTCCTGGAATAATCGCTGATGACACATCGGTACTTTACAGGACATCAACATGCAATAACAGCCCACCCCCATGATCAAGTCGAGCAATGCAAACAAACTTGCAAAGACTTACAGTGTCCTCCATAATGTTTGGGACAAAGACCCATCTGTACTCCACAATTTGGGAGATTTGTAATACAAACAAAACCACATGCGGTTAAGGTGCACATTGTCAGATTTTAATAAAGGCCATTTTTATACATTTTGGTTTCACCATGTAGAAATTACAGCTGTGAGTCATGTTTGGAATTTTGCTGTATACCCCTTGCATGCAATAACTGCTTGAAGTCTGCGATTCAGACATCACCAGTTGCTGGGTGTCTTCTCCGGAGAACGTGGACAGGTGATGTTTCGGGTCAGGACTCGTTTTTGGAGCCAATAATCCATTGTTCAGGAGTCAGTGGAAATCCCCCAACAATAGAATGATCCCAATAGTCACAAGTTCACAGGTTATAGCAGTAGAATTAGGCCATTCGGCCCATCGAGTCGCCATTCAATCATGACTAATCTCTGCCTCCTAATCCCATTTTCCTGCCTTCTCCCCATAACCCTTGACACCAGTTCTAATCATTGAGTGATACAGAATGGAAACAGGCTCTTCACCCCCAAATTGCCCACATCGGCCAACATGTCCCAGCTGCACCAGCCCCCACCTGCCCGCGTTTGGTCCATATCCCTCCAAACCTGGCCTATTGGAATATGCAGTCATCATAAAGTGAACCACTTTGGATGCTTGCATTAACCCTTGCAGGGACATTTTAAATTTAAACTACTTGTCAATGAAAACAAAACCGATGCAGTAAATCTAAATTCAATATAAAACATTCCGGGTATATGGAACAAGCTTCCAGATGAGATAGTTGAGGCAGGTACTATCGCAAACATTTAGACAGGTACATGCATTGGACAGGTTTGGAGGGATATGGACCAAACGTGGGCAGGTGGGACGAGTGCAGATGGGACATGTTGGCCGCTGTTGGAAAGTTGGGCCGAAGGGCCTGTTTCCGCGCTGTATCACTCCATGACTCTAGAAACACTCAGTGATCAGGCTGAATATACGGAGTAGACATTAATCGATAACTTGTGCAAGAACCTTCATTCCTACTGTCTCTGTATAATAAAAGAAAATGCAGATGCCGGTTTCACCGAAGGTAGACACAAAATGCTGGAGTAACTCAGCAGGTCAGGCAGCATCTCTGGAGTGAAGGAATGGGCGACGTTTCGGGTCGAGACCCTTCTTCGGACAGAGTCAAGGGAGAAGGAGGCTAGAGATATGGAAAGGTAACGTGTGAAAACACGACTGCCCTGTTCACATTTCCTACTCTCCTTTTCACTTGCAAAGAGTTTTAAACATTGGGATGTTATGTTGCAATTGTACAATTCATTGGTGAAACTTCATTTAGTTTAGTTTAGTTTGGAGATACAGTGCTGAAGCAGGCCCTTCGGCCCATCGAGTCCGCACCGTCCAGCGATCCCCGTACACCAACAGTAGCCCACACAAACTAGGAACAATTTATATTTATAGAAAGCCAATGAACCTATAAACCTGCAATGACTTTGTGGGTCTGTAGCAGATGTTCAACGATGGCGGACTTGGTCTTGGTGAGGCCTTCCGCATTCAGCTGCAGCAGGGCGATGCCATCCAGTTCGATATCCGTAGGTGCCCGCCTTAAAAAGGTTGGCGCCGAGTTGCGGCGACTGAGGTTGCATTCGGGCTGCGGGCTGCTGTTGTTTGTTCGTTGTTATTCCTGCCGCTGTCTCGGTTTGTTGCCGTTTGCCAGACTGACGTCAGTTGACAGGGGCTTACCGGGGGGAGGTCGACAACATGAGCCCTAACTTCATAACTTCTGCTGCCTCAAACGCAAGAAGTAGAATCTACAAGCCTGTAGGCCTTTGGAGTGTGTGAGGAAACCGAAGATCTCGGAGAAAACCCACGCAGGTCACGGGTAGAACGTACATCGGCCGTGCCGACAGCGGCAGTTGTCGGGATCGAACCCGGGTCTCAGGCGCTGTGAGGCAGCAACTCTACTGCTGCGCCACCGTGCCCCGCAAGTGACATCATTGCGACAGTATTGTGTGCGGCTTCACGAACCTTAACCCCAACCCAAATGCATTTCAGGAGCACTTGCAGCACCAGAGACCCGGGTTCGATCCCGAATACGGGTGCTGTCTGTACGGAGTGTGTACGTTCTCCCCGTGACCCATGTGGGTTTTCGCCGAGATCTTTGGTTTCCTCCCACACTCCAAAGACGTGCAGGTATGTAGATTAATTGGCTTGGTGTGTGTGTAAAAAAATTTGTCCCTAGTGCGTGTAGGATAGTATTAATAGAAACATAGAAAATAGGTGCAGGTGTAGGCCATTCGGCCCTTCGAGCCTGCACCGCCATTCAATATGATCATGGCTGTTCATCCAACTCTGTATCCCGTACCTGCCTTCTCTCCATACCCCCTAATCCCTTTAGCCACAAGGGCCACATCTAACTCCCTCTTAAATATAGCCAATGAACTGGCCTCAACTACCTTCTGTGGCAGAGAATTCCAGAGATTCAATGTGTGGGGATCGCTAGTAGGCACGGACTCGGTGGGTCGAAGGGCCTGTTTCCGCTCTGTATCCCTAAAACTAAAAAACTAAAACTAAAGTAACTTGCTGAAGCTAAATCTAATCTAAGCAAGAAAAAAAATCAGTGTATATCCTTATTAAACCAAGGACATCATGGGTTATTCATAAAGACTTTTACAGTTACCAAACTCCTGGTGGCGGCGCGACTCGTTGCAGCGGCTCCTACAGCCTGTCTGTCTTTTTTTTTATTTTTGTCTAGTTAAATGTAGTGTTTGTGTTTTTTTTAAGCTTGGTTTTAAATGTGTATATGTGGGGGTGGTGGGGGTGGGGGGGGGGAAACCGTTTTAAATCTCTTCCCTGTTCGGGAGACCCGACCTTTTCCCTGTCGGGTCTCCGTTGTCGTTGGGGCCTAGCACCGTGGAGCGGCCTCCAACCTGAACGACCCGGGGGCTCGGGAGACTGCGGAGCTGCGGACTACTCACCATCGTGGGGCTGGCCGGCCTCGGAGCGTGGGGAGCGGTGGTGACTCGCTGCTGCGACTCGACTCCTGGGGCTCGGAGGCTCCAGCAACGCAGCCGCAGGTCCGGTGGACTGTCGGGACATCGGGAGCTCGCGGGTCCGGGGGGAGAGAGAGAGAGACCGCTTCCCGGAGCTCCCGCAACGCGACTTCTCCAGCCCGTGTCGCGGGGTTGGAACGACCCGGACCGGGACCGTACATCACCTGGCGCGGCTTCATGGCCGTGGGACTCACCATCGCACGCTGGGGCTCCGACCTTGTACTTCAGACCAGGAGCGGGTCCGTAAATCGCCCCGCGCGGCCTAAAATGGCCGTGGGACTTATCATCACCCGCCTGGGGCTTGGACATCGGGAGAGAAATTGAGAGCAGGGGAGAGAAAAGACTTTGCCTTCCATCACAGTGGGTTCACTGTGATGGATGTTTGTGTGAACTTAATTGTGTGTATGTCTGTAGGACATTGTTTTTGTTTGTATGGCAGTGGAAACAAAATTTCGTTTGAGTCTCACTGGTGCTCAAATGACAATAAATTTGTAAAAAATTTGTAAGACTTAAACTTCAGTTGAAGAAGGAATTGAAAGGAGTTTTATGGGTTTGTGGTGGTTCCGTGGAAACCTCGTTCATCATTCAGATAGAACGCGATCACTAATTCAATGTAACCACCAGAAACCACAGATGCTCGTTCACCAGAATAGGCACAAAGTGCTGAAGTGATTCAACAAGTCAGCTCATAAGACATAGGACTATTCGTCCCATCAAGTCCACTCCGCCGTTCAATCACCGCTGATCCATCTTTCCCTCTCAACCCCATTCTCCTGCCTTCTCCCCATAACCCCTGGCACCCGTACTAATCAAGAATCAATTAATCTCCGCCTTAGAAATACCCATTGACGTGGCCTCCACAGCCGTCTGTGGCAATGAATTCCACACATTCACCACCAATCAGCATCTTATAGAGTCAAAGAGCGATACAGTGTGGAAACAAGCTCTTCAGTCCAACTTGCCCACACCGACCAACGTGTCCCAGTTACACTAGTCCCAGCTGCCAGCATTTGGTTCATACCCCTCCAAATCTGTCCTATCCATGTACCTGTCTAACTGCTTCTTAAATGTTGGGGATAGTCCCAGCCTCAACCACCTTCTCTGGCAGCTTGTTCCATACACCCACCACCCTTTGTGTGAAAAAGTTACCCCTCTGATTCCTATTAAATCCTTTCCCATTCACCTTAAACCTATGCCAACTGGTCCTCGATTCACCTACTCTGGGCATGAGACTGTGCATCTACCCGATCTATCATGATTTTACACACCTCTATAAGATCACCCCTCCTCCTCCTGCGCTCCAGAGAATAGAGTCCCAGCCTACTCAACCTCTCCCTATAGCTCACACCCTCTAGTCCTGGAAACATCCTCATAAATCTGCTCTGTACCCTTTCCAGCTTGACAACATCTTTCCTGTAACATGGTGCCTAGAGCTGAACACGATACTCTAAATGCGGTCTCACCAACGTCTTATACAACTGCAACATGACCTCGCAACCTTTATACTCAGCAGCTAGAGAGCGGTCCTGACCTCCAATCTACATCAGTGGAGCCCTTCGAACGACCTTTTATCGGACTTTCGCTGCCTCTCAGCACTAGAGACCCGGGATCGATCCTGACTGCGGGTGCTGTCTGTACGGGGTTTATACGTTCTCCCTGTGACCCGCGTGGGTTTCCTACATGTCCGTGAAAATCTCGCGCAAAAGGATAAATTGCTGACGTGACAGTGCTAATCTCACCGGCCAGGGTTTTGCTCACATATCCCTCTAAACCTCTCGTATCCATGTATCTGTCCAAATGTCTCTTATATGTTGTGAAGGTACCTGGCTGAACTATTGCTCGATTCTTCTCTGCATTTATGAGGACGTAACGGCCAATCTTTCGTGAGGCCAAAGTGTATGTGATAACTTTAAAGTATGGAGCGGTCACGGTGGCGCAGCAGTGTAAGTCGCTGCCTTACAACGCTTGCAGCGTTGGAGACCCGGGTTCGATCCCGACTATGGGTGTTGTCTGTATGGAGTTTGTACGTTCTCCCCGTGACCATGTGGGTTTTATCCGAGATCTTCGGCTTCATCCCACACTCCAAAGGTGTCTGGGTATGTAGGTTAATTGGCTTGGTGTATGTGTAAATTGTCCCTAGTGTGTGTAGGAAAGTGTTAATGGGCGGGTATCGTTGGTCAGTGCGGAATTGGCAGGCCAAAGGGCCTGTTTCCGTGCTGTATCTCTAAACTAAACTAAAGTAAACTAAAGTACTTTCCGGAGAAAAAGTGCAATGGCCGCAATAAGGTAGGTTGGGGGATCGGGGCTGTTCTTGGCCTCTGGAAGGACTGGTGAGAAGCCTGATAACAGAAACATAGAAACATAGAAAATAGGTGCAGGAGTAGGCCATTCGGCCCTTCGAGCCTGCACCGCCATTCAATATGATCATGGCTGATCATCCAACTCAGTATCCTGTGCCTGCCTTCTCTCCATACCCCCTGATCCCCTTAGCCACAAGGGCCACATCTAACTCCCTCTTAAATATAGCCAATGACTGGACTCAACAGAGGGGGAAGAAGCTGTTCCTGAGTCTGGTGACGCACACTTTCAAGCTTCTGTACCTCCTGCCCGATGGGAGCGGGGAGAAGAGGGGTGGGGAAAGGTCTTTGACTATGTTGAAGATTGACACAGAGTGCGAGATTATACTCAGCGGGTCAGGCAGCATCTCTGGAGAAAAGGGGACGGGTGACGCTTCGGGTCGGGGCCTGTCTTCAGATTCTGACGTTGGCTGTTTTCCTGAGGCAGCGTGAAGTGGAGACACAGTCGATGGTGGCGACTCTGGTCAGTGCGAAGGACTGGTACAAAAAGGGACAATTCACAATTTGTACAGAAAGCCAATCAACCTATAAGCCTGCACGTCTTTGGTGTGTGGGAGGAAACCCGGGAAAACCCACACGGTGACGGGGAGAACGTGCAAACTCCGCACGGTCAGGTAGTGAGAGGATGAGCCGGCTAAGATGTGCCTGAAGAAAAGTAGCGAGCCGAAACGTCACCATTTCCTTCTCTCCGGAGATGCTGCCTGACCCGCTGAGTCACTCCAGCATTTTGTGTCATAGAAACATAGAAAATAGGTGCAGGAGTAGCGATTGGGCCCTTCGATCCAGCACCGCCATTCAATATGATCATGGCTGATCATCCACAATGAGCACCCCGTTCCTGCCTTCTCCCCAAATCCCTCGATTCCGTTATCCCTAAGAGCTAAATCTGACGCTCTCTTGGAAACATCCAGTGAATTGGCCTCCACTGCCTTCTGTGGCAGAGAATTCCACAGATTCACAACCCTCTGGGTGAAAAAGTTTTTCCTCATCTCTGTCCTAAATGGCCTAGCCCTTATTCTTAAACCATGACATCTAGAGTAGATCAGGTAGGTCCAGGCGGAAGGTTGAAGGCGTGTACCACCAGACTCAGGCACAGTTTCTGTCCCCCTCTGTTATCAGGGTTCTGGGCCAAATCCAGGCCAGGGGTGTGCAAATGTCCTTGGGTTTCTTGGGCAAAGCATTTCTCAAACCATACTGTGACGCAACCCGACGCAGGATATCAGCATCTGCGGAGGCTTGTGGGTGTTGTTGGCGACGTGCCGAGTTTCCTTGGCCTCCCGAGGAAGTGGACAGGGTTTGGTTCCTGTTTTTTCAGCCGCCGTGTCACTGTGGTCAGTCCATGAGAGATTGACAGCGATATTTACCTCATGGAACATATAAACCTCTCAGCCATTTCCACTGTGCTCGTTGTTCAAGATATGGCCTGAAGAAGGGTCTCGAACCGAGACGTCACCCATTCCTTCTCTCCAGAGATGCTGCCTGTCCCGCTGAGTCACTCCAGCTTTTTGTGTCTATCTGTGGACTCTCATACATTGGCGAGACCAAACGTAGACTGGGCGATCGTTTCGCTGAACACCTTCGCTCAGTCTGACTGGAACTACCTGATCTCCTGTTTTCTTTACACTTTAATTCCCCTTCCCATTCCCACACTGACCTTTCTGTCATGGGCCTCCTCCATTGGCAGAGTGAGGCCCAGCGCAAATTGGAGGAACAGCACCTCATATTTCGCTGGGGCAGCTTACAACAATAGACAACAGACAATAGACAATAGGTGCAGGAGTAGGCCATTTGACCCTTCGAGCCGGCACCGCCATTCAATGTGATCATGGGCTGATCATCCCCAATCAGTACCCCGTTCCTGCCTTCTTCCCATATCCCCTGAATCGGTTTTTTTAAGAGCCCTATCTAGCTCTCTCTTGAAAGCATCCAGAGAACCTGCCTCCACCGCCCTCTGAGGCAGGGAATTCCACAGACTCACCACCCAGCGGTATGACTTCAAGTAACCTCTGTACTTCCTCTCTCTCCAACCCTCCCCCACCCAAGTCACACCAGGTTCCCGTTCTCACCTGGCAAACATCTAACAAAGGCCTGTTTCCATTATTATTGTTATTGTCAGCAGGACTGACAGCAAGTGTCTATCTTGGGCACCGTTGATGCAGATTTGGGCAAGTGCCGCACAACAGGTCCTTCAAGGCCTTTCATCGGAACGAGTTAAGGTCGGAAAAATAGTCGTGACCTAAGTTGTAGAAAGACACAAAATGCTGGAGTAACTCAACGGGTCAGGCAGCATCTCTGGAGAGAAGGAATTGGTGACGTTTGGGGTCGCGACCCTTCGTCAGGTATCCTAGCCTGCTCATCCTCTCCCTACCTGACCGTGTGGAGTTTGCACGTTCTCCTGTGACCGCATGGGTTTCCCCCGGTTTCCCGGCTTAGAGCGAGCGAATGCAGCACTGGAGACCCGGGTTCGATGCTGACCACGGGTGCTGTCTGTACGGATACAATAGACAATAGACAATAGGTGCAGGAGTAGGCCATTCGGCCCTTCGAGCCAGCACCGCCATTCAATGTGATCATGGCTGATCATCCACAATCAGTACCTCGTTCCTGCCTTCTCCCCATATCCCCTGACTCCGCTCTCTTTAAGAGCCCTATCTAGCTCTCTCTTGAAAGCATCCAGAGAACCGGCCTCCATAGCGTGTCCAACCCTTAATAATCTTACATAAGGTCCTCTTTCGTCCTTCTAAATTCCAGAGTATACAAGTCCAGCCACTCCATTCTCTCAGCATATGACAGTCCCCCGCCATCCCGGGAATTAACCTTGTAAACCTACGCTGCACTTCCTCAATAGCAAGAATGTCCTTCCTCAAATTAGGGGACCAAAATGCCACACAATACTCCAGGTGTGGTCTCACCAGGGCCCTATACAACTGCAGAAGGTCCTCTTTGCTCCTATACTCAACTCCTCTCATTATGAAGGTCAACATGCCATTCGCTTTCTTCACTGCCTGCTGTACCAGCATGCTTACTTTCATTGACTGATGAACAAGGACCCCCCAGATCCCGTTGTACTTCCCCTTTTCCCAATTTGACACCATTTAGATAATAATCTGCCTTCCTGTTTTTGCTACCAAAGTGAATAACCTCACATTTATCCACATTAAACAGTATCTGCCATGCATCTGCCCACTCACCCAACCTGTCCCAGCCACCCTGCATTCTCATAGCATTACCCTCACCTATCACACTGCCACCCAGCTTTGTGTAATCTGCAAGTTTGCTGATGTTACTTTGAAACCCTTCATCTAATATTGTAAATAGCTGCGGTCCCAGCACCGAGCCTTGCGGTACCCCACTAGTCACTGCCTGCCATTCAGAAAGGGACCCGTTAATCCCTACTCTGTTTCCTGTCTGCCAACCAATTTTCTATCCATGTCAGCACTCTACCCCCGACACCATGCTCTCTGCAATGTCGGCGGTAAAGACGAAAGCTTCGCTACCCAACAGACTGGGGTTTCTTTCAATGAACCTAGGTTCTGTGAATGTAGAAGCTGCGAAACTATGTGACAAGAAGTGGGAAAGAGAACTAGCACGAGGAAGAGTCAGACAGGCAGACAGACAGACGGACGGATGTACTGACCTCATTTTCCACTTTGAGTGTTCACGCCATCCGGTCGCTCCCTCTTCTCCCCTCTCCCGTCAAGCAAGAGGCACAGAAGGGTGGAAACGCACCCCCTCCAGACTCAGAACTCTACCGCTGCGCCACCACACACATTTTCTCGCGATACGGTGTTCAAAATGTTCTGATGATCCAATAAATCTCCTTCGTGCAGTGGTTTAGCGTATTGTCATGCACCAAGATACAGTGAAACTCTTTTTTGTTGCATGCTATCCAGTCAGTGGATAGACTAGACATGATTACAATCGAGCCATCCACAG
This sequence comes from Amblyraja radiata, assembly GCF_010909765.2. Taxonomy (NCBI): domain Eukaryota; kingdom Metazoa; phylum Chordata; class Chondrichthyes; order Rajiformes; family Rajidae; genus Amblyraja; species Amblyraja radiata. The sequence continues at coordinate 49,182,848 of NC_045970.1, read as the reverse complement.
TGTACCGGCTCAACATGCTGGAGTAACCCAGCACGACCCTTCTTCAGACCAAAGTCTGAAGTCTGAAATCAAAGTCAGTCTGAAGAAGGGTCTCGACCTGAAACGTCACCTATTGCTTCTCTTCAGAGATGCTGCCTGTGCCCGCTGAGTTACTCCAGCATCTTGTGTCTATCTTCGATTTAAACCAGCACCTGCAGTTCCTTTTTACAGCAGTTTCTTCCCAGATCTTATCAGGCGACTGAACTGTCCTGCCACCAACTAGAGAGCGGTCCTGAGCTGCCATCCAGCTCATCGGAGACCCTCGGACTATCTTTCATCGGACTTTACTGGACATTATCTAGCGTTAAACATTATTCCCTTTAACCTGCATCTGTGCACTGTGTCGGAGGGAACTGCAGATGCTGGTTTATACTGAGGATGGACACCAAATGCCGGAGTAACTCAGCGGGACGGGCAGCATCTCTGGAGAGAAGGAATAGGTGACGTTTCAGGTCGAGACCCTTCTTCAGACTGACTTTGATTTCAGACTTCAGACTTTGGTCTGAAGAAGAGACTCGACCCAAATCGCCACCTATTCATAGAAAACATAGAAACATAGAAAATAGGGGCAGGAGGAGGCCATTCGGCCCTTCGAGCCAGCACCGCCATTCATTGTAATCATGGCTGATCGTCCCCTATCAATAACCCGTGCCTGCCTTCTCTCCATATCCCTTGACTACACTAGCCCCTAGAGCTCTATCTAACTCTCTCTTAAATCCTTCCAGTGATTTGGCCTCCACTGCCCTCTGCGGCAGGGAATTTCATATATTCACAACTCTCTGGGAGAAAAGGTTTTTTCTCACCTCAGTCTTAAATGACCTCCCCTTTATTCTAAGACTGTGGCCCCTGGTTCTGGACTCGCCCAACATTGGGAACATTTTTCCTGCATCTAGCTTGTCCAGTCCATTTATAATTTTATATGTTTCTATAAGATTGCCTCTCATCCTTCTAAACTCCAGTGAATACAAGCCTAGTCTTTTCAATCTTCCCTCATATGACAGTCCCGCCATCCCAGGGATCAACCTCCTTTTCTCCAGAGATGCTGCCCGACCCGCTGAGTTACTCCAGCATTTTCAGCCGGTACATTGTGGATGGCTCGATTGTAATCATGTCCAGTCTTTCCACTGACTGGACAGCATGCAATGAAAAAAAAGTTTCACTGTATCTGGGTGCATGTGACGATACGCTAAACGAAACTATTGCACTAAGGAGATTTCTTGGATCACAGGCAAATTTTGAAGAAATTGTGTAATGGCAGCACGGTGACGCAGCGGTAGACTTGCTGCCTTTACAGCGCCAAAGACCTGGGTCTGATCCTGTCTGCGGGTGCTTATCGGCACGGGGTTTGTACGTTCTCCCCGTGACCTGCGTGGGTTTTCTCCGGGATTTCCGTTTTCCTCCCACACTCCAAATGCGTGCAGGTTTGTAGGTAACTGGCTTTGCTTGAATCGGTAATTGTCCCTAGTGTGTGCAGGATAGTGTTAGTGTGCGGGGATCGCCGGTCGGAGTGGACTCGGTGGGCCCGAAAGGCCTGTTTACGCATTGTATCTCGAAAATAAATTGAACAATGCTAAATATTTATGCTGTTAGCTTTTTGGACAAGGCATTTGGTATCAATCTGGGTTTTACTGTTTACAACAACAGGAAGCAAGTGTTGGGAAGATTTTAAGAATTTTCCCAGTTAAAATACCCCTTATAATGATTGTGCAATTAGAACAAATAACATCACAGTACAAGAACAGTCTCTTTGTCCAACAATGTGCAAACCATGACACAAAGACCAACTCTTATCTCCCTTCACGTAATCCATATCCCTCAATTCCCTGCATATCCATGCATTTCTCCAAAAGCCTCTGACAGCGTTTGACAGCACTGGGCCTCGACTCGCTGGAGTTTAGAAAGTTGAGGGGGGGACCTCATTGAAACTTACAGATTAATGAAAGACATAGATAGAGGAGAGGATGTTTCCACTGGTGGGAGAGTCTGGAACCAGAGGTCATCGCCTCAGAATCAAAGAGCGCTCTTTTGGAAAGGTGTGGAGGGAGGAGGCACTTTTTTAGTTAATCTGTGGAACTCATTGCCGCAGAGGGCTGTGGAGGCCAAGTCAGTGGGTGTTTTTAAGGCAGAGATAGACAAAGTTTGTATGTCCCCCCGTGATCTGCGTGGGTTTTCTCCGAGATCTTCGGTTTCCTCCCACACTCCAAATACCTACAGGTTTGTAGGTTAATTGGCTTGGTAAATGTAAAAATTATCCCTCGTGGGTGTCGAAGGATAGTGTCAATGTGCGCAGACCTGGCGGGCCAAAGGGCCTGTTTCCGCGCTGTATCTCTAAACTAAAAACAAATTCTCGATTTAGAACGGGTGTCAAGGGCTATGGGGAGAAGGCAGGAAAATGGGATTAGGAGGCAGAGATCAGCCGTGATAGAATGGCGGAGTAGACTTGATGGGCCGAACGGCCATCAACCACCACAACACTCCCCCCCCCCCACCCCCACTCCCCCCAACAGTGCATTCTAGGCACACACCACTCTCTGTCTGTGTGAGATACTTACCCCACACATCTCCTTTGAGCTTTGTCTGTGTCACCTTAATGCAATCCACTATAGTATTTGACATTTTCATCCTCGGAAAAAGGTTCTGACTGCCTACCCTGTCGTTGCCCCTCTTCATTTATTATACATGGAACATAGAACTGTACAGCACAGGAACAGGCCATTCAGCCCACAATGTATGTGCCAGACACAATGCCAAGCAGGGCCGGCCTTAAGCCAATTGTACCAAATGCTCCCAATTGGGCCCCGCGCCTAAGGGGGCCCCGCGCCGGAGTAATCTACTCTCGGCTCGGGTAGATCTACCCCGGGTGGAGGGACGAGAGAGGGGTGGAGAGGGAATAGAGGGGTGGAGGTGGAAGAAAGGGGTAGACGGGGAGGGGGGTGTGAGGGGGAATGGAGAAGGGGGAGGTGGGTCGTTCCCTCACGGTCCCGAGGCAGCACTCCCGCCCCTCCAGTCGCCGTGCTTCACGCACAGAGCCCCGGCTCCACCCCTCTCTCTACCCGGGGAAACGCGGTGAACAATACAGGGAGGGCCGGGCCAGGGTTGGAGCAACTTTAACAAACCTCGGCCTCAGCTCACACCCGTCCGCCCGGTCCCCGGCATTCACTCCCGCCGCCGGCCCCCTCCCTCATTTCTCTCCTTCTCTTCCCTCCCTCTCTTCCCCTCTTTACACACACACACACACACACACACACACACACACACACACACACACACACACACACACACACACACACACACACACACACACACACACACACACACACACACACACACACATCTATGTCTATAATAGACTTTATTTGTATTTTTATGATTCTACAGACCTTGGCTGGGAACCTGGTGCTCACCAAAATTGCTCCCAATTGTGCCCCTCACCTCCTAAGGCAAGTAAGAATGTTTAGTTTTGTTTAGTTTAGCGTCATGCAGTGTTCAAGACTCGACATAATCCATATTCCTCCATTCCGTGCATATCCATGTGTCCATCCAAGGAGGATGAAAAGTCTTGAGGGGGAAATAAGAGTCAAGAGTCCATAGGGTTATAGAATCATAGAGTCATACAAAGTGGATGCAGGCCCTTCGGCCCAACCTGCCCACACTGACCAACTAGCTCCCGCTACACTGGTCCCACCTGCCTTTGTTTGGCCCATATCCCCCTAAACCTGTCCTATCCATGCACCTGTCTAAATGTTTCTTAAATGTTGTGATAGTCCCTGTCTCAACCATCTCCTCAGGGCAGCTCATTCCATGAAACTATATCACCTTTTTGTTAAAAAAGTTGTCCCTCAGGATCCTATTAAATCTCTCCCCCCCCCCCCCCCCCCCCCCCCCTCCCTCGCTCCCCACCCCCTCACCTCAAACCTATGCCGTCTGATTCTTGATTCCTCTACTCTGGGTAAAAGGCTCCGCATCGACCAGTGATAACTCCATACGCTGGCACTACTCCACACACAAGGGACAATTGACAGCTTCCACCAAATCCAGTTAACCTACAAACCTGAGATAGACACAAAAAGCCAGCGGGACAGGCAGCATCTCTGGAGAGAAGGAATGGGTGACGTTTCTGATCGAGACCCTTATTCGGACCAAACCTGTACGCACGTCTTTGGAATGCGGGAGGAAGCCGGAGCACCCGGAGAAAACCTGTGCAGAGTCAATAGGGAGGTTTCACGGCAGTCAGGTCACGACCCATGACCCGTACTGTTGCTACGCTACTCCAAATGGATGACAAGCGATGAACTGCAGGTCGGCACTTACCATTGTTTCCAGCGTAGCGGGCCCGTTAAAACCTCACCGCTGAAATTGTCAATTTTTGCGCTGTAAATAATTATGGAAATTGGGATAAGCGTGAGAGACATTTAGCCTACTTCAGAATTCCAAAAGTGAGGAGAAATGACGGCAGATAGAAACGAGAGCTGAAGGGACAACAACAGACATCGTGCTTGGCGAACATTGGCCGTTTGCTCACTGCATTTCATCAACAGTAAGGCATTATTTGTGTTTTTTCTTGATTCCTTTGGCATCTAAAAAGTTTCAGAAGTGATAAATCTGGCTGTAATTTTTTTAAATCGCCCATGGTTCTCATGGGTTTTTACATACAAAATGAAAACGCCTCTGAAGAAAAATTTACAGCCAGATTTATCAGAGAATTTTTAGATACCAGAATTTTTAGATACCAAAGGAATCAAGAAAAAACACTTACCTTACTTGATGAAATGCAAGTGAGCAAACACGATAATTCCCAATATTTTCAATGTTTACCAAGCACTTTAGCTGTTGTTGTCCCTTCAGTTCTCTCTTCTCTATACCTTCATTTCGCTTCACGTTTGGAATTCTAAAGTTGGGTACATGTCTCTCACACTCACCCAGACTCCCACAATTTTTTTCAGCGCAAAAATTCAACATTTTGGCGGTTTTTAACAGGTAGGAAAGTACGCGTTTCTAGCATTAATAACATATACCGGAAGTGACGGATGTCTTCCAGTTGGATTTAGCGGCTCCGTGCGTTGAGCCCTATGACCCAGTGACCTTCCGTGCAACCCCCCTATACATTAATTAATAAGCGTAATTCAAAACATAACAAAAATCGGTGTGAAAAATTGATGAGATCAAGCTTTTCCCTTTGAGAATAGGGAAGATTCAAACAAGAGGACATGACTTCAGAATTAAGGGACAGAAGTTTAGGGGTAACATGAGGGGGAACTTCTTTACTCAGAGAGTGGTAGCGGTGTGGAATGAGCTTCCAGTGGAAGTGGTGGCGGCAGGTTCGTTGGTATCATTTTAAAATAAATTGGATAGGCATATGGATGAGAAGGGAATGGAGGGTTATGGTATGAGTGCAGGCAGGTGGGAAAAAAGTTGTTCGGCACGGACTTGTAGGGCCGAGATGCCCTGTTTCCGTGCTGTAATTGTTATATGGTTATATGGTTATATGGTTAAGAAGTGTTTCGGCCCGAAACATTGCCTATTTCCTTCGCTCCATAGATGCTGCTGCACTCGCTGAGTTTCTCCAGCATTTTCGTGTACCTTCGATTTTCCAGCATCTGCAGTTCCTTCTTAAACACAATGTGAAATGGTTCACAGTTGTGGTTGGTGTAGTGCTGTGCAGTGTGCAAGAGCCTGATCTGATCATAGGTTGTGCAAGAGGTTTTCTAGTAAAATCTTGTCACCACAGAAGTGTTGCGAGTGGTTTCATTGTCATACAGTTTCTACCGCAAATGTTTTACATCTACTGAAATTCTTCTTTCAGACGCTTAATGAACCTCCAGACTACATTCATACTCAGATAGTATACAGTAATCAAAGATTGAAACGCATTTAATAAGCGTAGAACCAAATAAACACAATTGGCAGTGCAACCAAAGAGGCAATCCAAAGATTAGAAGGTGATGAGCGTTTGTCAGCGCTGGGCCTGTACTTGCTGGTGTTTAGAAGAATGAGGGGGGACCTCATTGAAACACACAGAATAGTGAAAGGCTTGGATGTGGAGAGGATGTTTCCGCTGGTGGGAGCGTCTAGGACTCGAGATCATAGCCTCAGAATTGAAGAAGGGTTTCGACCCGAAACATTGCCTATTTCCTTCGCTCCATAGATGCTGCCTCACCCGCTGAGTTTCTCCAGCATTTTTGTCTACCTCAGAATTAAAGGACCTTCTTTTAGGAAGGAGACAAGGAGAAATGTCTTTAGTCAGAGGGTGGTGAATCTGTGGAATTCCTTGCCACAGAAGGGTTTGGAGGCCATCAGTGGATATATTTAAGGCAGAGAGATAGATTTGTGATTAGTGCAGGTGCTGGAGGTTATGGGGAGAAGGCAGGAGAATGGGGTTCGGAGGGAGAGATAGATCAGCCATGATTGAATGGCGGTGTAGGCTTGATGGGCCAAAAGGCCTAATTCTACTCCTCTCACTTATGACCTTATGACCTTATGATGATGGTAGTTCATAGTTGAGGTCAGTGTTCGCGTCATGCAATGTTCAAGACCGTTAAGTTGCTAGGACCAATCAGGTTTTAGTTTAGTTTAGAGATACAGCGCGGAAACAGGCCCTTTGTCCCACCGAGTCCGCACCGACCAGCGATTCCCCGTACACTAACACTATCCTACACACACACAAGGGACAATTTTTACACTTATAACCAAGCAAATTAACCTACAAACCTGTACGTTGTTGGACTGTGGAAGGAAAAAGAAGATCTCGGAGAAAACCCACGCAAGTCACGGGGAGAACGTATAAACTCTGTACAGCCAATCATAATCTTAATCATAATTATACTTCATTAACCAAGTATGCTTTGCAACATATACGAGGAATTTGATTTGCCATACAGTCATACCAATAATGAGCAACAAAACACACAAAATACATTTTAACATAAACATCCACCACAGTGACTCCTCCACATTCCTCACTGTGGTGGAAGGCAAAAATAAAGTTCAATCTCTTCCCTTCTTTGTCCTCCGGTCGGGGGCCTCGAACCTTCCGTTGACGGGACGATCTTGGCTCCCATAGCTCCACATCGGGGCGATCAAGCTCCTGCTTCAGGGAGATCTCAACTCCCCCGCGCTGGGCGATCGAACCCCGGGTCTGGTCTGGTCGAACCTCCTGCGACTTTGGAGCTTCCCGACATCGGTCTCTACCGGAGACGGCGAGCTCCTCAATGTTGGAATCTGCAGGCCGCAGTTGGAGCGTCGATCCCAGGCAAGGGATCGGCCCCCGATGGTAAGTCCACGTCCCCGCGGTGGGGCTCAAAGTCAGTCCCGAGCGAGGCCTCCAGCTCCATGATGTTAGGCCGCAGAGCGACCGAAGATACGATCCGGAAAACAATCGCATTTCCGGCAAGGTAAGAGATTGAAAAAAAGTTTCCCCCTCCCCCCTCCCCCCACCCTCCACATAAAACAAACCAGAGAACATTAACCCAAACTTTTTAAAACACACAAAAAATAACAAAAAAGACAAAGACAGACAGACCGTAGGCAAGGCTGCCATCGCTGATGACAAGCACCCGTTGTCGGGAACGAACCCGGTTCTCCGGCGCTGTGAGGCGGCAAATCTACCGCTGCGCCTCCGTGCCGCTCGCGGTTGTGCAAGAAGCTTGCTGGTAAACCCCTGTCACCATAGAAGTGCCCAACAATAGTGAGCTCACGAAAACGTCATCGCACTTTCCTTGCAGGGCTGCCAAAAGGAGAAATGGATCCAATGTGGAATAATGCTTGTAATAACAAGCGTAACTGATATCGGGAAGTGAGAGGTCCATTGTTCTGGAATCACAAGTTGATCAGAAATTATATTTAGCGTTCTTTACCAGAAAAAAGAACGACTTCGAATTATACAATGCTGATAAAAAGTGTTGTTTGAGCGAATTCTTTGGCAACAAATTTCATCCAAAACTGTGAGAGCAGGTACATGATGTTATGTTAAGGCCAATATCAGGGTGGATTGATAACGGAGGGGCAGCGGTAGAGTTGCTGCCTCACGGCGCCAGAGACCCAGATTCGATACTGACTACGGGTGTTGTCTGTATAGAGTTTGTACGTTCACCCGGTGACCTGCGTGGGTTTTTCTCATGGTGCTCTGGTTTCATCCCACACTCCAAAGACGTGGAGGTTTGTCGGCTAATTCGCTTGGTAAAATTGTAAATTGTCACCAGTGCATGTGGGATAGTGTTAATGTTTGGGGATGGCTGGTCGGCGCGGACTCCAGAGCCAATAAGTGCGAATTCCAGAGCCAATAAGATCGTGGGGGACCCCTTTCACCCCAGCAACGGACTGTTCCAGCTGCTACGTTCAGGCAAACGCCTCCGTTGCCATGCTGTGAAAACGGAGAGGATGAGAAGGAGTTTCCTCCCATAGGCCATTAGGACTGTAAACTCCTATCTCACCAGAGACTAACTTAAGGGCCTGTCCCACGAGCATGCGGCGAGCGCGGCCAAACCAGAAGCGGGGTCCGCGCGGAGGTCGAGTGATCCCGTACGAGTTGACGTGAAGTTCGAGCGAAGTCCGTGGGAAGTTTGCGCTAGGCGTACGCCATCAAGACGCTGCATACGGCGTCAAGACGCTGCGTACGGCGTCAAGACGCTGCGTACGGCGTCGAGATGCTGCAGGCCGGAAGGCCGTTGCCGCGCAGTATTTTTGGACAGTGTCAGTTTTTCGGAGCTCCACGCGCTGTCGGGACCAGCTCCGCACAACTCCATATGGCTCCGGCGATCGAAGTGGGACTGGCCCCGCGGGGCCGTACGGCTCAAGTGACCACGTTAGGTCGCGCTTGCCGCATGCAGTCGCATGCTCATGGGACAGGCCCTTTACTGTACCAATTTGCTGTTGTGTGGTGCCTTTTTATAATTGCTGTTTTGCACAATCCGCGAGCATTGCTACTTTTCATTTCACTGCGCATCTCGTATGCGTATAATACTTGACTTGACTCTGTGGGCTGAAGGGCCTGTTTCCGCGCTGTATCTCAACGCTAAACTAAACTAAAAGCAGGCAAAGGAGTTGTGGAACTTCAAAAACACAGAACAACCAGCGGATCAGATACATATTGGACAGGACTTTGCTGGTGCCGCGTCTGGAGTATTGTGTTCGGTTTTGGCCACCCTGCTCTCTCCAAGGTCGGCGGTAAACGCGAATATTTCGCAACCCGGTAAACTTGGGTTTCTTTCAATGAACCCAGGTTCTGAGAATGCATAAGCTGTGAAAATGTGTGACAAGAAGTGGGAGAGGGAGCTAGTACGAGGTAGAGTCTCGTGAAACTAAACTAATCTCCACACTAAACTAAACTAAAAGTGGTCAAAGGAGGGAAAGTTGTGGAACTTCAACGACACAGAATAACCAGCAGATGAAACATAAAAACATAGACAATAGGTGCAGGAGTAGGCCATTCGGCCCTTCGAGCCTGCACTGCCATTCAATGTGATCATGGCTGATCATAATGAGACATATATTAGACAAGATGTTGGCGAGGCTGCATTTGGGGTATTGTGTTCAGTTGTGGTCACCCTGCTATAGGAAGGATGTAAATAGACAATAGACAATAGATACAGCAGTAGGCCATTCGGCCCTTCGAGCCAGCACTGCCATTCAATGTGATCATGGCTGATCATCCACAATCAGTACCCCGTTCCTGCCATCTCCCCATATCCCCTGACTCCGCTATCTTCAAGAGCCCTATCTAGCTCTACCTTGAAAGTATCCAGAGAACCGGCCTCCACTGCCCTCTGAGGCAGAGAATTCCACAGACTCACAAGTCTCTGTGTGAAAAAGTGTTTCCTCATCTCCATTCTAAATGGCTTACCCCTTATTCTTAAATTGTGTGGCCCCTGGTTCTGGACTCCCCCAACATCGGGAACATGTTTCCTGCCTCTAGCGTGTCCAAACCCTTAATAATCTTATATGTTTCAATAAGATACCCTCTCATCCTTCTAAATTGCAGAGTATTAATGTCATGAAGCTGGAAAGAGTGCAGAGAAGATTAACAAGGATGTTGCCAGGACTTGAGGGCCAGAGCTATATGGAGAGGTAGAGCAAGCTAGGACTTTATTCCTTGGAGCGCAGGAGGCTGAGGGTTGATCTTATAGAGGTATATCAGGAGGGAAATAGATATAGTGAAGAGTTGTTGTACCCAGGATAGGGAAATGAAGAACAAGAGGATAAAGATTGAAGATATTCGAGTATTGGTTTGTTAATTATATTAAGGCAGATAAGGGTCATGCTTACAGGACAACTCTTCTGTAGTCAACCCAAGAATCAAAATGGTTTAATTGTCATGTTAGTTTAGTTTAGTTTAGTTTAATTTAGTTTAGTTTAGTTTAGTTTAGTTTAGTTTAGTTTAGTTTAGTTTAGTTTAGTTTAGTTTAGTTTAGTTTAGTTTAGTTTAGTTTAGTTTAGTTTAGAGACACAACGCAGAAACAGGAGGTAGTTGAGGCTGGGATTATCCTAATGTTTAAGAAGCAGTTAGACAGGTACATGGATAGGACAGGTTTGGAGGGATAGGGGTCAAACGCGGGCAGGTGGGACTAGTGTAGCTGGGACATTGTTGGCCGGTGTGGGCAAGTTGGGCGGAAGGGCCAGTTCCCACACTGTATCACTCTGTGACTCTGCAGTAATATGTGAAGCGCTGCAGTGAAGCCTCCTTCCTGTGTGTTCCATGTGGTCAATGGCTCAACAGTGCTGCCTGATTCTTACTATTTTCAGCGCATGACGCAGGGGTGGTAGAAGGCAAAGCTGTTGTTTAAGGAACTTGCCATTTACACCCACAATTCCCATCTCTCACCACCTCTCCCCAGTCACATGCTCTCCACTAAACGGACTCTCCCCACCCCCAACCCCGACTCCACCCACGCTCCCCCTGCTATTCCACTCTCCCCCCTCCTCCTCCTCCCACTGCTCCCCCACACATGGAGTCACAGAGTCATCCAGTGATACAGTGTGGAAACAGGCCCTTCGGCCCAACTTGCCCACACACGGCCAATAATGTCCCAGCTACACTAGTCCCACCTGCCTGTGTATGGTCCACATCCCTCCAAACCTATCCTATCCATGTACCTGTCTAACTGTTTCTTAAATGATGGGATAGTCGCTGGGACATCAGAGTCTACTCCCCCAGCTGCCTCACTCCTCCCACTATTCTTCACCACTCTCCACCCATTCTCCATCCCTCTCCCTCTCCCCTCTACCTCTCCCTCTCTCATTCTCCCTCTCCCCTTCCCCTCTCTCTCCTTCCCTCCCATTCTTCCTCTCACCCTCTCCCTCTCCCTTCCCCTCACGCTCTCCTCTCTATCCTTCCCCTCTTGCTCTCTCTCTCCCTCTCCTCTCCTCCCCCTCCCCTCTCCCTTCCCCTGTCCTCCCTCCTTCTCCTTCCTCCCTCCTTCTCCCTCTCCTCCCCTCCCGCTCTCCTTCACTCCCCCTCCCCCCTCTCCATCACCCTCTCCCTCTCCTTCCATCCCCTCCCTTCCTCTCTCCCTTCCCATTCTCAATCCTTTTTCCATTGCTTCCGCCACCATTTGCTTTCACAGCATCTGTATACCATTGTCTGATTAAAATCGCAATATATATCCCTAATTGACTTTTAATTAGACATTCAATGTGTCTCATCTTGACAATCACCAATTATTTGATATAGATTGCTGATACATTATGTTGTATTCATAATAAAGAATATACTAATTTAAAAAACCCTTCTGGAATGTAATGACCTGCAGTGGCAAATATGCTTGTGCGACAAACCATTAGGCAATCTTATTAACATTTGCAAACGTTGCTTTTTGAGACACAGCCAATTGTCTCAAAGTTAGGATGGTTTCCTTATATGGTTACGTTTAGTCTAGAGATACCATGTGGAAACAGGCTGATCGGCCCACTGAGTCCGCACTGACCAGCGATCACCCGTTCACACTAGCTCCAGCAGCGGGGACAACTCACAGACTTACAAACCTGCACGTCTTGGGGATGTTTTTGATTAGTACGGGTGTCAGGGGTTGTGGGGAGAAGGCAGGAGAATGGGGTTGAGAGGGAGAGATAGATCAGCCGTGGTTGAATGGCAGAGTAGGCTGGATGGGCCGAATGGCCTAGCTATGCTCTTATCACTTATGACCTTACGTGGGATGAAACTGGAGCCCCCCCCCCGGTAGAAAACCCACTTGGCTGCAGGGAGAACTGAAAAACTCCGTACGGACAGCACCTGAGGTCAGGATCGAACATGTGTCTCCCTACAGTTCCTTCTGCCGACTGCAGCCCACAATTAGCTCAGGACGCCAGGGCTTGAGCTATAGGGAGAGGTTGGGCAGGTTAGGACTCTATTCCCTGGAGTGCAGGAGGCTGAGGGGTGATCTTACAGAGGGGCACAAAATCACGAGGGGAAGAGAGAGGGTAAACACACACAGAGGTTTATCCAGAGTAGCAGAATCGAGGACCAGAGGACATAACTCTAAGGTGAGGAAGGGAAGATTTAATAGGAGCCTGAGGGGAGACTTTTTTGCAGAAATAGTGGTAGGTATATGGAACGAGCTGCCAGAGGAGGTAGTTGAGGCAGGTACTATCACAACCTTTAGAAAAACATTTAGACAGGTACGTGGATTGGATAGGTTTAGAGGGATATGGGCCAAAAGGAGGCAGGTGGGACAGGTATAGATGGTCGGCATGGGCAGGTTGGGCCGAAGGGTCCGTTTCCACGCTGTATGATTCTTTGACTATGACTCTACTGTGAAACACAATTAGAATAAAGACCCCCCTGTTTCAAAAAATGGCTCAATGAAATGATAATATTCATACAGATGGAAAGGATACGCTTCCACAACTCCAAGGCACCCAACAATTGTCTGGGGACCATTTATCAACCATCTCAAAGACCAATAATTTCATAATTTCATATTATCTGTAGTGATGTAGTCCTGTGCTCTTTACTTATGCTCTTGCAATGCCTGACTGTGTAGCACCATGTGGATTGCACCAATACTGATATGTATGGCGGCTTTTTTTCTGTTGTCTTTTGTTTCTTTCTTTTCTTTCTCTTTTTTGTTTTGTTAAATAAAATATTGGAAAAAAAAAATAAATAAATAAAGACAAGTCCATGATAGAACAAGAGGCGGTCTGACTCTCATTCTGAAGAAGCGTCGCGATAGAAAAAACTTTATCGCCCAGAGAGTTGTGAATCTGTGGAACTCTCCGCCACAGAAGGCAGTGGAGGCCAATTCACTGGATGTTTTCAAGAGAGAGTTAGATAGAGCTCTTAGGGCTAATGGATATGGGGAGAAAGCAGGAACGGGGTAGTGATTTAGGATGATCAACCATGATCATATTGAATGCCATTGCTGGCTCGAAGGGCCGAATGGCCTATTCCTGCACCCATTTTCCATGTTTCTATGACCTGAAAAGTCCACTGTATCTCTAAACGAAACTAAACGATGGTAGATGATAGAAGGTAGAGGATGATTGATGATTGATGATAGAAGAGGACATGTGGGATCGTGGCGGTCCTTGATGATGGGCTCCACCTTCTTGAGGCATCGACTGGTGTAGATGTCCTTGCTGGAGAGGGGGGCTGTGCCTGTGATGAGTGGGCTGAGTCCACCCCTCTCTGCATCCTCTTGCATTCCTGGGTTTTGGAATTGGCCGACTGACCCATGACACGACCAGTCCCACTTCCCTTAATAACTCAGTAGCAGTTTGTTGGAAGCTTCGGTGACGTGCCAAATCTTGTTAAGCTTCCAAGGAAGCTGACGTACTGTTACATAATCACGCTGGGCCAAGGCCCGGTCACCAGAGGTGTCAGTAGCCAGGAATTGTGAAGCCACCAATGTTCTCAAGTGTCAAGGGTCAAGAGTGATGTTATTGTTATAGTTGCCCAAACGAAACAATGACATTCTCACATTGCAGCAGCACAACAGAATATGTAAACAAAGTTTTCTCCGTAACAAATATAATAAACGGGAAAGAAGTTCAGTGCGTGTATATACATGCACACATATGTATATACAGGCGCACACACACATGCACACACAACACACATATGCATATACAGGCGCACACACACACACACACATGCACACACGACACACATATGCATATACAGGCGCACACACACACACACGCGCGCTTGCACGCACACACGCGCTTTCACGCACACACACACACATATACATACACATGCGCACTCACACACTCACGCACTTGCACGCACATGCACTCACTTGCTCACTCGCACATTCACTCGGACACTCACTCGCACACTCACTCACTCACACACACTCACTCACACTCACTTACGCGCACACTCACTCACTCACTCACTCACTCACTCACTCACATACACACTCGCTCACTCACACTCACTCGCACACTCACTCACTCACACACACACTCACTCGTCCACTCGCTCGCTCACTCACACTCACTCACACACTCACTCACTCACATACATGCTCGTTCACTCACTCACATACATACTCGCTCACTCACACTCACTCACACTCGCACACACTCACACACTCACTTACTCACTCACTTTAGTCAGAGGATGGTAAATCTGCAGGATTCATTGCCACAGATGGCTGTGGAGGTCAAGTCATTGGGTATTTTTAATTTGGGGATTTGACGGGTTCTTGAAGTAACATTTGCAATTTTCCAATCCTGACTCTCGTGATTCTATATTTAAGGCAGAAATTTTTAAGGGTATTTTTAAGGCAGAGATAGATAGGTTCTTGATTAGTCTGGGTGTCAGCGGTTATGGGGAGAAGGCAGGAGAATGGGGTTAGGAGGGAGAGATAGATCAGCCATGATTGAATGGCGGAGTAGACTCGATGGGCCGAATGGCCAAATTCTGTTCCTGTCACATGAATTTATGGTCATGTATATGATCATATATAAATCATGTATAGTCTTTCCACTGACTGGTTGGCACGCAAGAGAAGCTATTCAATGTTTCTCACAATAAAACTAAACTAAAACTAAACTAAACTAAACTAAGCTAAACTGAACTAAACTAAACTAAACTAAACTAAACTAAACTAAACTAAACTAAATTATCCTACCCTGAGGAAAACACCACAGTTATTCGCTTTAGTTTCTTCTTAGAGAAACAGTGCAGAAACAGGCCCTTCGTCCACCGAGTCCACGCCGACCAGCGATCATCCACACACTAGTTCTAATAATAATAATAATAAATTTTATTTAATGGGCGCCTTTCAGACATCTCAAGGACACCTTACATAGTAATCGGAATAACATATAATCGGAATATAACAAGTAATAAAGACATTACAGAGACACAAATTAAAAACAGAATTCAATCCAAAAACAGAAAATCAAAAACACAGTGTGAAGAGAGAGCAGCGGCAGCCAAAGCGCGCCAGCGTCCACTCTCTCTTCACGGCATAGTTCTATCCTACATACACTAGGAAACATTTACAGAAGCCAATTAACCTACAGACCTGCACGTATTTGGATAATGGGAGGAAACCGGAGCACCTGGAGAAAACCCACGCGGTCACAGGGAGAACGAACAAACTCTGTATAGACAACACCCGGAGTCAGGTTCGAACCCGGGTCTCTGGCTGTGTAAAGCAGCAACTCTACCGCTGCGCCACCGAGACGCCCTTATCTCATATCTCTTATTTTTAGTTCAGTATAGAGATACGGTGCGGAACCACCGAGTCCGCACCGACCAGTGATCCTCGCAGGTTAACGCGATTCCACACACACTAGGGACAATTTACAAATTTACCAAGCCAATTAACCTACAAACCTTTGGAGGGTTGGAGGAAACTGGAGATCCCGGGGAATACTCACGCAGGTGACGGGGAGAACGTACAAACTCCGTACAGACAAGCACCCGTAGTCGGGATCGAACCTGGGTCTCAGTCGCTGTAAGGCAGCAACTCTACCGTGCCGCCATTATTGTCCCTTGTCTCTGTACTTCAGGATTTCATAAACCATTATTGCCACTCCTAATTCCAAGGAAGAAAGGCCCGATCAGCTTCCATTGCGAATCATTCAGCAATGCAGTAGCGTGCAAGGTACAGAACGTTGTTCCAATTCCAGGAATCAGGTCAAAGTTAAATTCTCGCACAGAAACTGACTAATGTCAGAAAAATGGTATTCATAGTCGCTCTTCGTGACATTTTGGCTACTTTCCAAATTATGTGCTTTAGGAATAATAATTAGCTCAGTTTAGTTTAGTTTCGATATACGGCGATGAACCAGATCCTTCGTCCCACCGAGTCCGTGCCGACCAGTGATCCCCGCACACTAACACTATCCTGCACACACCAGGGACAATTTACATTGATACCAAGCCAATTAACCTACAAACCTGTACGTCTTTGGAGTGCGGGAGAAAACCGAAGATCTCGGGGAAAATCCATGGGGAGAACGTGCAAACTCCGTAAAGACAGCACCCGTAGTTAGGATCGAACCCGGGTCTCTGGCACTGAGAGCGCTGTAAGGCAGCAACTCTACCGCTGCGCCACCGTGTCGCTTCGGTGCGAACAGAATAGGCTGCAGGAAACTTCACTCCATATCATAGAGTCACACAGCGCGAAAACAGGCCGCTCGGCCTATCTAGTCCATGCTGACCGCGGGTCTCTGGCGCTGTAAGCCCTGCAAGGCAGCAACTCTACCGCTGCACCACCGTGCCACCCAAATTAATTTAGAGAGAGTTTCACAAAGAATTAGGTACTGGAGTGTTAGTGAGTTAGTTTAGTTTGGTTTAGTTTAGCTTAGTTTAGGATAGCATTTGTGGGGTCAGTAATTCAACGTTATCTTCTCTGAACAGGAGGAAATAAAAAACCTGATCCCAGAATGAATGTTTCTTTCGATGGCAAACAGGTGTGGGAGAACATTCTTGCAGTGAAATGAGACAATGCCTGTCTACAACCTGTTTTTCAGTTCTTTTAGTCCTTTCAGTGAGGCGAGAAGCAAATGCTTTCACTTTCTCCCCCACACTCTCTGGGCCACACCTTGGGAAGTAGTTCATGTTGTCCTGGATGTGCCATTTATTGAGTAAGCATTACAACAGCTCTGTGCTGGAGGAACATAGAATGATGAGAGGTGCAGAAACAGAGATGCAGATACAGAGATACAGTGCAGAAACAGGCCCTTCGGCCCACCTTGTCCGTGCCGACCAGCGATCCCCGCACACTAACACTATCCCGCACACACCAGGGACAATTTACATTGATACCAAGTCAATTAACCTACAAACCTGTACGTCTTTGGAGTGTGGGAGGAAACCGAAGATCTCTGAGAAAATCCACGCTGGTCACGGGGAGAACGTGCAAACTCCGTAAATCCAGCACCCGTAGTCAGGATCGAACCCGGGTCTCTGAGACTCTGAGAACGCTGTAAGGCAGCAACTCGACCGCTGCGCCACCATGCCGCATCGGTGCGGACAGAATAGGCTGCAGGAAACGTCACTCCATATCATAGAGTCACACAGCGCGAAAACAGGCCGTTCGGCCTATCTAGTCCATGCTGACCGAGGGTCTCTGGCGCTGTAAGCCCTGCAAGGCAGCAACTCTACCGCTGCACCACCGTGCCGCACAAATTAACTTAGAGAGAGTTTCACAAAGAGTTAGGTACTGGAGTGTTAGTGAGTTAGTTTAGTTTAGTTTAGTTTAGTTTAGTTTATTGTCACATGCACCGAGGTACCGTGAAAAGCTTGTGATAGCATTTGTGGGGTCAGTAATTCAACGTTATCTTCTCTGAACAGGAGTGAATAAAATATGTGGCTTGAAAAACATGATCCCAGAATGAATGTTTAAGAAAGAACTGCAGATGCTGGAAAAATCGAAGGTGACAAAAATGCTGGAGAAACTCAGCGGGCGAGGCAGCGTCTATGGAGCGAAGGAATAGGTGACATTTCGGGTCGAAACCCTTCTTCAGACCCTTCTTCATCCCAGAATTAATGTTTTTTTTAATGCCAAATAGGTGCGGGAGAACATGCCCGCAGCAAAATGAGACAATGCCTGTCCAAAACCTGTTTTTGTCGCTTTCAGTTTCTTTGGTGAGGCGAAAAGCAAATGCTTTCACTTTCTCCCCCACCCTCTCTGGGCCCACATCTGGGGAACTAGTTCATGTCGTCCTGGGTGTGCCATTCCTCCGAGGTCAAACCATTCCTCCAATTCGACGCAAATGGACAATGGGAATTCACCAAAGTCAGCACCTGGCAACAACCTTTGTCACCTGGCGACAACCTACCACAGCCCAAATTGTCGCCACTGATGCCGAAAAACTTTCAACGTGTTAAAAAATATTCGGCAGTCACCTGTAGTCGCTTAAAATATCGCCCAAGTGGGATAGGCCCGTAAGGCAGCAACTCGTCTGCTGCGCCACCGTTCCGCCGCGGCGCGGACAGAAAATGGGCTGCAGGAAACAGTGCAAAAAAAGGCCATTTTCAAGAGAGAGTTAGATATAGCTCTTAGGGCTAATGGATATGGGGAGAAAGCAGGAACGGGGTAGTGATTTAGAATGATCAGCCATGATCATATTGAATAACATTGGTGGCTCAGCCTAATGGCCTATACAGGCGCACGCACACACACACACACACGCTTGCACGCACACTTACACTCGCTCGCTCACTCACTCACTCACTCTCACTAGCTGTCTCACTCACACACTCATTTATACACACACTCATTTATACACACACTCACTTGCCCACTCTCTCACTCACTCACTCACTCACTCTCACTCGCTGTCTCACTCACTCACTCACTCACTCACTCACTCACTCACTCACTCACTCACTCACTCACTCACTCACTCACTCACTCACTCACTCACACACTCATTTATACACACACTCACTTGCCCACTCTCTCACTCACTCACTTACATACACACTTCCACACACTCACTTTAGTCAGAGGATGGTAAATCTGCAGGATTCATTGCCACAGATGGCTGTGGAGGCCAAGTCATTGGGTATTTATAATTTGGCGATTTGGCGGGTTCTTGAAGTAACGGGCTTTTCCAATCCTGGCTCTCGTGATTCTATTTTTAAGGCAGAATTTTTAAAGGTATTTTTAAGGCAGAGATAGATAGCTTCGTGATTAGTCCAGGTGTCAGGGGTTATGGGGAGAAGGCAGGAGAATGGGGTTAGGGTTATCTACCCATTTCCTTGTTCCCCATAATAAATTCAACTTTTTCGGTCTTCAAGGGTCCAAATTTGGTCTTAACTAAATTTTTCCTCTTCACATACCTAAAGAAGCTTTAACTATCCTCCTTTATATTCTTGGCTAGCTTACCTTCGTACCTCATCTTTTCTCCCCGTATTGTCTTTTTAGTTATCTTCTGTTGTTCTTTAAACATTACCCAATCCTCTTGCTTCCTGCTCATCTTTGCTACGTTGTACTTCTTCGCATTAATTTTTATACTGTCCCTGACGTCCCTTGTCAGCCATGGTCGCCCCTTTCTCCCCTTGGAATCTTTCTTCCTCCTAGGAGTGAACTGATCCTGCACCTTCTGTATTATTCCTAAAAATACCTGCCATTGTTGTTCCACTGTCATCCCTGCTAGTGTATCTTTCCAGTCAGCTTTGACCAGCTCCTCCCTCATGGCCCCATGTCCCCTTTATTCAACTGTAACACAGACACCTCCGATCTACCCTTCTCCCTCTCCAATTGTAGATTAAACCTGACCATGTTATGGTCACTACCTCCTAATGGCTCATTAACCTCGAGGTCCTTTATCAAATCCGGTTCATTACATAACACTAAATCCAGAATTGCCTTCTCCCTGGTAGGCTCCAATACAAGCTGCTCTAAGAATCCATCACGCTGGCACACTACAAACTCCCTTTCTTGGGGTCCAATACCAACCTGATTTTCCCAGTCTACCTGCATGTTGAAATCTCCCATAACAACCACAGCATTACTTTTGCTACATGCCAATTTTAACTCCTGATTCAACTTGCGCCCTATGTCCAGGCTACTTTTTGGGGGCCTGTAGATTAGTCCCATTGGGGTCTTTTTACCCGTCCTTAGTTCTATCCATACTGACTCCACATCTCCTGTTTCAATGTCACCCCTTGCAAGGGACTGAATTTCATTCCTCACCAACAGGGCTACCCCATCCCCTCTGCCCACCTGTCTGTGTTTTCGATAGGACGTATAACCTTGAATATTCAGTTCCCAGCCCTGGCCCTCTTGCAGCCATGTCTCAGTAATTCCCACAACATCATAGTTGCCAGTTTCTAACTGAGCTTCAAGCTCGTCCACTTTATTCCTTATACTTCTCGCATTCATATACAGCACTTTGACCTCCGTATTCACGTCCTCCCTCGCACCGCTCGCAATTGGCCCTGACCTTACTCCGTTGTCTCTTCTCGAGCTTTCCTTCCCATTAATTTGAGAAACTTTTGTAATTTTTCCTGTAGCCACTTCCTCTTCATCTTTATACTCCCAATTTGTCAATCCCTCCCCCCCACTATTTAGTTTAAAACCACACGTGTAGCCCTAACAAACCTGCCTGCCAGAATGTCGGTCCCCCTCCAGTTAAGGTGTAACCCGTCCCTTTTGTACAGGTCACCCCTACCCCAGAAGAGATCCCAGTGGTCTATAAATCTAAATCCTTGCTGCCTGCACCAGCCCCTCAGCCACACATTCAGATCCCCTATCTCCCTGTTCCTGTCCTCACTAGCACGTGGTACTGGAAGCAATCCAGAGATAACCACCCTAGAGGTTCAGCATTTCAGTCTTCTTCCCAACTCTCTGAAGTCACGTTGGAGAACCTCCTTCCTCTTCTTCCCCATGTCGTTTGTGCCCACGTGCACAACTACTGCCAGCTGTTCACCTTCTCTCTCTCTCGAGGATGTTCTGAATTTGGCTCGTGACATCCTGAACCCTGGCACCAGGGAGGCAACAGACCATCCTCGCGTCTCGTCTGCCGCCACAGAATCTCCGTAAAGACAGCACATGTAGTCAGGATCGAACCCGGGTCTCTGGCAGTGAAAGCGCTGTAAGGCAGCAACTCTACCGCTGCGCCACCGTGCCGCATCGGTGCGGACAGAATAGGCTGCAGGAAACTTCACTCCATATCATAGAGTCATAGAGCGCAAAAATAGGCTGTTCGGCCCATCTAGTCCATGCTCACCCAGGGTCTCTGGCACTGTAAGCCCTGCAAGGCAGCAATTCTACCGCTGCACCACCCAAATTAATTTAGAGCGAGTTTCACAAATAATTAGGTACTGGAGTGTTAATGATTTAGTTTAGTTTAGTTTAGTTTAGTTTAGTTTGGTTTAGTTTAGTTTGGTTTAGTTTAGCTTAGTTTAGTTTATTGTCACGGGCACCGAGGTACAGTGAAAAGCTTGTGGTAGCATTTGTAGGGTCAGTAATTCAACGTTATCTTCTCTGAACAGGAGGAAATAAAATACGTGACTAGAAAAACCTGATCCCAGAATGAATGTTTCTTTTGATGCCAAATAGGGTGGGAGAACATTCTTGCAGCGAAATGAGACAATGCCTGTCTACAACCTGTTTTTGTCTCTTTCAGTTTCTTTCAGTGAGTCGAGAAGCAAATGGTTTCACTTTCTCCCCCACCTTCTCTCGGCCACGTCTGAGGAATTAGTTCATGTTGTCCTGGATGTGCCATTGATTGAGTAAGCATTACAACAGTTTAGTGCAGGTGTCAGGGGTTGTGGGGAGAAGGCAGGAGAATGGGGTTAGGAGGGGAGATAGATCAGCCATGATTGAATGGCGGAGTAGACTTGATGGGCCGAATGGCCTAATTCTGCTCCTATCACTTATGACCTTAGATAGACACAAAATGCTGGAGTAATTCAGCGGGACAGGGGGCAGCATATCAGGAGAGAAGGCATGGGTGATGTTTCAGGTCAAGACCCTTTCTTCAGACATTGAATGACCTCATGACCTTGTGAAAAGCCCTTTGTTGCGTGCTAGCCAGTCAGCAGAAAAAACAAAGACCAAAGTCGGCCAGAAAGGCCATCGCCTCCGTACGGTCGTCCCGTGAACCGCCGCCCCCTCTCCTCGCCCTCTCCGCTTCCCGGTCTTGGGGATGGGGGTTGGGGGAGTGAGCAGGGGCCGGGCTCCCACTCCCGATCCCGTGGCGGGACCCGCTAGGTGTGGCCGCCGTTCACCGGAACCTTCCACTGCGCACGGGTCGGTAGGTTCTGTGCGTGGTAACGTGATGTTAAACGTCTGCGACTCTGTGTAAAAGTCAGTTTTGGTTTTGAATATCTCAACTTTTTTTTCTTCTTAATTAGTGTTTAAATTAGTGTTTTCGCTTAATTACTGTGTAAACATTAGAGAAACAGGCCCTTCGGCCCATCGAGTCTTGGGGTTTCAATGAGGCCGTTTAGTTTAGTTCAATTTAGTTTAGTTTAGTTGAGGAGTTTAGTTTAGTTTTGCTTAGTTTAGTTTAGATTAGATTAGGTTGGTTTAGTTCAGTTCAGTTTAGTTTAGAGATACAGTGTGGAAACAGGCCCTTCGGCCTACTGAGTCCACTGCTCATTTGGCCCATCAAGTCTACTCTGCCATTCAATCGTCTTTCCCCCTCAAACTCATTCTCCTGCCTTCTCCCCAGAATCCCTGACACCCTTACTAATAATCAAGAATCTGTCAATCTCTGCCTTTAAAATATCCATTGACTTGGCCTCCACAGTCGTCTGTGGCAATGAATTCCACAGATTCACCACAGGGGTGGCACGGTGGCGCAGCGGTAGAGTTGCTGCCTTATGACCCTGTCCCACGGTACGAGTTCATTCCAAAAATGTGTACATAAACACGTCAAAATGTAATCAGGAGTTTCTATAAGACCTCCCCCAATCATCTAAAATCTGGCGAGACAAGCCGAGTCTATCCAGTCTTTATTCATATGAAAGTCCTGACATCCCAGTAATCAGTCTGGTGAACCTTCTCTGTACTCCCTCTATGGCAACAATGTATTTGAGCATTGGGCATTGTGACATCACACGATGGAACGTTCACCATTGGCTGGGGCTCCTGCAAAGGCATATGTAAATGGATCCATTCCGATTGGACATATGTGATTGGGCATTCCGATTGGGCATTGTGACATCACACAATGGAACGTTCACCAGGGGCTGGGGCTGGGGCTGGTGCTGCTTCCATGGGTGAGAAGCCAGTTTATTTTTGAAATATTGGGGGGGGGGGAGGGTGTGAAGGATTTGATTAAAAACGTGTACTTAAACACGGCGAAATGTAATGAGGAGCGGATACTTAGAAAGAAAAGTGAAATCTCTACCGAAATGGAAAAGATGTCGGCTATTCTGCGTCTGGTTTCGGAGTTGCAGTGAATCAAAGGAAGAAATGCAGCCGGCAGCCGTCCATGTAAATGGATCCATTCCGATTGGACATCTGCGAGCATTGGGCATTGCGATTGGACATCTGCGAGCATTGGGCATTGTGACATCACACGATGGGAACGAATCAAAAGGCAGAAAGGCAGCCGGACGGCAGCCGGACGGATGGGACGAGAGTTTTATATATTAACTAGACCAAGTGCAGACCCGTTGGGTCTGTTTCCCTAACGGCGTTTGCGGGGGGGGGCTGCGGCATCACACTCACATTAACCACCCCCCAAACACACAGGTGGGGGAGGGGAGGTGAGAAGAGGGGAGGGAGGGGAGAGGAGGAGAAGGAAACGGGACAGATTTGGGAGGGAAAGGAGAGCGGGGTAGGAGGTGAGAGAGGGGGATGGGGAGAGAGACGTGGGGGAGGGGGGATGGGGAGGGAGGGGAGGATGGAGGGAGGGGGAGAGGGGTGGGGGGAGAGAGGAGATGGAGTGGGGAGAGAGGAGGGGGAAGAGGGGAGAGAAGAGGAAGAGTGGGGAGGGAGGAGGAGAGGGGTAGGGGAGTGATGGAAGAGGGACAGAGGGGTAGGGGAAGGGGGCGGGGGAGAGAGGGAAGGGGGTGGGGTAGAGAGGGAAGGGAGGTGGGGGGGAGAGGGAAGGGGGGTGGGGGAGGGATGAGGAGAGGGAGAGGGGGAGAGGAGTGGGGAGGGAGGGAGGCGTAGAGGAGTAACGGGAGTGGTGGAAGAGGGACGGGGGAGTGGTGGAAGAGGAACAGAGGGTTAGGGGAAGGGGTGGGGGAGAGAGGGGAAGGGAAGGGAAGAGAGAGGGGTGGGGAGGAAGAGGGGTGGATAAGGGGAGAGAAGTGGAAGAGGGGGGAGGGAGGGGTAGGGGGAGTGGTGGAAGAGGGACAGAGCAGTATGGGGGAAGGGGGCGGGGGGCGGGGGGAGAGAGGGAAGGGCGTGGGGTAGAGAGGGATGGGGGTGGGGGAGAGAGGGAGGGGTGTGAGAGGGCGAGGGGTGAGGAGAGGGAAACATAGAAACATAGAAATTAAGTGCAGGAGTAGGCCATTCAGCCCTACGAGCCTGCACCACCATTCAATATGATCATGGCTGATCATCCAACTCAGTATCCTGTACCTGCCTTCTCTCCA
Organism: Amblyraja radiata; assembly: GCF_010909765.2. Taxonomy (NCBI): domain Eukaryota; kingdom Metazoa; phylum Chordata; class Chondrichthyes; order Rajiformes; family Rajidae; genus Amblyraja; species Amblyraja radiata. The sequence continues at coordinate 49,158,346 of NC_045970.1, read as the reverse complement.
TACCCCCTGATCCCTTTAGCCACAAGGGCCAGATCTAACTCCCTCTTAAATATAGCCAATGAACTGGCCTCAACTACCTTCTGTGCCAGTGAATTCCAGAGATTCACCACTCTCTGTGTGAAAAATGTTTTTCTCATCTCGGTCCTAAAAGATTTACCCCTTATCCTTAAACTGTGACCCCTTCTTCTGGACTTCCCCAACATCTGGAACAATCTTCCTGCATCTAGCTTGTCCAACCTCTTAAGAATTTTGTAAGTTTCTATAAGATACCCCCTCAATCTTCTAAAATCTAGCGAGTACAAGCCGAGTCTATCCAGTCTTTCTTCATATGAAAGTCCTGACATCCCAGGAATCAGTCTGGTGAACCTTCTCTGTACTCCCTCTATGGCAACAATGTCTTTGAACATTGGGCATTGTGACATCACACGATGGAACGTTCACCAGGGGCTGGGGCTGGGGCTGGGGCTGGGGCTGCTTCTATGGGTGAGATGCCAGTTTTTTTTGAAATATTGGGAGGGGGGGTGGTAGAGGGAGAGGAGTGATGAGAGGGAAACATAGAAACATAGAAATTAAGTGCAGGAGTAGGCCATTCGGCCCTTTGAGCCTGCACCACCATTCAATATGATCATGGCTGATCATCCAACTCAGTATCCTGTACCTGCCTTCTCTCCATACCCCCTGATCCCTTTAGCCACAAGGGCCACATCTAACTCCCTCTTAAGTTCCGATTGGACATGTATGAACATTGGGCATTGTGACATCACACGATGGAACGTTCACCAGGGGCTGGGGCTGGAGCTGCTTCTATGGGTGAGAAGCCAGTTTATTTTTGAAATATTGGGTGGGGGGGGGGGGGGGGGGACGGATTTGATTTAAAACGTGTACTTAAACATGACGAAATGTAATGAGGAGCGGATACTTAGAAAGAAAAGTGAAATCTCTACCGAAATGGAAAAGATGTCGGCGATTCTTCGTCTGGTTTCGGAGTTGTAGTGAATCAAAGGAAGAAATGCAGCTGGCAGCCGTCCATGTAAATGGATCCATTCCGATTGGACATCTGCGAGCATTGGGCATTGTGATTGGACATCTGCGAGCATTGGGCATTGTGACATCACACGATGGGAACGAATCAAAAGGCAGAAAAGCAGTCGGACGGACCGCAGGCGACAGGCACAGACTTTTATATAATAGATATAGTTGGGATGTAATGTTAAAATTGTACAAGGCATTGGTGAGGCCAATTCTGGAGTATGGGGTACAATTTTGGTCGCCTAATTATAGGAAGGATGTCAACAAAATAGAGAGAGTACAGAGGAGATTTACTAGAATGTTGCCTGGGTTTCAGCAACTAAGTTACAGAGAAAGGTTGAACAAGTTAGGGCTTTATTCTTTGGAGCGCAGAAGGTTAAGGGGGGACTTGATAGAGGTCTTTAAAATGATGAGAGGGATAGACAGAGTTGACGTGGATAAGCTTTTCCCACTGAGAGTAGGGAAGATTCAAACAAGGGGACATGACTTGAGAATTAAGGGACAGAAGTTTAGGGGTAACATGAGGGGGAACTTCTTTACTCAGAGAGTGGTGGCTGTGTGGAATGAGCTTCCAGTGAAGGTGGTGGA